>NC_135501.1:26607615-26910645 GCF_052857255.1 Amblyomma americanum | reverse complement strand
TCAGCAGCTTGCGTCGCATAAAAACGGGCGCAGGTGGCGTTAGGACGCGAAAATCCTGATTGAGCGATAGGGTCATGACTACACATCCACATGGCCTCTAGCGGGAATTTTAAACGAACCCCGCGCACGTGAAACGCGTCGTCACGAGCGGATTGTGAGTCATGAAAACATCACCTGCAGTGTGAAATAAAGGTCGCTGCATGCCTCAACTGATTCACTTTATAAAGCAACTCACTTTGCTTACAGAAGAATCCTAAGAATTTTGGACTGGATTCGAACCCAACACCTCTCGGGCGCGGGCCAGACGCGCTACAGACTAGGCCACGCAAGGCGAGCTTGCATGGCTGGGGAGCAAGCGTTGTTTATATGTAAGTCGTGTTGACTTCCATGTAAGCTGGGGTCTTCCTATTGAGTACGCGTGCAATTACAGGTGGAAACAAGCCACTATCGCGGCATTCCCTAAGGCGGAGCTGAATTACTCCCCGCCCCCCCCCCCCCCCTCAACCCTGAATTTTGCTCATGCATATGATCGTGGTCAAACACATGAAGAATTTCGGCTACACTTGATTTCTTATTGGAGGCGATGGTTACGTCTTCGGCTTGATTTTGGTGATACTTACTTTTATAACTAGAAAACGTTTGCAATCTGTATGTAGCAGATTCAGGCAAAAAAAGCATTTTTATGATCGCTGTTTATTCTGATATGTACTGCTCTGAGCTGCTCATGTCCGAACGCTTACGCAGTTGCCCCGTCCTGAACGTAACGCCGTTTAGTAACGCAACAAACCGTTACGCTAATCACACTCAGCGTCAGTGAACACCTAGCAGCAATGAAACCAGCAACTAAAGCATTTAAGCATTAAAATACACTCGCGTCGCCATGCTTTACAAGAAACACTTATCGGTTTTCTGCATCAATTTTTTGTGACAGTTTTTCCGACCTTGCTTCATAAAACTGCGAAGACTGTGGCCTCCGAAAAGCTGTAGTAAACAACATAATAGCCAATGATAGTATCGGATACACCAAAAGAAGATTACAGGAGCTGTGGCTCACACAGGCTGCGCAAATAAAAGCCGGCGATGACGCAAAATAGGCTTACCTATAAAGGACGCCATGATCAGCATAAATCCATATCCCCGTTTGGGCGTCATGTTTGGAGCTCGTCGCAGTGCACCATGCAGCCACAGCTCACCGGTGCTTGAGGAGAAGTGCGGTGAAGGTCTAACTGACCATGGAGATATTTAGGTAAAGGAATCTGGCACGGGGCAATTATTCTGAAGGAGGAAAACAAATGGTCTTATACAGAGGGCACCGCATTAAGTTTGGCATAGACCGCGCACGGGTCGACTAATTAGTATGCACAAGGAGTGCCTGGAACAGCAATCTCACGCTGAAAACAAAAACCTAAATTAGCAGACCTAAGTGACTGCGTGCCCGTGGGACGCACGCCACAATGCTGACGGCTCGCACTACTGTGTCTGCGGGGTCTCAAACGCCCTTGGCTCTAATTGGGTGCTCTGATGAACAGAGGCATAACATTTATAGCGATAGTCACTCAAATGTAGCCGCGTTGTGCAGACTACAGTTCAAATTACCGAAGAAGCGGACGGGTGTTTCAGATTATTTGCAAGTGAAATAGCGCAAGCAAGTGGGCTAGAAAGTTATTGCTTAAAAAATGCTCACTACAAATGACCCAGGAAAAGCTGCACAAAGGTATAATTGAAACGGAAGCGCCGTTCCTAGCCCGTCTCATTCACGTCTTCCTGCAATCTTTATTGCGTTTTTTCTGACGTCGATACCACATGTGTTGACCAACTATCCTGTTCGCCTAGGGTTGGTAAAGTGCTCGTCGACGAAGGCGCTTACTGGGTAAGTTTGCCGCGAAGTGCAGCTGCCGAGAGAGCATCCCGGAAAGAGCGACGGCGGAGGGTGTAGGGGGGGGCTCTTTGGCCGTGAACCACTTGTCGATATAATTGCGCGATCTACACGGAATGGTGAGTGGTGTGCAGTTGTGCAGTTCAATGTGTGCGCACAGCCTCCTTGCACTTGCTTGTTTGTAGCCTGTAACGCGCGCGCACCACCAAAGCGGAACCGAATACCTGAACGCACAGTTCCACCTCTGAGGTGTTATTCCCTTCCTGCAAAGCGCTGAAGGACAAGCGCTAATCAGCTTTTTTCCTCACGGGTTTCCGGTATGGCCTCAACATGAACGACGGACCCATTTCTTGAAGGACGATAGACGAGCAGTATTTCACCTGTAAAAAGGTTTAACGCCAACGGACAGACCACGAGAAAGACGGTACCATGTAAGCCCTAACTGACATCAGGTTTCACTGGCGGATGATCAGACCTTGCATAGGCCGAAGTGTTGCCTGAGAAAGATGGCAAAGATGGATAATAACGCTTAGTCTCGCACTCGTTCTGCTATCTCGGCCCCGTCATTACCACTCGTTATCCATGAATGTATGAATGAATGCTCTGCAATGTGTGTGAATCCTTTGCTTTGATGACCAAATTTGGACTATCGTCAGTCTTTTGTGATATTTCTCCTTGCTCGGTGTGTCCAATGGTTTATTTTAATTTCTTGTTTGTTCTTTGTGTCTTATGTGATTATCTTCTTGACTCTATGAGTATTCTTCATTTTTTTATTTGTTTTTTTTTTATCGCACTCGAACACACTCCAGTAACAGACCCAAGTGGGATTAACAGTATACCGATATAAAAAATGAATAAATGGATAATATCTTGTCCTTAATTTCGACGTTACGTTGCCCGAGGAAACGGCTGTCGTGGGCAAACCGGTGCGGCGGCTTGCGAGAAGGATGACGATCGAGTAGGCAAGGTGCACGTTCAGCATGCTACTGGAAAGCTCCATCCTGAATGACATCGTCCTTCCCCGTGCAGCAACATGCCGACAAAGCTACTTCAGGAGCCGAAGTGCATCTGACACAGTATAGTTGATTTCCTCAGTAACCCTAGTGGACGCGTTATCGAGAAATCCTGATTTTAGGTATCATTGTGACGTAAGTGATCGAAGTTGCGCACTGTTCCCGAATGCTCGAAATTGTCCCATTTTAAAGCCGCGACCGAATGCGCTGGTAGCCTGTCCTCTGGCGGGTAGCACTGAATGACGGCATCGTCTCGGCCGCTGGCGATATTCCAGCGGAAGGCTGCGCAGACCACCGGCGTGATCAGCCCGCCAGTTCACTCGGAATTGCTCTGCGCTTAGTAAGGTTGATGAGATTACCAAAAAAAGCGGCGACCATCGCCGCCAAGTACCGGGCAGGGTTCAACGGCGGAGGCGCGGAAGCGAGGGACACTAGTGCTGACGTCACGCAGCCGGTTTTCGTTCGCCGTTCTCTGCCGCGGAGCGCTGAGTATTTTTGGTCGGCGATTACGTCTCTGCTCAGAATGAAATTGCAAGAAAGGAGTAAGGTTGGGAGGTAGTTAAGCCGAGTAGAGGTGCGAAAGCATGGGTTTAGCCTGGTTGGCTCACAGTTTTGCTTTGCTGGGTCGACGACACGTTGGGCGGCATTAGTTCGATAGTAGCAGTAGCATGAAGAAGACGATGTGCAATGCACAACGCTAGAGTGTGTGTGGCACTCCAATAGAGGAGTGCCACAGAGCTCCGTTCTCGCCCCCACATTATTTAATGTGGCTTTAATTCCTCTTGTTCGAGCCCTAGAGACCACCCCTTCAATCCGCATGCTTGCGTATGCCGATGATATAACCTTGCGGTGCTGTCATCCAGATGCGTCTATTCATCAGTCGGTCCTTCAGCACGCGCTGGTTGTATTGAAATCTCGTCTCCCACCTCTGGGTCTAACACTCTCTCCTACTAAATCATGTTTCATTCGAATTGGAAATAAAGCCGGCTTACGGAAAGGTCCCCCTTTTAATTTTACGATACATAATTCTCTGATTCCTCAGGTAGAAACTGTTCGAATTCTTGGTCCTCTCCTCCATACATCTGGGACTGGCACCCCGTGGTTGACAGCCACCCGTAAATCGGCTCACGCTACTCTAGGTCTGATTCGTCGCATAGCTATGCGCTCTGGTGGCGCACGTGCTCATACGGCCCGCCAGCTTGTGCGCTCTATCCTTCAGCCACGCATAGTATATCAGGCACAGTTTCAACGTCTCACCCGCAGACAGTGGGTCTCCCTTGAAGCTATCAATCGTGAGGCTATGCGCGTCATAACATATCTGCCTCGTTTAACACCCATACCTGTGCTACATGAGTTCGCCCACCTTAATACACTCAGTGAACTCATCGACCAACGGGTGGAAAATAGAGCTCGAAAACAGTCTCTCCAACCTCATCGTTTAAAGACACTTCCTCCGTGTTCATATTGCTAGCTCACTCACAATCGCCCCACTGTTTCCCCGTCGGTATCAGCAGCGTGTCTGCCTGAAGGGTGCATATTATACACGGATGCATCACATTCTGCAGCGAGGGGAGTTACTGCTGTGTATAGTCCATCTCATCCGCATCTGAACTCTCGCGCGACGTATGCTGCGGATACGTGCACTCCCCTGGCACTGGAACTTCAAGCCATTTATAATGCCATTGCTTACCTTCCGCTCGTTCCAACATTCAATACAGTTCATATTTACACCGACTCCCGCGCCGCCCTTAAACAGCTTAAGGCTGTTCGACGGACATTCCAGATTTCACAGTCAATTCATGCGCTCTGCGCAAAGTATCCATGTCCTGTGCCATACACTGGATTCGTGGCCAAGCCCAGGTTCCACATAACATTCAAGCGGATGCTATAACTCTTCACACATCAGACGACCCGCCACCTTCCTCTCTTACCCCAGATCCATTCCTGTCCCATGCTTCCGATTCAGAAGTTCTGCGCCCGCGAACACGCGCTATAATTCCTCCGTGTTCGCACCCTCTCCCCCGTAGTCTTACTCGGCAGGAGGAGGTATCCGTGCGCCGTATTCGGACAGGGGCGGCTCTGACACCATCTGTCCGTCATCGGTGGCGCGCCAAATATCTGCCAGCACCTGACAGGTGCCCTCACTGTAGCGCTGCACCGGACATTTGTGATGTGCGGCACTTGTGGACGTGCCCAGCGACGGCTGCTATAAGAAAACGGCTCCTCAAGGAGGTGGGCTTGCGGTGGAACCGCGAAAGTGACTACGTGAAGTGATCTATGAACAACCGTTTCATTAGCAACCTGTGCGACTACCTCAGCGCGACGGGTCTTCAATCCTTCTTATAACTTTCAATCCCGTGCATCCGTTACCCTTTTCCTTTTTTTTAACTTATGCCTCATGGCACACTTCTTGAATAAAAAAAAAAGAGTGTGTTTCAGTTTAACGCTAGGCGTGATCGGCTGCGACGATGCCATTTCTGACCTGAAAGAGAGAGAAAGAGAGAAACGCAGGGAGGTTAACTAGGCAGCGCCCGGTATGCTACCCTCCCTACACGTGGGAAGGGGAACGGAGGGAGAGATAGAAAAGGGAGAGAACAAAGGGATATGATCACTTTTCCACGAGTCTGAAAAAAAAAAAAAACATTTTCCACTCCTTGCGCCTGTCTTCATGGAGGTTTTCTAGGTTCCTTACAATGTTGGTTTTGCGCCCCCCCCCCCCCCCACTTTCTATTCTGGGCATACTGTATTAATTCCAAAAAGCACAGATTCAAATCGTTTGATAACAGTTGAGCGATGTCGTCCAAATTCCGTGTGTAATGTAGATTACAAACTTTTTACAAAGGTTCTTTGCAATCGTCTGCAGCTAGTTGTCACTCACTTAATAGGTACTCATGAAATCTGCGGTATCAGATGCCGCAGCATTCATACCCATATTTATATTGCACGTTTAGTTGTGCAGACAGTGTCAGATGAGACCGGACAAGTAGCTCTAATTCAGATTGGCCTTGCTAAGACCTTTGATAAAGTTCGTCACAATTTCTTGTTTGTGGTCTTAGGGTATGCAAATATTGGAGATTTTTTTTGCTTAGGGGCACAACATTGTGCTATAAGGAGTCCTATACAAAGCTAATTATTAACCAAGGGCTATCAAACCTATTCCATTGAAATTATCTGTTCGCCAAGGCTGTCCATTATCGCCTTTGTTGTTTTCCCTACATCTTGAACCCGTTTGCCTCAGTATTATTAACTGGGGAACTATCCGTGGTTTTTCTTTGGAGCAATGTGAAATTAAGATTTTAGCCTATGCAGATGATGTGGCCAAGTTTTGCTCTGACAGAAAGAGTGTGCTTGAAGCATTAAATTTGACTGAACAGTTTTACGAGGTATTAGGTGCTGCTCTTAATCTAGATAAATCCAAGGGGGGTTTTGGTTGGGCCATTGGGGTACAACGCCAAGTCATTATGGTGGCATTAGCTGGGACTGCGGGACCCTTCACTACCTAGGTGTTCTTCAACAAATTCGCAACAGTGGAGCCTTCTGGGATTCATAGATAGTCTACATGAGGCGACAAACCCTGACTTGGATGGGTAGGACTGTCAGCGTTTGGTCGGGCTCAAGTCTGCAACATTTCTTTATTTGAAAAACTTGCCTATGTGCAGCAGGGTCTTAACTATGTGAGGAAGAAAGTGCGGGTGATGCACAGAATATTTGCTACATTCGTATGGCGTTCCCAGTGAGAACCCATGCGTCGCGATAACCAATTTCCTTCTCGAGTCTGGTGGAATTGGCCTTGTTCACTTGCTCGTGCATCAGCTTGTTTCGCGTTCCATTTTTTCAAATCATCAAACCACTCATTTTTAGTAGCTGTGCTTATCAGGCGTCTCAGTGCTCATTTGCCTTTCTTATTCGCACCGACGGGACACACTCCTGAGGGGCCTTTAAGGGGATTCCTTAAGGAAGTTGCTTTCATCTTAAATTTTCCCACTGTGCGCTTTTTTTTAGACAGCCTGTATAGCCTCTCCAGAAGGCAGCTGACTCAGGCACTTACAGAGGATTTGTTCCCAGTACCATTGTATCGGCCACCTTTTCTGGAGTTCCTTGACACTAGTGTTTTAAAACGTGTTAGGCGAATGTGCATTTCTTCTGCTGTAAAAACATTCTTCTTTAAACTGCGCACATCTACGCTGCCTGTGAAGGCATGGCTTCATGCTAAGGAGATGCTTGCGCCATGGTCGATGAACTGCCGTCTATGCAGTATACACCAGATACAATTGATCATTGTTTTATTCTGGGCATTGATATTTCATTTTTCTAGGATATATTACAGCGAACAATTAAGGCCATTGACATCACGCCCCAAAGTATGTTTTTTGCCTCTGTAGAAAAATTGTGTAGTGCCATATGATCTATTTATGTTGCTCTGACTATTTAGTCTCTGGAAGAGCTGCATGATGGACCGCCACGCCGGATCGCCACGGTCGTCAAAATATTTGTTTCGTGAACAATACGCTTTGGTGCGGAGAGTATATGCCGCCCTGCAAGAGCAGCCTAGCTGGCTCCCCTATCTGGATGCATGTGTGTGCCTCCCAGACATTTGATGTTTTGGAAGGAGGGTTCGCGGAGGGTTATGGTGGCCTGGTGTTTTGTGGCGCAAGCATGCTTAGACTTTTCTTTTCGGCACTATTTCCCTGCAATAAAGAAAAAAATCTGCGGCGATGGCATAGTGCCCTCGAGAACAGGTGAGGGACGCCGATCTGTTCGCGCCGCCGCGGGTTCGAAATTTTTTTTCGTGCATAGGACATTGCTATGTTACTTTTTTCCAAGTTTATCCTGAAGGTGAAGCTTCCCACAAACTCGGTGAGCCGGTTAGACCTTGTGAAGAAGTGCTTTCGCAGTGAAAAACATCTGTTCGTTGGTTGTGAGGTGGCAGCATGAAGACGCCCGCGGCTTTTCGAATTCGACACTCTCCAGCTTCCATTTAAATAAAACCGCCAATTGGCATGTAGTGCTTGTGACGTCGGTCACTGTCTCTTTTGTCCTTCGTGGTTTTTTTTCCAGCAATGAACTTACATCTACAAGAAAGATTCGTGCGCTTGCACATAGTATGACATGTGGACTTCAACGACCTTAAGGCGCATGTGCTTCATTGCGGACGCCATAATAGAACATTAACTGATTACACTGAATCTGCTAGGGTACTTTGATGTGCGATGATGCAGCTCAGCTCACAGGTGCTTTAGCATTTCACCATCGTCAATATGCGGCTGCGATTCAGTCCCACCGCCTTGGTAACGGCAGAACGCCAGAAAAAAAAAAAAATCCTTCCCTGCCTTTGGACCTTACGGTTTAATACAGCGACTATTTTTGCGGACCAGTTAGTTTTAAATATAACACAAGCGTTGCAACTGCACCGCGATTAAAAGTTACGAGAAAAAGCCTGTGGATGCAAAGGCTGTCATAACGCCTTCCATCATCATCAGCCTGACTAGCCCACTGCAGGACGAAGCCCTCTCCAATATCACTCCAACTAATTGTGTTCTGTAGCAGCTGCGGCCACCCTTTGCTGCTAGCTTCCTAATCTCATCCGCCCACCTAACTTTCTGCCTCCCCCTGCTACGCTTGCTTTCTCTTGGAATCCGCTCCGTCTACCCTTACGTAGCAGCGGTTATCTCAATTGCCGTCGCATTACGTGCCCTGCCCAGCCAATTTCTTCTTGATTTCGACCAGGACGCCATTAACCTGCGTTTGTTCTTTCACCCACTCTGCCCGCTTCCGGTCTCAATGTTACACCTATCATTTCTCTTTCCATGACTCGCTGCGTCGTCCATTACTTAAGCTGAACCCTTTTCGTTAGGGTAGATACTTGGGCTTCTTGGTTCATTTCAAGGGTAGAATTCATAGCGGAAAAAAGACAAGGAAAGACAACACCACAGAGCGCTAACTTCCAACAAAGATTTATTTCGTAAAAGAAGGGTGGTTTTATATACTGACTAATCATACGATTACTATCAAACCACAGCTAGCAAAGCATATCAGACATATATAAGAGCTCCTTTGGCAACAGAGCTACTGAAGGGCTACTCACACAGTCATCTTTCAACAAGGAAATCCATTCCGCTTCAATTATCTCTCGTGTTAAGCGGTTTTTGTGCATTTTCAAGACCACACATTTTTTTAGGAGTGGTATACAATGACACACACGGCAATGGGCTGACAAAACTTTCCCACGCATATCACTAGCGTCACGCCCATGTTCCCGAAGCCTATCATTTAGGCATCTGCCTGTTTGGTAGATGCCTGAATAATAGGCAGATCAGGCAGATGCCTGAACGATAGGCTTCGGGAACATGGGCGTGATGTTAGTGATGTGCGTGGGAAAGGTTTGTGAGCTTATTGCCGTTTGTTTCATTGTATACCACTCCTAAAAAAATGTGTGGTCTTCAATATGCACAAAAACCGCTTAACACGAGAGATAATTGAAGCGGAATGGATTTCCTTGTTGGATGATGACTGTGTGAGTAGCCCTTCAGTAGCTCTGTTGCCAAAGGAGTTCTTATATCTGTCTGATATGCTTTGCTAGCTGTGGTTTGATAGTTATTGTATGATAAGTCAGTATATAAAAACCACCCTTCTTTTACGAAATAAATATTTGTTGGAAGTTAGCGCTCTGTGGTGTTGTCTTTCTGTGTCCCTGTTTTTTTTTTTTTGCGCTACGAATTCTACCCTTTTCGTTAGCCTCCGAGATTCTGCCCTATAGGGGAGTACCGGTAAGATACAGCTTTTGTATGCTTTTCTCTTGAGGCATATTGATAAACTGCCATTCATGATCTTAGAGAACTTGCCAAATGTACTCCATCCCATTCTTATTCTTGCAGGTATTTCACTGTCGTGATCCGGATCTGCGGGTGCTACCGGCCTTGTGTAGACATATTCCCTTACCACTTCCAGCAAACCTCTACCAACTGTAAACTGGTGTTCCCTTCCGAGACTATTGAACAATACTTTAGTTTTGTGCATGTTAATTTTAGATCACAGTTCTGCTAAGCCTGTCTAGCTGATTGATCATGCTTGGAAGTTCATCTCCTGACTGACTTAGCAAGAAAATTCCGTCAGCGAATCGCACATTACTAATGTAGTCTTCATTAACACTTATCCCTAAGGCCTATAGTAGGTAATGAACTTTTCTTGTCAAGTAGCCTCAGTGTCGGGAGCGCTAGTATAGGTATAACGTAAAAAGGTCTGGTAGTTAGGTGCAGGAAAATTGTCCGGAATATCCAAAATTTTATTCTTTATTTAAACTTGACTTCATTATATGTGGAATATTGAAATAGCCCTTTGTCAACTACTGTAACAATATACGATTGTCAGAACCAAAGTGAATACTTAGTGCTGCTCACCTTGTTTCGATTCGTGTGGTATATGTGGTGACGCGGAAGTGATCCCAACGCCGCAGTGTGCACTCATACTTTCACGATGCATTGTTTCTATTGTAAGCTTGAAGTGGCTGCGAGCTGCAGGTGGGATCAGCCTTGCCAATATCCTGTCGGAAATTTCTCCGCTGTAGAGGCACTTATACACTTTAAGCATGACAGTTTGTGGTACAGTTCTATGAGCTAGCAGAGCTCTGTCACATGGCACACAAGCAGCCAGAAAATCCTCGCAAAATTGCAAATGCTTACCAAGCTTGCGCGACTTCTTGGTATGCATAATTTCTCACGGCCTCTTGTATGACGACGAAACTTCTAGCTCTTCAAGACATGGACGGAGCGGAGTAGGGAACACGGGTGCTAGCTTTGAACTGATTTTTATTTATTGCAAGCACAGGTATTTTATACCCTGTCGTCAAGAGGTACAGGTGTTTCTAAGGCGAACCAACTCCCCTGAACAGCCATCGTGAACTCCATGATGTACAGTACAGGGCTATTCACAAGTAGAGATGTGAAGGCCGCAAAAAAAAAACGCTGAAATAAAAAAACGGTTTCATCGTTTCCTTCAGCAGTGAGAAAGGCGAAAAAAAAAACGTTTAAGATTTGTAGTGAGATTTCAATGATTTAGGAGTTCTTACTATTTGACTTCATTTTTTGTTTCGAAAACAACTACAGTGTACATCGATTAACGATTGGATATCATTCGTCACTGCCTGTGTCAGACAGCGTTTCTCAAAGTTCGTGCTTCGAGGATGCGTACTGAAGTCGCCGTCACATGGATGCGCCCGTCTGAACGTAATAACACAAATTTAATAATTGAAATGGGGGCTCAAGTAGAACAAAATGACTGAACACGGCCGCGCGACGCACATGGCACAGAACAAGAACGGCTCATAGAGATGTAAGCGGCTTTCGCCGAACTCAAGCAGTCTTGGCGAGCAAGTATGGGCTTCCACTAGAAGGCTGCGGGAATTCACCCTTACGAAAATGACTCTTGAGTTTCCATTGAAATTCCATTGGGGATTAATTGACTCAATAACTTTCCAACGGAATTTCTACAAGCATTGAATTTGCTCAATGCAAGCTCAACGATATTTTTGTTGAGCAGTGCTCAATGATTTTTTCATTGAGTACTTTTTGTTGATTTTTCGTTGGGTTTTTGTTTTGTGCACCAAATATATGCAGCTAACAGCCAGTGACAATTTTTTCACACAGGACAATAATGGTTCTATATAGTTTGTTGCTTATTTCAGGTCTGGAAACATATTAATGGAATACAATTTTCATATCCTCCTTAACGTTGCTCTAAAACAGTACTTGTACCCGTCGCAGTAGCTCTAGCATTCAGCTGTTGAACCCGAGGTCGTGGATTCGATTCCTGACTGCATTTCTATCGAGGCAAAGTGCAATGTTTTGAGATTTCACAGCACATTAAAGCATAGGTGTTGGAATTTACATGGAGCCCTCAATTCAGCCACAGTTCAAAACTGGAAAGTAAAAATCTGATAGACAACAGCATTTGTATTACGCATACTGGAGAACTTGGTTTTCTAAGAAGAAAATATTACTGCAGTTGATATAGTGTACTTGATTATGGAAGTCCACATTAAAGCAGCTACAGATGCATGAGTGCTAAGGATATCCACTTTCAGGTTAACTTCACTAATAGCATATATGTGTGCAGAAAGTGACCACATGCTAGTAGGATGACAGCATAATATCACTGCTTTCAATAAAAAAGAGGTATCTATCAGTGTGGCGTAGCAGAGTGTGGCCAAAGTGACTGGCAGCCTTCAGGATGCTAACGTGAGAAACAGTTTTTGGCGACTAAAGCACTTGATCACCACTGCAAAGCAAAAAAAAATGACTACAAACTTTTTATTCTTGCATATATATATCAATGTTGCACAAAACTGTTACAGGATATACAAAAAATAATGAATCACATGTACAGGTCTATTCAGACAAGTAATAAAAGCAGCATAACAATGCATCTTGAAACAAATATACATGCCTTTTTATATAACAAATTAAGCTACTGTATCACAAACCAATAACCTCAACCAGAAAAAAGAGCACACAGTTTACAAATTGAAACGATACACGGTGAGATGTAAATACGATCATTAACTCTTTCCCAAAGTGACGAAGTGCAGAATTGGTTGTGCAGTCAAACAAACATCTGGTTTGAATTAGCTGCATATTTATGAACTTATATAAACGGGTTCCTTTGCAGTCATAATGGTATCAGTGCATTCTGAGAAGAACCAATAGAAGGGAGACAGGGTACGCGTGCAGCAGCCAAATACATTAAGAGCCACCCTCTTTTCAAATAGTATACAGTGCACCTTTTAAATACACGGCTCGAGCAATATTGTAGTGCTTAGCAGAACATCGTATTTTTCTCATACTGTAAAAGCTCGCTGATTCGAGCTTCAATGGACCGGAAAAAATGTTCGCATAGCCTGAAATTAAGTTTGAACTATCGAATGACCCCGAAAAAAAAAAGCTGACAAGAACCGCTTGCATCGCGGTACATTTATTTGGTGAAAGACTTGGCAGTAGTTGCTTGTTATTTTAGATGAGAACGGCGCAACAATCACTGTTTTTAGCGGTGGAGCTCTGCCGCTAGTGCATCTCACGCCGCAAGCGCGGAAGATTCACGGGCGATGAATACGGCATTGATCAGCAGCTCCGAAGCGGCAAGAGAAAAATGTGGATAGCGAAGATTAGTGAAACAGCCAACCAACGCTATAAACGGCGCGTAGCTGGGTTTGTCTGGCTGGCTAGTGCGGTTGGGCGTACGTTTCAGAAAAGCAAAATGGAAACTATCAGTGTGTCCGCTCTTGTAGATGAGGCCGTCCGTCCGCCATCACGCCTGCCGTTCAGCGCAAGTCAGAGGTGCGCGAGTGATTCTGCAGCACAGAATTCAGCTTTGAGGGGGGCTATTTGGACGACCGCTTGCCGAACCGATACCTGTATGTACACAACCTCCTTTGGGAGCCCGTTCGAATTAACCGGTGCGAGACCCGTAGCTTCCGAAACAGCGAGCGTGCAACGCCATAGGCTTGCATAGCGTTGGCCGGGACCACGCCGGCAGTTCGAATTATGCGGATTTTCGCATTGCGGGGTTTGAATCAAAGAGCTTTTACCGTATACACAGGACGGCCCAAGAATTCATTGCAGCTATACTCACCAGCTGATTTCACATTTAGGTGCTCCGAAAGCTTTATTTCGTCAATGACGAGGCCACCGTGACGACTGTAAGCATCCATGGTCTTTGTTTTTTCATTTAGGGCATCGAAGACCTTTGTACTGAGGCCAAAGTCACCGTTGAAACGCTGTCGGTACTTTTTCAGGCAAGTTCGCCCTGGCAGAACCATAATAGACTGTCTGCGGAGATGTTCATAGAACTTCGGGCTTTGCATCCTCATCAGCATACATTCTAAAATCCACCCATCATCGTATCGCATTCCCTTGTGTGATTTTCGCCTTGCAGCAAGGAAACAACTCTTTACAACCAGCTGCTGCTTTGAGGGAAGAGATTTAATTTTTCTGTTAAATGTCTCTTCACTAAGAGCCTCATTTTGCTCTTTCATGTGAGCCACCTGTATCCTTGCATTTGCCAATCTTTTCCTGGTTCTTGACAGGCTTCGAGAAATGTTCCTGCACTGTTTCTTCTCATCAGATTTTCTGGCAATTTCACTTGTGCTTTGCTTTTTTCTGCACGCTTGGTTTTGAGCCAGAATCCTTTGGTACTTGCAGAAAGCGCAGGATTTACCATCAGACCTCACAGATAATGAACACTTCTCAGAAAAAATCATGCCTTTGTTGGAGGTGTGCTTTCCTGAGGCCGGCTTTATGCCGCATCCATCACAAAGATTTGTCAAGGCAACTTCCTTGATCAAAGTTTCGGCCTCTTCGCAAGTTGTGACGATGTGTTTTGACTTTTCCCTTCCCCTGAGGTAAACCGTGGCTACCACTGATTCTCCATCAAGTAATGGCTTTGCAAATGCTACCATCTTTTCAATGAAGAGGTTAGCGAAGTTATTTTTTTCAGCCTCACAATAGGCGTACGCTAATGAATCGACTGTCACTGATGGCACTTTCATCCATGTCACTGGAATAGCGACGTTGGAGAATGGATGGAGACGATCGTTGGTTCTTCGTGGTCATTCGTCACCAGCATTTCGCGCTTCGCCAGCGCTTCCTTCTGCAGAAACACAGCGTGGGGTGGTGCACTTTTCAGTTACTGCAGCTCCGCTGTTGGTGTCAGATGCTTCCATGCTCACCGATTCAGCATTATCAATGCCTGAGCACAACTCGGAGGCTTCCGACGCAGCACGCCTGTGACGCTTTGCTGGAGGCTCTTGCTGGCACAGATTTCTAGTTTTTCTTTTAGCTGACACTTTAGGCAGAATGTGTTCTGGGTAATGCGTGAATATCGAAGGCACGGCGTCGGGTTTCAGGCGCGGTTTATCGCGGGGAAGCTCGCTGGTAACACCATTTACGCTGACACTGAATGTGCGCTCGATACAACTGCTCTCAAAATGTTTCTCGCAAACCACAGCAGCTGGCGTCAGCCTTCTGTCCTCTCTTTTGATGTTTCTTTCCCATTCTGCAAGCCGGGTAGCATCATATGGTGCAGTAAACATGGAAACACGTTCCTTGTTCGAGCGGTAACCGCTTTTACACATTGGCACAAAGCAAGTCTTCTCTTTGCACTGTCGCTTTGGCTTTGACATCTTTTTTGTGCAGTCACACGTAGCTCGTTTAGTGGTGGACACGGAAAAAAAAAACAATCGAGAGCTCAGTGCATGATTTCACTACACGGTGAAAGCACGCAGAACGGATACACGCACGCACAGAACGCGCGCACAAAACCGACCAAATCACCACAGAACTGCTCGGAGGAGCGGATGCGTCGACTTTCATGTGCAAGGAGCCACACAGGACAACATACACGGCACCTCAGTCAACAAAATTTCGTGCACAAGCAGGTTAATCGCGCACGCACAAGACCAGGTCGCTGCCTTCAGAAGCGAGAAAATCGCGTCGTCTGCTGCGGCAGCACCCTCCCGACAAGCAGCGCCCTCTGCCGCCATGGGTGGGCTTTCATTGCAAACTGTGCCACCTGCTCCCATTGCGCAGCGCTGGCGCTCGGCACACTAGCCAGTATATTCTAGGCACTATAGTAAGTGCAACGACCAGCGGCTGCAGTAGCTAGCGGTGCGGCTCGTGTGAGGCTGTGAGCATTCTGAGCGTTTCTTGCACGTGTTAAATCATGACACACATCCTCGTGAAATAGCCGAAGGAGCCGAAATGGGATGTTTATCCATTGCGAGCTTTAGCGGAGCCAGGAATCGGTCTGCGGCTCATGAGTGACGCGAGCGCGTTTGATGATCTGCGAGGCACAATCCAGCACGTGCACGGGCAGGAAGGAAAGTCGTCGGCACCGGCAGAACTTCTGCATATCGGTGAGTAATTGAAGGTTTTGAAATCGCGTTTTCTTTCATTATTGTGGATGAAGTGTGGACTGTCGTAATATGTCTCTCTTATAGTTTCTAGGCAAGCCAAGCACGCTTGAAAGAAAGCGCGCGAAGCTTGTCTCTGCTGCCATCACCCCGGCTGAGACGGAACGTCATGACGACCAGTCTTCGTTGGAAATGAGCGTGCGTATGCTGTGTTGCTTTGTGTTTTGAGTTTTAAACTGCGCTTTAACCACTTTTTGTGACACCTGGTTTTTGTTTGAAGCTTTTTGTTTTGCTGGGAGCAGCAAATGCAATCATGAGGTCGGGACTTGTGCTAGAAGCGCAGCTTTCCGCAAGGAAAGTGCTTTGTTTGGCCGGTTCGCGGCGGCGAAGCGTCATTCCGCGCGCGCGTCAGTACCTCTTCAACGCTATGGTTGGTCGCGCCTTCGCATCGTGAACATGAGCCCAGACTGCGCTAATTTAAAGGGCTAGACTAATTCCAGGTGAGGATCGCGTAACCGCGCGAGGCAAATGCCCTAGAGCACGCGCTCTTTAGTGCACCTGGACAAAATTCTTGCTGGCTGATGAGTTTTCGGTTACGAGGTGTGCTGGTGCGTCTTACGTCATACTAAATTTTAGTACATCTTTTGCTGTTATATAGCGTCTGGAGAGAATATAAATTTCGCCACATTGTGGATATGGTGCATTTATGAGTAACATTGTCATGTTTAAACCCTGTGTAATGTGTGGTTTGGTTTCTTTTTAAATCGTAGACACAGCAGTGCTGTAACTGCGCGGAAAGAGTCAAAGAATTAGAAGAAGAAAATGAAAGGTTGCGTGCAGCCCTTGACCTTACATCAGCTACAAGAGGTGAGTTCTTCTCTTGATGAAAGATGTAAATTTTTATACACCTCTGAAGCCAGTTATACCATGGGCTCTGTGTTGTTTTGACAGTTTCATTATTTCTGTGCCACGAAATGTCGGCTTGCAGCAAAAGTCGCATTTTGGCTGTATGGACATCATGTTGCCACGGCTATCTCTCTAATTTTGTGCATTTTAGATTGAGCGCAGGCTTGATTTTGTTGAGACTGAAAGCGATTTTATAGCGTCTTGAATGCGGCAGCTACTCTAGTGACTTGAAATAACTTTAGAGCCATGGAATTTTGCTGCTTGACGTGAAGTTGCATATCTTTCAAGTTCACTTCAAAGCGAGAGGCTCCTGTTCAGAGAGCACCTCCATGTTGGCGGTCCTTGAGCATCTGCTGCTAGAGGAGTGTACGCCATGTGTCTGACGTGACCGTCCTAATTCTTCGACCCTTTTCACTGCATCCGAACCACCACATCCGCTTCCGGCGTTTCGACCAATCAGGTGTAGCCGCTGGGGCAGATTATGGCGCTTTTTATTATGACACAAACTCGGAATACGGACCCTTGAGACTATGCAAGTGAAGCGCCTCTATAGAGCATAGGTAGAAAAAAGAAGATAGGGCAAATTGTCATATACCAGATCATGAGAAGCAAATCCTGTTATTTTGAAGTTTAGGAGGGGTTTTTAGCCGAGTGGTATCTGTGGTGGTGCGACGTCCAAACTTTCCATGTCTAACTTTCATTTTGCAAGTGTGCCTTTTTTCACATTTGCTGACGGTGTCTGCTTGGGATCACTACTTAAACAAAATAAACGCAGGATGGCACTTTAGTCAAGATTTCAAAAGGCACGTGTCTTCGTGAACTGATATTTTGATTTCAGTAATTTTACTCTAAATTCCCTTGCCAGTCGACTTTAAACGACGGCCTTCAAATTCCTAGCCCGAGAATTAGCAGGCTTGGTTGCACTGGCGGCTGCAGCGTTTTGAGCGCTTGACAGCATGTTTATCAGTTGAGAGAAGTAGATTCGCGAGTGAAGAATTGTGCTGAGTGCTAAGTTTGCGACAAGAATTTGCTTGTCTGTCGTTTCCGCTTAGTCCATGGGTTGAATATTCAGCGTTTCTCTTCTGCCTCGTCGTCTGGTCCAAGTCTGTCTCCTGTTTCCGCTGGCTCAAGTTAGTTTCCTGCTGCAATATGTCCAAAGTTATTCAGCGTGCATGATGGCTGATGCGCGCTACTTATCTTTTTCTTTCACTTCACTCTGCTGTCCATCTCCTCTCCTCTTGCGGTGGTGACAGTGGCTGTGTTCATGCCAATCAAGAGGCCCGTGCACGTTCGTCATCGTTCTCGAATAGCCAGTTACGGCGTCTACTGGAACGGTTGCATCTGACGACTAATAGTGAGAACTGGGTTAAATATGCACTTGTTGAGGACCAAATGGTTGAGTTGGGAGCGAAAAGAGCTTGAGAGTGCTGAACGGAAATTATCTACGAGAACAGTGACTGGGAGTGCAAACATTTCAAACTAGGAAAGACATTGTATAATCCTAATAGAAAACATCCCCATTCGTGACTCCACCTTTTTCGTCGCCTGACTGCACCCGTTCTTCGCCCTCCCCACTTCTTTTTGGCAGGAGCAGTCGCCTCCTTATTTTACACACACATGGGCGCATGTGGCATTTTTCATTTCGCACACTTGCCATAAGAGCATAATTGCGTTTCTATTTTCTATACGCTTTCTTTTCACAGTCGTTGATGTGTTCTAGTTTTTAAGAAGGCACAGGTTCGCTCCAAGTGCACAGTTTTCAACGCCTTAAAACAGATGTGCAACTTGTCGCCCCTACCTGACAATATCCCGGTCAGTTGCCTGAGTGAATTCCATTCTTGTTATTTGGCTTACGCTGCAGCAAAATTTGTTAATTTGTCGATAAGCTATATAATATTATACCGTAATATTAGATCAGTCCAGACTGCACGTATTTGCCCTCTTAGTGGAGGAAAAGAGTGCGGTAAAATCGAACGCCATTTTAGGTGAATGGTAGGGTGAAGAAACCGAGGTAAGCTGGCGAGGAAAGGAAGCAACCTCGTACCTTACTTCCAAATTGTTTGGTTTATGAGGGTTTAACGTCCCAAAGCGACACAGGCCACGAGAAGCACCGCATGAAGAGCTCCGGAGATTTCGATTACCTGAGGTTCTTTAACATGCAGGGGCATCGCACAGTACACGGACCTCTACGGTCCGTGTACTTCGGGTCGGCAGCCGAGCGCTAAAGCCAAATTCATACGCACGGGCAGTACTGCTGAAAAAAACCAAAGTGCTTTCTTGTTTGCCCAGAAAGGAACTAAGCATAATACGCTGCAGATATATATATATGTTCAGCGTGTCGCGTACTGTGTTCCTCGGTATTGCACTGAAATCGCGAATATCGGGAGCCGCCACCAAACCCTCTCTCAGTCTATGACTTGGGTGGCAAAAATACTGCCCGAATTTACAGTCTCGCTGTGACGATGAAATGCATACTTTATTTCATGCCAGTTACACTAACTTTCGCTTGGTCAAGATTACAGCATGACTCCATTTTCCCGTGCATGACTACTTTGAAGCAAAATTCTTTGGGGTGAAAGTGGTCGATGATCTGGATACACCACAGAAATTGGCACATTCTTGAATGGTGCATCGACGACAGGATAAGGGAATGAATGGCGCAGTGTCTCTCAAGAAATCAGTGGAAGAATTTACAAGGCAGAGCCTCAGGCGTGGACAGAGGTTAGTGCAAAGTCGCTACGACTCGATCGTGTTGGCTACTTCGATGATAAGCTGGATGTAGTTGCCCATATTTCGATCCTCGGGGACCAGAGGGGGCAGCTTCGGCAACATCTTGCAGGCTGCGGATCCGCTGGCGTAGTCGATGCACACCAGCTTCAGTGCCTTGCCCATCACCCTGTCCATCAGCCCCAGAAAGTAGTCCCTGGCGCCAGCACCCTCGCATGGCAGCAGGGCCCTTCCGATGCACTCTACTACGTCACTGTACGCACTGTGGGAGAAGGACAGGGGGAAGAACGGAGGGTCAACTTGAGATTCAAGTTAGCGCTGTGAAAAGTAAGGAATTAAGCGACCGACCCCTTTAGTTAATGGCACAGTAATCTGTAGTTTTTCTTGCGCAATCCATTCCCTGGCCGGTTTGCCCCTAGTAAACCTTAGCGTAGACAAACGGTGCTTGCTAGCCATTAGCCGTTATGTCACAGAGTGTCGCTATATGCCAGCGGCTACAGAGCAAACGAATGAATCGGTAAGCTAAGTTCCGCGAACACGGTTCCTCCTCCATTGCACTATGATCGAGAGCGATCTTTTCTTTTTCATCAATTCATTTTTTTGCATTTGATATCAAACTTCTTACGCAGAGTCGCTTGCGCGCTGTTTTCTGCTCAGGTAACGCTTTGCGTTCGCGGAAAAAAAAAAGGTGGCCACCTTCGAATGTGTGTTCAAGTGAATGCTCTCGTGTTTACCACACGTTACCTTTCAAGTGGGAAAGCCACTGCGGATAGTAAGGTTATGAAACTTATAGCTTTAACGCTGCACCTTCTCGACCATATTTTCTGTCATGTTTAAAACAAAGAATCTCAGCTCAGCTTCATATCCGAAACTCAGCTGCATACACAGCTGCATATCCGAAACGAACCTTTAGAATAGTTCCGCAATCTATTTAGAACGGGGCACTATTCGCACATTCCTACTACAGTACGAATGACTCAGTTCGTATTCCATTACTGCGACGTGCACTGGCGCTGATAAAATTTCTAGAGTCGCATGCTGTATTATTGCTTCGTGAGCCTCGCGGGAAAAGCAATTTATTAACAAACGACGGTGGTCACTTGGTGCAGTCATTCCTACAGAAAGGCCTTTACCTTTGAACAGTTCATCAATGCGCATTTATTACGTACTATGCACTTCTGAGAGACGTCATTTCATTTCGTACACATTGTTTTGTTACCCAGTAAATGTTTTAAATGACACAACACTGCCGAAATTTTCACGCGAAACCTATTTAAATGAACAAATTACAAAGCACGTGTACGAGACAGGAAAGTGGCCCTAGTATCTCTACTTATGTAAAACTAATAAATGTTTAACATGGCAAAAGCAGAAAACCTTATCTAGGACAGAGCTGTAGGGAAATGTTTTGGCTTTTGGAAGGCTTATATCTGTTTTCAGAGTACAACTGCGTGAATTAAATCGCGTCTCCGTTTTTATAAGAGCGGCAAACGTAATTCGCATCCTATATTGGGTAAGGCGCGTTTAGGTATCTTACTAGGCACTCCGCTGAGGATACTCACCAGCAGCTGTGCGGGATGACCTCCTTTGCGGGAGCCGTGGCCACGGCTCTCTGCAGAGTGCCCTTAAGGTCTTGAAAGCAGGCGTGGATCTCTGCGCCAGTGGAGTTCAAGCACGGGCCAGCCCGCTGGAACTCTGGGCAGACGAAACAGCCGCTTAATAAGTAAGAACAAAATAAAATGGAAAATGAACCGCCTCTGTAATTTTTTTTTTCTCTGGATTTCTGGGCGCACTGGACGCCGTATACTGCTGTGACGTATCGATGAAAACTTCTTTCCTTCTGTTCTGTTACAAGTTTCTTATTACGTGCTTTACACTGCCATGAATCAGAGGGAAATGGGAAAATACGAGAAAAAGGAAACACGATGAAGAAGCGAGAGATGGATGAAAGAAAAAATACAGAAAGAAGTGGAGATTATGGGTGACTAAGAAGAGGACGACGCGGCGCCTCTGAAAGGGCGTGCGTTCACAAGTCTTTCTTCTCACGTGTGTTTCAACTATCCTCGGTTTGCACGTAGCAGCGATTGTGGCTCAGCTCGAGCCACAGGGCAGGCCTGTGCAATTTCCTCCCATTCTTTCAGCCACAACAACAACAGTGTACAGGGGGGCAGCTGGTGACCTCTTGGCCCTTCGGAGGTTAGATCAAGGAGTCTTTGCCTATAGGCGCTCTGAATGAAGCACTGGCGAGTACACAGGCCTTGAATGTTAGCCCGATGGTTGACGGCTCTGGCGTCTGACGAGATATTGGGAGCTTGGTTGGACTTTAAGCTTTGGTTTCGAAAAAATTCGTGTGCTGTGTGCGAACTCGCATTCGAACACGTTCTTTTCGAACTATTGAAAATGCCTTTCTTCATTGCGGTATTGTAATCGAAGCCGTGTCGATGGATTCATTTGTCAGCATTCACGCTTGGTCATGCCCGGTTCGCACAACGTTCATTCCCGACGTGAATAAGCGTTTATTTATTTATTTAGTTATTTACAACATACTGCTGTCCGTGAGTCCCAAGCAGGAGTTGGATACAAAACAAAATATTACAATGTTAAAATGCAAATCAAAACTCAAGGGAAGCAAAATACGAGCAACAGGAAATGACTGGTAACGCAACACGTAAAACTATACATTGTCATTTAAAAGAACGAGAGATTGTGCATAATAAGCTGGCAAACTTTTCCAATCAGTGATTGTCTGTGGGAAAAAAAAAGAGTGCTGAAATAAACTCCTCTCAGCAGAGTACGGGGCAAGAGCCATGTGTTCGCATTCGTGGTCGTTTGCGTTAGTTTCATTGTAGGCGTGTGTGTTTGGTTTTTGCCGATCCTATGCAATAAGTGTCGATGCTTGTGCAAGCGCTGTCATCTTAGCCCAATCACTCTGCCTGACCAGGCCCAGCTAAAGCTTGTGACATACGCGCAAAAGAGAAACTTTCGCACCATCGTTCGCTTTCCGGTTGCTCTCGGAAGTGGCTAATTTAAGACCCGCTTCAACCAACGTGGTTCACAGGACCCTAGTTGGTGCATTTTCACAGGTCACTACGCCAACACGGGCATCCACTGTAATTTTATGTTTGAAGGTGATTGCTTACATCTGAAGACCTCCGGTCATTACCATTTATTCTGCGACAGCTGAATTACAATGGCAAGATACCAAGACCTCAATCGCAGAAAGCGACCTCCTAATATGTGTTTGACATATGAAAAACGCACCGCCTGAGGAGATCCGACCACATCGGACGGCCACCGCGCAATTGATTCCTATTGCGCGAGTGTATTGCGGAACCAATGAATATTTCCTCAAAGCCACATGAATTTCCCAAATTTCTCTCAATTACGCGAGTTCCATCTCACTACACCAAAGCCAATAGGAAGAAGCTAAATTGCACCAGCAGGTGAAAAATCTCATCGAATGCTCACATTGGACCCATTATTGGGTTCTCGCGTGAGCCGTCCATCGTGTCCTAGGAATATATCAAAACTTACCCTCGTAGGTAACAGACCCAGCAGTGCAGACTGTGTTGATGGTATCTCTAAGCGACGTCATGGCCACCAGCGCCGCGGTCTGCGACACGCCCTCCAAGCAGTCATCCGCAAACCGCAAGGTGCAAGCGGCCTGCCGCTTCTCTGTCCTGAAATAGATAATGGTGGACTGGGCCTGTGTATGTGTACCTCTGTGTCCGGTGGTGTGTATGGGATGGTTCATTCAGTAAAATAAAAGTGAATAATAAAACTTGCTGCTTCAACAAGTCTGGTCTATTCACCCACTCCCTGGTGTCGCAGAATTAGAGGTCCAGCTTTCACTTCTAGGCGTATTGTCAATACGTTTACATGAGGTAATGCCACCGGCAGTCATATTTCACCATGGCTGTTTCCTGATCGAGGTGGTATGCATGAAATCGGCGTGATTTTTTTGCGGTTGAGAATCTTTGCATATAGTGCCATTGCCGCGATATTGATTCGGAAAACAGCATGCACCAAAATCATAAATTTCATTAAAATTTGCCGCGATGATGATCAATACTTTATGTCGGGTAGAGAAGCGGATGATGCGAGAGTAGAAGAGCAATCGGGTTGGGGCCGCGAAGTTTGCTTGACTGGCATAAACGTGAGACTATACGTGATAAGTTGTGAAAAGAGAAATAGTATGGCATTAGCGGCGATTCGTAGCAGTATGCTGTAGTGGTACGGAGCACGCTGCTATCCTACGGTATATATTTATTGCTCTTTGGTGCACTATAAGAAATACGCAGACACTGGGCCTCGAAATTAAGTAGACGGGCGTAGTGGCATTGAATGTTAGATGGAATCTCCTCAGAAGCTATGTTTATAATATATAGAATAGCCACTTTTTGTCTTATATACAGTAGATTTACGAGCAAATGCGCAAACAATAAATTACTGCTGTTCCTGGAATGGACTCAAGTTTTACTTCTGCTCAAGTTATTTCTTTTGATAAAGATGCATTTTTTGGTCATGCTGTGCACAACAAGACAAACCGCATTACGAGACCGACGGAATTTCTCTTCAAGTGCGAAAGTACAAGTCTTTACGGTATCCAAAAATGTTTCACCATTTAGTGTTCCATTTACCTTGTAATTGCTAACTTCAATTCGTACCGGTGAATTTAAATGGGGATGAATGCATTACATGTGAATAACTCTTCTTTTTTGAATTCTTGACGCGTAAAACCGCTACTGAGGCAGGCACCTCGCAGTAATTCCTGCTCCCGTTCTAGTACGCAAGCAGAAGCGGATACTGGCAGTTCTCCCCATGCCCAACCCGTCCCCCTCCTCACGGGAGGCCGCCTTAAGGGCTGCGCAATCAGCTGGCCAAACATGGCTAGTGGAGAGAGTTCTCGGTGAAGCCCGCCGTGGACTCTTGGACAAGTAGGAGCCCAACTTTGAGGACACCTTGTTCTTTTCTTAAAATAAAGTTGTTCCTCCTCCTCCTCCTTCACCTCCTGAGAAAAAAAAATCCCCTCGCTTTTTGCGCATTTGATACAGTAAGCGTTTGTCGTGAGCGATTCACGACATAACCCAAAACACGCAACTTCGATCCCTACCGCGGCGGTTGCATTTCGATGGAGGCGACATTCTGGAGGCCCGTGTGTTATGCAATGTCGTTGCACGTTAAAGAACCCCGGTGGTCGAAATTTCCGGAGCCCTTCACTACAGCGTCCCTCATAGTCTGAGTCGCTTTGGGACGGTAAACTCCATAAAATAAATCAAGTTCAATAATCCTGTAAAAAATAAATGTGACCTTGCTGTGCAGCTCCTTTTGCCATAAAAAGCGCTGAGAGAATGTCGTCGGACAAGCCGATGAAAAATCAGCACAGTGTGTTGAAGAGGAACAGAATGTAGAGTGCCGAAATTTCTTCTCGATTACTAATTTCTACGCACCTAGTCTATACCAGGAGAATCGTGCATTGGCTTCTAGTTGTTCTCGCTGCTTGGTAGTCGCGGCCACATCGATTTGAACAGAATTTGGCGCCAATTCGCAGGAAAAAATCCCAAGGCGTCAGAAATAACACAAAACAACGGATGAAGTCTTTCAATCGTTGAAAGTACGTTATCGGCACTGCGCAGAGCTTTACACATGTACAGAAGCCAAAGTATCCAAGATTATGTTCACGTATAATCCGTGTCCCCGCCGTCGTTTTAGGGCGTTACAGGTGCAGCTTTACTTCCCTAAAAAAAATCTGTGGTCTGTGTGTTTGTCTGTATAAAGTCTCCACTCTCCGGTGGTCGCACTTCGGGGCAACCACTGGTAAAGATGCATCTTCCACTTATGAGCTTGCGCCCACCACCTTGTTCGCCCACCGCCACCATCCAGGCGCTCCCTCACGAGCTCACATCCACCTTCACCCCCAAGATGGGTGTGATGCCACGACCCTCCTAACGAAGCGCCCCCTCTGGTAGGTGAACGCCCGCCCACTCAACGGTAAAAGTGAATCCTCCAACACCAGCCTGCACCCAAATACCTAGCCAGTAGCATCACCCTCCACAAACCTCTACCCGGAACGGAAAAGCGACGACGAAATCAAATTCTTGGACGCAGTAGGAAAGCCATCAAAGTCAATACGAAAATGCTGCTTCTATCGCCAGCAAAAGCTTACGCCATGCAGATGTGCCGAGAAAAATTTTTCACCTGCAGAAAACGTAAGCCAGTCACCAGAAATGCACGCAGATATGAGGGAAAGTGTATTTGCTACCCGCTGGAAACAATACCAGGCCATTGGATAAAGAGGAAGCTCCACAATATTTTTTTTTTCCGTTCACACAACTCACGCAAATTTTGGGCTCCGATAGTACAACCAATACTTACAACGCAGATTTGAGGCGTCACAGCACGTAGATATTAACCTACGAATTTTTTTCACAGTGAAACTCTTACCACACTCACCCCAAACAATGTTATCAGGCTGTTGGCATCTGTGCAGGTACAGTAAAAATAGGGCGCAGGGCGGCATCACATGCCCTTAAGGGAGGCATGTCGGCCTGCTTTCTGCCCAGACAGGCAAACGTCTGAAAATAAACCGGCTAAGCATCACTGCGCTTATATGTAATTGAAAATTTCTTGACTCCTAACGGCAATGCGGCAATAGCTTGGTGTTTTTCTCCAATTTCAGCAGCAATTTCAGAGCGCTGTTTGAGTATAAATGACTTGGAGTGCATGCGCTGTGCTCCTAGTAGTAATACCCACATTTTGTGTCTTTAGGGCGCATTTGATGAACACCTTCGTCATAGGGGTCATTTCAAATGTCCACGAATGGCACTCAGGTTCGCAGCTTCTGATGAGGCTAGGCGAAGGCATTGATTAATCGCACTTTATAGCAAGCATTTGTTTGCCAGTATCGCATACTTGGCGCATAAGACAATTTCTAGCTCTGGGACCGAATACTAATCGAGACAGAAGGGACTTTACCTCGCTCTTCATACTATTTTTGCCGAATCTTGCAAAGAAGGCGTTGAATTCGGTAATTTATTTTGTTTTCCTGTTGCTATTCTGCCCCTTCTCCGCCTGCGGCCAGTCTTTCTCTCCTTTACCTCCTTCAAAACGAAAAGGTATCATGTATACAACACACGCCCTCTATGATAGGCCAACTCGGGCCTATGGATTTTATTGAGCTGTGAAGAAAAATAAAAAAAAAACATAAGATCCCCCACGATTACGTCCTCTCATTTGCCCGTTCGACCAGCGCAGCTAAACACTGAAGAGACTCCACCTTCACTGGCGCGCAGTGCACTCGGAATCGCTTCTTGCTGCCGGTAACGGGACGAACATAGCACATCACGTGACCATGTGGAGGTCACGTGATTTGTTACGCTGATGACACCGAAATTGCTTACGCCACAAGTGAGGCGCAAACAGCATCGCTGTAAATTTTCTGCGATGCCGGAAACCTGGAATGCATACGTTATATGACTGCCTGCTCAACCTATCTCACCACCGCTTCCGACATGTCCTGAGCACATTCAAATGTCAGCAGCACACGTCATTCGTGCAGTGATCAGCGAGACTGCATGCGACACAGCAGGAGCGATGCGCGCAACTATACGCACGCGCATCTGTCCTCGAACCCTTTGCCGGGAGGGGCCAGGTGGTCCGTGTTCCCGAAGGGGATGTAGTCGTCACCGCAAGCGCCCAGAGTCTCCAGCTTGCATCCTGCCTCCAGCGCAGCCCGGCACTCGCCTGTAGGTAGCAGCAGCAACAGTGGATGACAGCGCCCACACAATAAAAGTTAGGTGGCGCTTTTGATGCTGCGGCGCTATCATTATGCTTAATCCACTTCGTATTGTGCATACTAAGCTCAGCAAGAAAAAAAAAGCGGCGCGGAATCTGTATTCTCAGATACGAATAATGCGAAGCTGTCCGCTAAGGGCAGCTAAGGATCTCTGAAAACTGTGTATACTTGTTTACATGCTTCTACTTTGCAGTTCTATGCAGCTGAAGGGCAGCACCGTGCTATGAAAATAGAACACGATTTGGTTCAAGCACTCAATCCCGCGTGAGAAGGCTGACGACCGTGTACCGCAGTAAAAACGGCATGGGCTTTTACAGCGAAAGCAGTTATAGCTTTTGTTAAGGAGTATGGCTCTGCGCTCTACCCTGAAATCTACAGAGTCGGCACTAATACTTTAAATACTTGGTTATCAATTTGTTTTACTTTATTGTTGAAATGTAAATAATTGTATATTAGTTTAATTGTTTCCAATTTCAAGTAGAATCGAATTTACCGCCTGCCAAATCAATTGTCACCCAGCAACCCAACCCTGGCAGGTGTCGGTTACATCCCAACCATGGTAGATGACAAAGTGGAGAGAGGGAATACTTGCTTCGCGGTTAGGGGAGAGAACGAAGAGGAAAAGCGGGAGAGGGAAAAGAGGGTAGGCGGCGGCGGGTGTCCGGGTGACTTGGGAGATTATGGCGTGAGCAGAGGAATGCGCGCACGGGGGGTTGCTGCCTCGGGAACAACCCGGCTAGTGGCTACCGTGGAATGAGGAGGTTATGACGAGGGTGGAAGCGTGCCCGACCTGAGCATAGTTCCACGGCACAGTGCAGGGGTGAGCCATGCTCTACAAATTATTTTAGCATACTGCGAGCACTCCGTTTTGCAGATTAAAGCGTAAATTCTTCTAGCTCAAAGGATGGACTTCGCGAATGAAATAGCGGGTGCGTGGTTTAAAACTTTCAATGTTGCTTCAGGGAGCGCTGCGACGTCTTTAAACTGCACGCAGTACACTCACTAACTCATTGCCTCACTGCCTGTCTCACTGCCTTGCTCGCTCCAGGGTAGTGCGGATGTTTTATTATACTCCTCACCCATCATGCAGCGAATGAAGTTAGAGTACACGATGTTCCCAAATCTCTAAGACGTTTTATGATGTGGAGACGCCATGGGTAATGTTCAAAAAGCAAATCCTTGTTTTTTTAAACAGTGGCCAATAAAAAAAGTTTTGTATGTATATTTGTACCTTATCTGAAAAAATAGGCAAAATAATACCTCCGGGAGACGCACCTATTTTAGACGCACTGTATATTCCACCAGGCACACAATGCGTCATAAACATGGACCCAAAATGAGTAAGCGCCAAGAACAGCGCACAATTATTGTCACACGTCCGCACTTGGGACCAGCTTCCCCTTGCTCAACGTCCAGCGGTGGGCACGCGTTTTATCCTACAATCTGGCGCAGCGGTTATCACATCGTTCTTCTACTGTATTTCAAACCTTTTGTCGCGGCCGCGTTCACGCCTTATTTGCATAGAGAAAACGAGTGTTCTAAAACATTTTTTCACCTGTACTTTGAAGGTAGTATTAATTTCAAACACGTAACACAGTAATATAGTGATAATACAGTGATATGATGTAGTGAATACCAATATAGTGATATGTAAGGAGAGGGCTAAGTCGGGCTGGTTGGTTCATATTGAAATATTAGGCAAAACAGCGCTGACGGACGGGACGGAAGAAGGCGAGACAGACACATGCGCTGAACTATCAACCAAATGGTTTATTGCGAAAGAGGGGGCAATATAAAGCATAGAAGGGGAGAAGAAATGCGGTGCAAAACATGATATGGCATACATTCGGGATATCATCACTGATTAAGAAAAGCGATCTCCAGTGGCAATAGAGCCACCGATGGTTGGCTTACACATGAGTTGCCTAATGCATGAATGTGAAAGGCCTCCGATATCAGGCGCGAGGTATGATCTTTATATTTGGCGATGATAGTTCTTTGGTTCAAAAACGCCTCACATTCTTCGCAATCTGCGAAATGAATGACCATATTATTTCGGCGTGACTTGTTTTCAATGTCTTTTGCGTGTTCGCGTAGCCGATCGTTGACGCACCGTCCGGTCTCTCCGATGTAGAAACGGCCGCATGACAGTGGGACCTTGTACACTACACCAAAGCAACAGTTGACAAATTTGTTTCTGTGTTTCTTCTGACAAGACTTCTTTCCACTCTCCTGATTCACTCTCTTGCACAGGCCTCCCAACTTGTTCCTGGCAGAGAAAAGGAGCTTTACGCCGGCTTTGTTCACAATCTTTTTCAGGTTATGCGAAACTTGGTGAACATATCGCCTGATATCGGAGGCCTTTCACATTCATGCATTAGGCAACTCATGTGTAAGCCAACCATCGGTGGCTCTATTCCCACAGGAGATCGCTTTTCTTAATCAGTGATGATATCCCGAATGTATGCCATATCATGTTTTGCACCGCATTTCTTCTTCCCTTCTATGCTTTATATTGCCCCCTCTTTCGCATTAAACCATTTGGTTGTTAGTTCAGCGCATGTGTCTGTCTCGCCTTCTTCCGTCCCGTCCGTCAGCGCTGTTTTGCCTACCATTTCATGGTGATATGTAGTGATTTTTATACAAAGTGATATAGTGAATAGTGATAGTGAATATAGTGATGTAAAAATAGTGCAACATAGTGATTTTTGCTAGATGTTAGAGCGTGGTATACTTGTTTGAAAGTACATCCACGGAAACAAGAGCATAATCCGCTCTTCAACGGCGTTCCGCTGTTATAAAATCGGCTGTCCTAACACATCCTCAGATTGCAGTCGTCGGAAGGTCCGAGTCTAACTTCACTTTTATAGTAACTCTGTTTTGTATCCTCGATTATCATTTCAAGTTTTTTTCTCATTGCACTGTACTAATTAAGTCAAAATATGGTCTACTTAAAATGTAAGCTGATAACAGGATGATAGTTATTCAACAAACTCTCGGTAAAAGCTCAATCGCCGTTGCAGTTGTGTGCACTGAAGTAGATGCATGCCTGAGGAATGAAAGCCCAGTAGTTCGACCTCAATTTGTGAATGTTGTGCAGTATTCTTCGGAACCTAGATTTTTCTTCGACTAATTTGAGCTTATTTCAAAATGAGAACATGCGAAAATCCAATTATGTGAATCTGAAGCAAAAACTATCCCAAGCATATAACAGTAGTGCCACGGGCTTGTACTTTGAACACAAGCCATCGCGGTGCAAAATTGCCATCACTCGATTTAACGATATATAGCCCTTGTGACCTCATAGTGTCTTCGCGCACATTCCGCACACGGCCTTGAGAAGGTTAGGAAGAATGTGACATCCAGAAAACGTATTTGCCAGCATTTCTTGACATAATACGACAGGTAAGACTAACCTTAACATCCAGTAAATAACAGGGCAAGACGCTGCAAAATAGGCTCACCCATAGACGACACAGCCAGCAGCACGAAACTGACGACGCACTTAGGGAGCATTCTTGCAGCTTGCCCTATCCACTCCCAACTGGTTGACGATCACATATCTGGCTATCCTTTAATAGACTATGTGTGGCGTCTTCGTCAACGAAGTCAACGAACCGTACACAATTTAAAAGAACAAAACATGTAGCCAGAGAACGAGCACGAAGTACCCCGTTTCTCCTTGACCACTCACCCGCCACGCGATTAGTATGCAGGAGCAGTGCTTAGCGCTTCGGCTTTCTACGGGAGAGGAAAAATAAGGAGAAAATTTCTTGGACTGCACGGCAGGCTACTGAAGTGCGTGACACACCCGTAAGCTCAAAGCGCTGATGGGAATCCGCCTAGGTGGAGTGTGTTTCAGTAAACCAGTGATCACTGATTAGCGTGCCAGGCAAAACGTGCGTCTCCCCTCTTCTACGTCAGAGTAGCGGAGCGTGCCCCTCTCTCAATACTTGTGAAGGTTCATTTCATTCTCCGGTCATGTGTTTATGACTCCGGTCACGGCGTCCCGTCCCGGTGGCGTGAAGGCAGCCACGGCCGACGAAGCCACGGTAATTTGCATTAGCAAGCTCTTGCCGCCGTTTAGCAGGCAAGGTAATGAAATTCAAAAGGAGTTTTCCCGTACTGCGGCGGGCAGTTTCATTTCGTATGAATGCAGCGCAGCCGTTGAAGGTGTACGGTGTGACATGGTTCCAAGCCTTAACCTGTTCGGAAGGAAGGGGCCCAACGGAGTTTATTCTCGCTAGGTGGATGTACGAAATGTGTCAACTTAGCTATCCTCTTGGCTTCTCCATCGGATCAGGAAAGAGCTGCTGACCTTGTTCGCCGAAATCTCCTGCAGGGGGCAGCCTTTTGTTTTGAGGCAGCAGGCTGCTCGACGCCGACCCACCGAAGAGCCATTTGCTGTGTATGGAGCTCTTTCGGATCTAATACGCCTCGAGACGGTAATGAAATGTTCCGCATAACCGTTCCTCTAATTATGCATGTTTTCCGTATTGCTCATGCGGACACTGCGGGCCAACGCTTTGGCGCAAGCAGGAATGGCATGTCAAAAAATAGGCAAAACAAGCGAAGATCAGAGAAACAACGTCCAACAAAACATTGAAAATCGACATCTGGTTCACTCTACAAGGGGCTAACATGATTTTCCAACATTTCTTCGAACGCATTACACTCCAAAATGTCAGTAGAGAGAGCATTGCAGTCCACAAATATGGGTGGGTAGAAAGAGCTCTTATGATAGTTTTTGCAAAATATAGGGGCTAATGAATACTGCACAGGATATCGAGTTCTTCTGGCGTTGACTGCCTTCATGCTACTTGGCAGCTAGCTATTAACTTTGCCTGAAAGGCTGTTGTAAAGCAACGCAAGGTGGTTGCTTTTCGTCTTACTTCTATTGCTTGGATGCCATATTTTAGGATTAAGCGAACTTTTGAATCACCTGTTTTATATATCCCGAACATATACCATACCGCCTTTCTTTGTATACGGCCTAATTCCTTAATTTCTTTCTTAATAAAGGGTCCCACTGGTAGAAAATGCGAAACCTACACGCAGCGCATAACCAAAGTGTACGGGAATTCAACTGGGCTCCGTATGAAGCCGTACACATCATATGGAAATCATACGGGAACCATGTGAAGATGATGGGGATACCGCAATTTCCCGTGCGCCGCAGAAATGGAACCTTTCGGCTAGGGGATTGAAATTCGTTGGTGGCGGGTTGTGCAACAAAAATTTTCCCTTTGTTGCAATAAAAATCAGCCGAACGAGTGGCATGAGAGGTCCAGGTCTTTCAGATGAACGATAGTGCTGTGCGTGCATTGATCAGGACTAATCGTACCCGGCGGCAGGAAATGAATATCCGAACAGGGCAAGTAGAAAACGGTGTGGACTGTAATCAGCCGTTTGTTGATGTGCCTCCAAGAATCCGTTCGATGCTCATGTTTGCGGTGCAGATTAAAGTTTAATATTTGCCATAAATGTGCAATGTCCAATATTCTAAATTTTGGTGTTTATGGCAAGGTTTAATACCCTTTCTCTTCTTCTCAATCTGCGTATCAAGTTGCGAATGACTCGCTTTCATTAAAGTAACTAAGCTCGGACCAACAGTATGCAAAAAAAATTCGGGGAACCTCACAGTTCATGCGATTGGTTATTGCCTGCCTCCTATCCTGTTGCTTTCGTCGCGACTGGAGTGATGTCCGGATGAAATGAAAATCGAAACGCATCATCGCGCATTCCAGCTCCAGGCCAACTTTGATTGTTCAAAATACCGATTCCGTTCGCATAATCATGAACGTTCTTTCAAGGCGATGTAGTTTATAAATCATAAATTGTCCAGTAAAACTGCTCGGCGCAGTGCAAACAGCCTTGATGCATTGCCATGCATTAACGGGCCTTTCCCTTTTGGTACTGTAAACCTTAGTTTATAGGATTCCTCTATTTTTTATCGCTCCGACAAGGTCAGCGAAAACAGGCGCAGTCACTTGAAGGGCCTGACACAAATTCTTGTCAACATGTTGCAACTAAAATAGTTTGAAGCAGAGCGACAATATGGCCTAAGCAATCTAACCGCTTTTGGCGAAATCGCAGGGTGAGATTGGTCTGATGTACTGAAATTACTGCTGCCGTAGTTCTCAAATACATTCCTATCGTTTGTGACAATACAGCTGCTTTCTGTACTGTCCGGGCTGCCCGACTCTGCTATGCTGCATTCAATACCATGCTTTGATTGAAGGCTTAAGAATGCTCTCCGGGATTCTCTCCCCTTCTCAAAGTCACGCAGCATTACTAGGAATTCGTAAGAAGCTCTTCGAGTTCCCTTGACTGCCTCCATTAAAACACCAATATTACAAAAAAATATCACCAACTTCTGGTGTGAGTGCAGGATGGCCCAAACCTTAGACGTATGGGTTTGCCCGTTGAAGTATTCACAAATTCTCATCCAGCGGTCTGATGCGAGCAGAGTGGCACAGTCTTCACTGCAGCGTTGTACTTACGCAACCGTGTTTTGTGCTGCGCAGTGCGGCCAGGCCACTTGTGCTGAGTGATAATCCGGTGCCTTCTACTCCATGAGCAGATGCCTGTCAGGCTAGGGGTGGTCAAAAGAAGCCCCTAAGCTCTTGGTGGCTCTCCGCTTGGCTGCGCATAACTGGGGATACCAGCTGGCCAATGTTCGTGGCTGGAGCCTGCTGCCCCGGTATCTGTCCAGTGCTTGATGTGGCTTAGCCTTGTAGTGGCGTCTGCCTTCGTCTTCGTGCTGGCGTGGGCTGTGCGAAAACGTATGAGTGTCGGAAAGTGGTCGCTTCCTAAGCAATCGTCTAGCACCCTCCATCGAAACAGCCGCCAACGGGTATTCCAGGTGGGATCTGGTGATGTGTCTGCTTAGCGACATATCTGTCTTTGCCGCGTGTGTGTTTGAGGCACGTTGCGAAGTGTCAGCCCGTACTCGGAAGAATCTTGCATCACACTCCTGCCTCGCCGGCTACATTAGTTGTATCTCCATGCGATGTGCTGAGAGTCCCTCATAAGAGTATAATTTCTTGCAAAGCCTCATAAAATAGGAGGAGAAGCAGAGGTCAACCCCATTCTTTCGTTTTTCGGGGACAACTTAGGCGGATGATTGTACGCTGTGATGAGACTTATACTGCAAGCGACAACGCTGACGGTCGTGCTGAACCACGGTTGCCTTTCTAGCTGAACATGTACCGCTGTTCTTCGCACGTACAATGCTCTTTTCGTGGTTACATAGAGGTGTTCTTACAGGGCGTAGCCGTCATAGCCTATTATTCGCAGCACAGGGCCGCTGACTTCTTGAAGGGCGATGATTAATTTACTCGTGTCTTGCTAAAAAACCGGGTCATCATGTCAGCTGTCTTGCTGCGAAGCGAGGGACAATTTTACTGCAGATCTGTAGCCCATGGCGGTGATTAAGAAGACTTAGACCTGGTGAGGCTGTGTTGTGTCAGAGGCCGTGAAGTTTGTTGCTGCCCGAAGGGTACGTAGTGCGGGTGGGGCTGCGGTTGTCGAAAGGGTTGTGCCAAAAGGGAACATGCCCGAAAGCATGAGGAGCTTGTTTGTATGGCTCGTTTAACAATTTTTGGGGTTTTTTGGAGGACGGACTGCTCCAATTGTGCCACACGTTGTTTAAGGCGCTCGATTTTCTTGGATGTCGCCGGTGCGGGAAGATATGAATTATCGCGGCGCTGTGGAAACGTTTTCGTTGGCGGAGCTCAGCCTCTTCAAGACGGCATTTCTTTGCTCCTGAGGTAGGCTGCTTGGTGTGTGCAAGAGGTGAATTTGAGGAACCGGCGAAGCATTTGTGGGACTGGTGGTTAGGCGCTCATTAGCGGCATCAGAGAAGGCGATTTCGCAGTCGTGACCACTATGACCAGTTTTTGGTGCTCTGACTCTGTCTGTCTGTATCAAGTGCTCATCCATTATACGGCACGGCTGCTTAGGCCGAAGGATGGTGGTGTGTTGGTACTTGCGCGGGGTCATAACGGTCGGCGTGACAACGTCTGTCATACAGTTACGGTCTTTCTGTTGGTGACTAACTTTTTTCAGCCTGGCGAATTACGGGAACAGGCAGCATATGACGTACGCCTGTCGCATGGGAGTAATCCCTGGACGTGCTGCGGGCAATGGGCTGTCGGTTGGTTTTAAGCAAGGGCGAGCCTCGTGCTCGTTCTCCTCCATTCGGAGCTATAGAAATGATGCGAGCTTCATGAAAATCATTTTCGAACTCGCCTTCACTGACGTTATGCTTGTCGATATCCAAGAGCGGGCGAAAGGGCTGGTGTCCGACAGGAGCAGCGACATTGGAGTCATGACAGCGGCGGCCGGGTTCTCGATTAGAACCCACTGCTTGACGAGACGGAACCTGCAGGTCTATTTCCTCGTGTTGCGGCACGTCGTTTAGTGACTCAGAGTAGTCCGGCGGGGACATGCGAATATCTTTGAGGGGGGTAATACTCAGCAGCGGTGGCCGCCGACAGCACGCCGGGCTGCGGGAGCAGCGACGGGTTCAGAAGCCCTGACTGCAAGCGGGCGATAACAGTCCAGCAAGTCATTAGCGCGCTTGAAAACACTTCCGTCGCTCTATGTGGCCGGGAGTCGAATCCTGACCTGCCACTGAGGGCAGTTTGTTCACAATTCCGAGGGCAGGTTGTGATGACACTACAATGTCACGTGGCCTAGGTGGCGCCGCTACCAATAGGTCGGGCTGCTAGGTGAGCCATTTAGGTGGCTTCTCTGGATTTTTTCGTTGATTTTTCACTCGCAGCCAACGAAGCCGAACACGACGCGGTATTTTGCTGCCATGCGCGCTCCTTAGTGTTATCGCGTTATAAATATACAATATAGGTTACACCCAAGCCAGCAGGGCAAGCCCAATGAGAGGGCTCACTCAGACTTGGTTCTTGTAAACCAGCGCAATGGCTCGAAGCCAGACAGAAAGCGACAAAACATAGCGCTGAACTAACAACAGAATTGTTTTATTCAGGGCACCATGCAGTGGTTAAATACACGCTGGTATCGCAGAATAACGGACAACAGAGAAAAATAAATAATAAAAAAAGAAAAAATAAGAAAAAATATCGTTTCACAGCCTAATCATTGTGATTGTGCGAAAGCTTTCCTGAAGCATGTAATCTATGACATTAGGTATCCGTGTTCTTTTTCCGAGATAGCAACAGAAGGGGTGCTTATGCATTGCGTACCTATCCTCGTGATTTCTGATGCCTCAATTATCTCCCTGGTGAGCTGGTCTTGGCTTTTTGCTATAATTTTACTGCTCTCGAACATTGGGCGGGATGAGCAATGACGACAGTGAATCCCGATATGGCGGACGGCATTCTTCACATTATTGTTTTGCTCCTCAATTCTTTCATTTAAACACCGACCAGTTTGGCCAACGTACGACCGACCACAAGACAGAGGAATTGAATATACCAAGTTGTCTTGGCACTGAACATATTTCTTCTCATGCTTCTTCGTGCGCACAGGAACATCGCGACGTGTTTTGTTTGGCCGATTTACACGCGCACATAAGGTCCTCAATTTTACAGGAGCTGAAAACACAACATCTACTCCAGCTCGTTTTCCTATTCTTTTCAAATTGTGCGATAAAACATGAATGTAAGGAATTACGGATACGTTTTTTCCTCGGCTAACTTGGTTGGCAGTAGCGCCAAGTTTCAACTTCTTTAGCATTCCCTCCGCCACCGAAGTTAACATGTGAAGCGGGTACCCTGCAGCAACAAGCCTTTCAACCTGACATGAAAAACTGTGCGTGGCCTTATGCCTACAAAATTTTTTCATGGCATTGCCGAAACAAGATGTGGCAATGCTTCGTTTCACTAGCTTAGAGTGTGAAGAGCAGTATGGAAGTAGAGGCTTCCTGCTTCTAGGTTCAAAGGCGCAGCATACATGAACATCATTAAAAAACAGAGTCAAGTCTAAATATTTTATGGAGTCATTAACAGGCACTTCATGAGTTATTCTGCGATATCAGCGTGTATTTAACAACTGCATGTCGCCCTGAATAAAGCTATTCTGTTGTTAGTTCAGCGCTGTGTTTTGTCCCTTTCTGTTTGGCTTCGAGCCGTTGCGCTGGTTTACATGAACCATGTCTGACCAACTCGCCCACCAGTTCATGTTGTACAGCTTTATTTCTTGTACAAGGGGCTCTATTTCTTCGTCCTGTTTCACCAAACCGTCTAGTTTCATACCCGTCATCGAAAATGCTTCGTGTAAATCGCGAATGCTTGGCTTCTGCATTCGAAAGCGCGTTCTGCCTCCTGAGGTGCTGGGCTTGTTTGTGGGCTTTCAGCCTTCAGTTAGCCACGGCATACGGATATGCAAGTTCTTGAGGTCCGAATGGAAACGTCAGGTGAGGCTATGCAAGGATCATGTGAGGCTTCTTCTCCAGTCTTCAAGTCAGAAGGGACATTGGAAACAACAGTGGCACGAAATCAGCCGGCTCATCAGCAGCACAACGGAGTTTTGGTGCCAGCAACTTCTTCCACTACTTCGAGGGTGCGTCCCAAAGAAGCAAGCAGGGACGCTAAACCGGTTCCCAACGTCGAAGGTGCACATATTCCAGAGGATATTCAACGAGTCCTACGCCTTGGCCCAAAGTGCGCCGTTGAGCCAAGAATGCAACCTCCTGAACTACATGCCATGGTAAGGCGGGTTGCGCGACGAGCTGAGGAACCGCAGGCCGGTAGATGTGTTTCCGACGGAGTGGATGTTGTGCTGCGTTCGATCCCTCGTGGGAAAATCCTCCCGATTGCTAAGACTGTTCGATACATGCCTGACAACAATCTGGTTTTGCTAACCGCTGACAAAGAAGGGGGCTTTGCAGTATTTTCAAAAGATAGCTTTAAACAGAAATCAGATGTAGCAATTAGCACTTTATTCAGAGAGAACAAGCAGCCTCCTCGTAAAAGCAAAAAGGAAGGCAAAACAGTTGTGTAACAGGCTCAATTTAGAGCATTTGGTGTCCTCAATAGACAAAAGCCAAAAATTGAGCTTGGGCATGTTTTTCACAGCAAGAACTCATAAAGTAGACGTACCTTCACGGGTGATTATTTCAGAAAAAGGCGCGTGGCAACAATGCCTGGGTAAGTTTTTACAAAAGTGCCCAACTCTCCTAACCTTTGATGATCCTTATCAGGTGAAAAAATCAGGCGATGTAATCGAAGTTCTAAAAAATAACCATAGCAGCAAGCAGGTGCGCGCTTTTTCAATTGACATCAAAGACCTGTATTACACCAATGCTCATGAAAAAAATGTTACCGTGCATTAGTGAAGTCATAGACGATTATGGTGCCATTGCGTTTCAGAATGCTTCTGGCATTCCTGTAGACAACATTTTAGAACTGACACAAACCTACCTAAGTCTACCTATGCAGAATGCGATGGGCGTGTTTTCATTCAAAAGAAAGGAATATGCATAGGAGCGTGTATTGCGCCATCGCTCACGGATTTGTATTTAGCTATGAATAACAGAACACTCGATATTCGCCTCAAGGGATCAAAAGCTAAAAACATTTTCCGCTTTTCAGATGATTACCTTATTTTACTTGAATGTGAATCGGAAAACCTTCTTGCAGAGGTGACTAAACTTTGTTATGTCTTTTCAGACGTTCTGTCGCCTCTGGAAATAACTCATGAAGTGCCTGTTAATGACTCCATAAAATTTTTAACTTGACTCTGTTTTTTAATTATGTTCATGTATTCTGGGCCTTTGAACCTAGAAGCAGGAAGCCTCTACTTCCATACTGCTCTTCACACTCTAAGCTAGTGAAACGAAGCATTGCCACATCTTGTTTCGGCAATGCCATGAAAAAATCTTGTAGGCATAAGACCACGCACAGTTTTTCATGTCAGGTTGAAAGGCTTGTTGCTGCAGGGTACCCGCTTCACATGTTAACTTCGGTGGCGGAGGGAATACTAAAGAAGTTGAAACTTGGCGCTACTGCCAACCAAGTCAGCCGAGGAAAAAACGTATCCATAATTCCTTACATTCATGTTTTATCGCAACATCTGAAAAGAATAGGAAAATGAGCTGCAATAGATGTGTTTTCAGCCCCTGTAAAATTGAGGACCTTATGTGCGCGTGTAAATCGGCCAAACAAAACACGTCGCGATGTTCCTGTGCGCACGAAGAAGCATGAGAAGAAATATGTTCAGTGCCAAGAAAACTTGGTATATTCAATTCCTCTGTCTTGTGGTCGGTCGTACGTTGGCCAAACTGGTCGGTGTTTAAATGAAAGAATTAAGAAGCACAACAATAATGTGAAGAATGGCGTCCGCCATATCGGGATTCACTGTCGTTATTGCTCATGCCGCGCAATGTTCAAGAGCAGTAAAATTGTAGCAAAAAGCAAAGACCAGCTCACCAGAGAGATAATTGAGGCATCAGAAATCATGAGGATAGGTACGCAATGCATAAGCACCCCTTCTGTTGCTATCTCGGAAAAACAACACGGATACCTAATGTCATAGATTACGTGCTTCGGCAAAGCTTTCGCACAATCACAAGGATTAGGCTGTGAAACGATATTTTTTCTTATTTTTTCTTATTTTTAATATTTTATTTTTCTTGTTTTTCTCTTTTTTTGTTATTCTGCGATACCAGCGTGTATTTAACCACTGCATGGTGCTCTGAATAAAAAAAAATCCGTTCTTTGTTCAGCGCTGTGTTTTGTCCCTTTCTGTTTGGCTTCGAGCCGTTGCGCTGGTTTACAAGAACCATGTCTGACCAACTCGCTCACCAGTTCATGTTGCCACTCATACTGCCCACTGACGTCTTATGGTAGGGGCGGCTAAGAACGCGTGGTGAGGTGTCGCTGTAGTCGATTGCAAGCAAATTTATTTGTAAATGAGGGGGTGAACGCAGAGCTTAGAAATTTGACTGGAATATTTTCAAAGACCACCACTGCTGATTGTTGCACTATATTATATAATAATAATAACAAATGTGTTTACTTCGGCTCATGAAATACAAAACCCGAGGACGAACAGGCTAAAGGTGGTGCAAACACGTGATTAGGGCCTGTAGTCCCCGACCATGACATTCAGCACCAAACAGCAACAGTTTTAGAAATTTTGCGCAGAAGCCATCCACAATCAAAACTAAGTCTAGGCGGCAATTTAAAAGTAAAATACACTTGCATGAAGGAAAGGGAGTATAGGGCGCAAGAACGGCAATGTACTCGAAAACACAAGGGTGGAATTTGTGTAGCTCACCTAGAAAGCCAGCACTGCATGAACTTCGTTTTGTAGCGCTAGCTACATTACGGTAGCATTTCGAGCCTTCAGCGTGGCTGCGCCGCCACGCTGTCACGTGGTTGGTCACGTGGCGCGGAGGAGCTGCCGGCGCCGTGGCTGATCACGTGGTTAGTCACGTGACCAAGTTCCACTCGGCCAGCTGTAGCTATCGCGTCAATCAAGGTTTTTTAAAAGTGTTTCGTGCGTGGTTTTCAGGTGCTAAATCTAGAATTCCGCGATAAGTGCTTAATAAATTGGGTATCTGGAAGTTTAGCCTCTGAAAACCATAAATCGTACGGGGCTTATAGACATGATAATTGCGTCACCGGAAATTATAAGCTGAGCTTGATATGAGATATTGTTGCTCGAAATCATGTTTATTTACTCTAACGAGACTCTTAACATACATTGCTAGTTTCCTCTTGTTGTTTTTCTGTACGCTTAGCAATTTATACCTGGAAAAAGGTCGGGCGTGTATTTACAAAAGGTTAAGTTTGCTATGGCATCAACGGCTCGCCTCTGCAAAGTGAATATTTTTTCTTCAGGTTTATGGTGGTCACTGTAGCCCATGCGAGTAAATCAAAATACATGTACGAATGAAAAAGGGAATCATAAATTTCTAACTTTACCTTCTCTGGTAACAAGCTTTAAATTTGTTTAGTACGCCTACAAATCGGGCTATCTTTGGGCGAATATATTCCATGTGAGTTGTCCAAACAAGGTGATCTTCAAACGTGACGCCTAAGAATTTTATTGACGTTTTTTGCCTCGTATCTTTGGAGCTGTTGGACTCAGCAAACACGTTTATGTAGTACTGTGCACGCTTCGTTTTGATATCAGGACCAAGTGTATTTCTAATTTTGTTAAATTCACAGAATAGCTCAGCATCTTTTGTTTCTACGACAAAAGGTACTCATCAAATTCATTTCCGCGTCCCTTTAACCACGGCTTGGCTTCTACTTGCTTGAAATATTTAGGTATTTTGTAGCATTCATCCTTGGAGTGGGGCTATCAGCATCATCACATTGCGCTGTTTACCTTGCAGTTTTTTTTGTTACTGCACGTGGCACGACATATGCGAAACGCAGCACAGATTACTCTTTATGACGTAAAATACCTGGCTTAAATGGCGATCATTTGATGCACCTTTCAGGTCATTCGAACACCTCCATCATCATTATCAGTTGACTACGTCCACTGCAGGGCAAAGGCCTCTCCTATACCTCTCCAATTAACCCTGTCCTATTTCAGCTGCGACCACCGTATGCCCACAAACTTCTTAATCTGAGCCACCCACCTAAATATCTTCCGCCCCCTGCTACGCTTGCCTTCTCTTGGAACCAATTCTGTTACCCTTAAGAACCAGCGGTTATCACGCCTTCGCTTTACATGCCCTGCCCAAGCCCATTTCTTCCTCAACTAGGATGTCAATCAAACGCGTTTGTTCCCTCATCCACTCTCCCGATTCGGGTCCATAAACGTTACACCCATCATTTTTCTTTCCATAGTTCGTTACGTTGTCCTTAACTTGAGCTGAACCCTTTTTATTAGCCTCCACGTTTCTGCCCCGTAGGTGAGTACCGGTAAGGTACAGCTGTTGTACACTTTTCTCTTGAGGTATATTGGTAACCCGCTATTCATGATCTGAGAGAACCTGCCATATGCACTCCACCCCACTCTTATCCTTCTAGTTATTTCTCTCTTATGATCCGGGTCAGCGGCCACTACCTGCCCTAAGGAGACGTATTCCTTAACCGCTCCCAGCACCTCGTTGCCAATTTCGAACTGCTCTACCCTTGCGGGACTGTGTAACGATACTTTGGCTTTCTGCATTATATTTTAAGGCCTACCTTTCTACTCTGCCTTTATAACTAATTGTTTATGCTTTTCGGCTCGTCTCCTCAATGACTTATAGTGGATAGTTGAGCTCAAACATTTCGTTTTGTCGCTAGCTAGAATAAACTTTCTTGAATCACTTCCTTTGAAGCAGGCTAAGCTTTAGAACCATGGTACCTTGAACGGTTGGGCTGTTGTCATGCGGAATGAAGGCTCCCGTCGTAAAAGATGGAAACTAATTTTGATATTCATAATAGTGCCTGCTAAGGACCACAATGTTTACGCAAATGAACGTACCCCAACCCGCCGTGGCTGCCTGTACGCCACCGGTACGCCGTGACCAGTGTTATAAACAGATTATCAGAAGCGAATCTTTAAACGTCCCTAGCATTAGGATAGGGGCATGTACAAATACTTTGATTTTTAGAGTAGAGAGGCACATTTTTCAGCGGCCCGATAGTCAGTAATCAGCTGTTTACTGAAAGATCCTTCATCTGGAGGGACACCCATAACTGCACGGAACCTATGTGCGTGTAGCAGCGTTCAGTAGCCTGGCATCCAGTCGGGCAATTTTTTTCGTTCTTTTTCGGTGGCAAGCCGCGGGACGAAGCACTGCTCCTGTGTACCAATCGCGAGGCGGGTGTATTCTCAAGGATAAACGCGTTGGTGCGTCCATTTACTTTGGCGACATACTTCAACGCAAGAGCGTTAAGGCTCCCGTTCTGCACAAAATCCGGCGCCATTGGCGTCGTCAGGGTTGAACTCCCGGAGGCGCAATCAGGTGGACCACCTAGGTCCCATGCCCTCGCGCCTTCTTGGCAACCTGCCCTTCGGATTGTGAGCGAACTGCCCACAGCGGTAGGTGGAAGTTGAATTAATTGTTGATCGCTCTGCAAGAGCAACACGGGTCGCACAAGCCCCATCAAAAGGAGCACCTGCCATTGCAGGGTAGTGGCGCGTCGCTTAACCGCTCCACCATTACGCAACGAGTGGTATGACCACATCAAGGATCTATGAGAGCAAAGTCGAGAATGACCAATTCTGCATATATGGGCATTAATTAATCAATTAACACTATCGCGCATTACCCTGAAGGTGGAGATTACGTGTCCCCTCCAATATCTGGCGCCGCGGTGGCTCAGTGGTTATGGCGCTCGGCTGATAGCCCGAAAGACGCGCGTTCGATTCCGGCTACTGAGGTCGCATTTCGATTGAGGCGAATTGCTAGAGGCCAGTGTACTGTGCGATGTCAGTGCACGCTGAAGAACCGCAGGTGGTCGAAATCTCCGGAGCTCTTCACTACGGCGTTCCGCATAGCCTGAGTCGCTTTGGGACGCTAAAACTCCATAAAATAAAATCATAAATCCCTCCACATTTTGTTCTTTGAAAATGTGTTTAGTTCATTTAGTTTTTGAAGAAGCTGGTACCAAAGGTCTATAAAAGTGAGTCAGATTTATGAAAGCCGGCAAGTTGGAACTGGACAGCGCATTGCGATGTGCTGCGAGAGAGAGAGAGAGAGAAAGTGAATAAAATAAATTAATTACGTGGGTGGTTCACCCAGTCCGGGAAACCATTGGCGAATACGGCCGTCCAGGCCTGACGCATCAGCTGGCGCCGAAGGGTGAGCTCTGTGTGAGCCAGCTTCGCCTCCCACTGCTCATGGCTGAGTTCCTGTAAACTGTAGACGCTTTACGTTGCGCGGGACAGTTTATTAATAATAATAATAATTATAATCAATCAATCAATCAATCAATTATTCAATCAATCAATCAATCAATCAATCTTTATTTTTTCGGTGCCCAGGAACAACCCAAAGGTCTTCGTGCAGGTACACCATTCACACGCACAAAATGTAAATTTATTTCACTACAAAGGAAAACACTCGGGGGAGGTAATGCAGCAGTCAAGGCGATAGAAAAAAAAAGACATAAACTAGGCTTGACAGCAAGCATGAAGCGAAAAAGCGAAAACAAGAAACAGCGAGAGCAGCGGTAAATGAAAACAGCTAGAACAGGCAACAGACATATAAATAACTAATGAAACAATAAACAAAGAGAATGAACATAAGAACGACCGATAACAGCCAAGTACAGCATATAGCAAAATACAAACAAGAATAAAGCCAATACTAATATGAACGAATAAGAAACCTCTGAAATACAAGCTAGAAATACAATCCTACACAATAAGGAATGTAATTAGTAAACGCATTGCAGACAGTCAGGCGTGAGTACACAGTAATAAAGAAATAATATTAATGAAAACAAGTAGACGTGATGAACAATTAAGTAGAAAAAACAACAACATAACACCGGTGCAAATGCACAAGTGTAGTAAAGACAAAATGCATGAAAGGGGAAGTTATGTAAGAGAAAAAGAATGCTCAAAGTGGAACGTCACGGACATCTAATATAAAGGAAGGGAGAGAATTTTCGAATATATCAAGGTGAGGACAACGAGAATTAAACAACTTTTGCATTCTGTCCAGAGGGGAGAGGGAGTGCAGGAGCGCAGAAACTTGGAATGGTCTGAATTCCCTTATGCTCTTTCGCGGTACGCGCAAAAGGATACGCGCTAGGAGCTGAGGGCATAGAATGTGGCCATGAAGAAGTTTATACAAGAAAATTATATCTGCCCTCACGCGAAGGGCAGCTAAGAGAAGGAAGCTGCAGTGAGTTACTCCGTCTGGGATGAGAGCTAGAAGTTTTGCAAGAAAACCGATGTTGAAATATGCGTAAAAACTTTTGTTGAACTCTGTCGATTTTTTCACAGTTTGACTGGCAAGTGCTGTTCTAAACAACACACGCATATTCCAAAAGCGGCAAGCATATGGACAGGTAGAGCTTTAAGAAAGGAAGTGGGGCTCGAAACTCACTCGAAAGCCTGCAGATGAAGCCGAGTGTACGCATAGCCCGTAGAGCAATGCGTTTTGTATGAGAGGTGAAGCTGAGGCTACGGTCGAAAAGTACGCCGAGGTCATTAATTTCATCAACCCTGGGCAGCGGCATACCATTCACAGAATAAGAGTAGAGAAAACTGTGCGTTTTACGCGTAAATGAGACAACCTTGGTTTTAGATGAATTGAGAGTGAGCCCATTCTTCAAGCACCAGTCAGAGTAGGCGGATATGTCCGATTGCAATGACAAGCAATCATGAAGAGTATGTATTGCCTTGAACATTTTTATATCGTCCGCATAAAGGAGAAACGAGGAGTTTTTGACCACGGAGGAAACGTCATTGATAAAAACAGAGAATAGAAGCGGGCCTAATACCGAGCCCGGAGGAGCTCCGCTGGTTGGAGTGTAAACAAATGAGGTTTGTCCATTTACACTGACAAAGCAGGACCGATCAAGAAGATAGTTGCGTAGGAGGGCTACAATTGAAACGTCGATCTCAAGAAGCAGAAGCTTTTGAAGAAGTAGTGAGTAAGTAACAACATCGAAAGCTTTGCTCAAATCATAGTACACAGCGTCTACCTGACTCCTCTGAAGGACTTAAGCTGATGTATACGTCATAAAAGTCACAAGGTTAGTTGAGTCACAAGGTTAGTTGTAGTAGAACGACCTTTTATGAAACCATGTTGATTATGTATGATTACATGTTTGAGGTGGAAGGAAAGTACTTTGTGCAAAGCTAGTTCAAAAAGCTTAGAGGTTGCACAAAGAGAAATGGGGCGGTAGTTCGAAACATCAGATTTGTTTCCTGATTTGAAGACAGGGAAAACACGCGCCGTTTTCCACACGCGGGGAAAGGCAGAATGTTTCAAACAGTTATTAAATATCGTGGTTAAAACAGGGACGAAGGTACTATTGAAGGCTTTTATTATGGCGGCTGGAATGCCATCAGGTCCACTTAAGACTTAAGACTTAATACTTAAGACTCTCACTTACTAACTTTTCGTCAAGAAGAACGGAATTAGGTGCGCCAGCTGGAAGGCATACGGAATCGCGGAGATTTGTACACCGAGGAAAAGGGTTGAGTAAAGCCGTCAGCGACATTCCGCATTTCATTCCCATGAGAGTCAACTAAGTGAATATGACTATCTGATTTATTCGAACGCTTTCGAACGTATCGCCAGAATTCAGTAGGACGATTAGAGGCACTATTCTCTAAATATTCAAGATATGACTCATGATCCCGCTTGTACAGGCGTTTGCAAAGGGAACGCAAGCGGCGAAATTCACCTGCCCATGTATCCAGCCCAGGGCGTTTCGCTTTATGGTGGGCCCGCTCCTTAAGTTTCAGCGCTGTTCTAAGTTCCTTGGAAAACCAGAACAGAAACTTGCTGCCAGTAGGAGTGTGCAGAGGTATGTACTGGCGCATACCATTGAGAACTATTTCAGTGAAGCGGCTGACTTGTTCGTCAACATCGCTGATTTCGTTTAAAACGGACCAGTCGACAGAAGAAAAAAAACCGAAGAGACCAACATAGTCGCCAAGTGCGTAAGCGAAACGGGGGGAGTTCCCCGCACGATTTGAATTAGCAGAAGGTGGGACAGAAACCGAAGCCGTTATTAGAATTGGAGGATGAAATTTGTCACAGCGAGTAAGTGAGATGTCAGATGTCGAGACTCGAACATTTTCAAAATTAGATAAACAAATGTCAAGAACATTATCACAACAGTTTTCAATTAAATTGTGTTGCTGCAAGGTATTAAAAGCTGTGAAATCTAAAAGCCGGTTGCACTTACTAACTACATAATGATTGTTGTGAGAATATGTAAAGGTATTCCAGTTAATACCTGGAGTATTAAAATCCCCTAAAATGAGTAGGTTGTGCTTGCTATGAGAAGTGATAACATATTCGATAGAATGTTGTACATCATCGTAGGCAGAAGGAGACAGATTAGGGGAAAGGTAGAAAGCTGCCAATAAAAGTTTTTGATGTCGAGTTAAAGTGAGCTCTAACCAGACAGATTCTTCGATGGTTTCCAGGTCGGAACGCCGAACGCACTGCACGGAACTGTCAATAGCAATGAGCACTCCCCCTCCCTTTTGTTTAGAAGCTGATTCAGGGCGGTCACTTCGAAAAACAAAATAGTTATTAGGAAAGATGTCACCTGAGTTATCTTCGCTAGACAGCCAAGTCTCAGTAATTACAGCAGCCGAATAACAAGAGGCTAATACATTGGAAAAAAATACAGGTCCCTTAGTCCGAAGACCTCGGGCATTTTGGTAATATATATCCAAGTTAGGGTTGACTGCGATCAACCGTCAGCTCGGAAGAATGCAACATACCATCCAGGAGCTTTCCACGAAAAGCCTTGAAGATGCAGCCCGTAGGCCACATCGAAGGGTCAACAAGTTGATCGTAAAATTCTGCGCTGACTGTGAGGTAGAAGGACGAGTAGGAGTCATATATCGTTTTCAACTGCCGGCAGGAAAGGGGGGTGACGTTCACGGACTTCAGATGGTTCGTCAGATCAGCCGACGTTGTCTCGGGGCACAGCTTGGAGACGAAAATAGCCTTCGGGCGCTTCTGAGGTCTGGCGACGTCCAGACTGGATGAGCTCGACGACCCAGTGATGGCTGGGCTTCGGTGCTTCTTCTGTGCCTCAGGCCAATTAACTGGAATTAACTGGATTAATAATAATAATAATAATAATAATATTAATAATAATAATAATAATAATAATACATCTTTATTTCTCCTCATGGATTACATATGATATGTTGCCGGGCCTGCCGAAGCCTCTACATGGCTTGAATGGCAGTGCCCAGCAGAGGGGCAGCTCCAGCGTTCGGAGACAGTGATATGCACTTTTTCAAATAAAATAGAAGGTCTTAAACATACTGATAGAGAAAACACTGAAACTCAAAATTGTGTTTTACAAGTATGTTAAACAAATTATTTATGCATGTTTAATACTCTTTCAATGATGTCAACATAAACAGGGAGGAAAAATAAAGAACAAGAATGTCCACATCGAACAATGCCGTTGCGAACATACACAATGAAAGTACCTGTGTCGGATGCTTCAAAACATCATAAAACACAGAATTAAAGCACTATGCACCAATTATATTTGAAGTTCAATTAACGCTCTTCTTACTCCGGATCGTGTTGTTTGCTGTAATACTGTTTAAGGGAGCCGATTAGAGGTCTGAGGAATGTAGTACTTTCTTACGCTTTTTCCGTAATGTGTTCTTATGGAAGGTATTTCAACGCCAGAACTGGTACGTAATGTTCTCCCTATGCTGCGTCGCTGTAGGAAGTCAGTGCTCCAAAAGTATTTGGGTACAATGTAGGAGAGAAAAAGAGTGCCAAAATCTGGAAGTTTTAAATACTTAAACAACGTAGGCCCAGACGCAGGGGGATTGCTCTTATAGGCAATACTTTTAAGAATGTTCTCGAGTTGTCCATTAATTTTATCTTTCAAAAACAATGAACAGTTGAAAAAACAGGCTATGTCATACCGTATAACCGATTATGCTAATGAATGCAGGATAGTTTTTTTATCGTTAGTGGAACGATCGATCCTAAACGGTACATTAAGCAAGCAGTTTGACGAAGTCGTGTACATATAAAAGGCATGTGTTTCTTCCACGCCAAATGAGAATCAAAGTAGACTCCAAGATATTTTACTGAATCAGTGTACTCAACGAGAGGGCATGAGCAGAACGATGATTTGTGAGAATGAAGATAAGCTGGTATTTTTGTACTGATAGATCACAGCGGATTATGAAAACATACCAGTCTTGTATTGGATATATTTACTTTTATCTGGTTCTTTTGGAACCATGTCACGGATTCTGTAATATCCAACTGCAGCAGGGATACAGCATTCTCTTAATTTATATGTCTAGCAATAATAAGTGTATCATCTGCATATTGATAAATATTGCTGTCGCGAATAACCGAGCTAAAATCATTAACATAAATGTAAAATAGTAATGGTGATAACACTGATCCTTGTGGCACTCCTGCTTGAGTGAACTTCACCTCACTTCTTGAATCCCCTAAACAGACTATCTGCGACCCTTGTGACAGATAATTACGCAAAAAATCATAAGAGTGACTGCGGAATCCGTAGCTAAACAATTTTGTGCATAGTATATCCTGACTAACGGAGTCAAAAGCCTTGGCTAAATCCAAGAAGAGAGCACATGCGATCTGATTTTGCTCAAATGTTTCATGCTGATAATACTGCGGGGAGGAGCACCCGCCACCGGAGGAAGGCGAGTCCCCCAGCTGCGAGGCCAAATGCATCATTTGCGAGGGTGCGCACGCTACGGGAAGCCGCAACTGCAAGCACCGTTTCGTCGAGAAACCGAAGAAACTCCAGGCCAAGAAGCCACCGACCGGAAATCGGTACCCCCCTGCTCTCGTCGGAAGACGACGGCAACCCCAGACGACGCTCGAGGTCCCGACAACGGTCGTCGAGCTGACGCCGCAGCGAAAGTCAGTCAAGGGACAGGTCTACCTCCTGCCCGCCCCTGGACGACCGCGGATCAAGCATCCCGAGAAGCAAGAGCAACGAGCGCAAGAAGCCTCCCCTCTCAGGAAGCAGCAGCACCACCCAGAACGCCGACAAACAGGTGAGCTGGGCGGACAATGTCTCCCAAGCGAACGCTAGGGCGCGCGCGTCTCTGGAGCAAAATAGAAAGCTAAAAGAAGAAAATTCTGCACTCCGTAGGCGTCTAGACGAGCTTGAAAAACTCGTCAAAACAGGTCCCAATTATACCCCCTCAACAAACCGGTAGCCGCGCGACCGGCTCAACCTACTCCAACCCAAATTGTAACCGAGGATGCGATGGATACGGACGCTAAGCGCGGAAAGCTAAAGAGACAGGCGTCGACAGATATAGATGCTAACGCGAATAGAGTAGCTGAGGCATCTCCAGAGGGTGAGCCGCAACCCAAACCAAAAACCACCGTCACATCTAAAGGCACTGCGCGCATAAACTAGAATTTAGACAAACTTGAAAAAGACAACCAGGAAACCAAACTCACTAGTCGGAGAGACCGCCCAACAAATCCTACAACGGCTAACAGCGCTAGACCGCCTTACGGCTTTAGAAGCTACCGTGCCAATGCTCGTGCAGCAACTCCCACGAAGCCCCCCTAAAACAACTCAGTATGGTCCCTCGACCTTAGATATATAAGACCTGGCAGTGGAACTGCAGGGGCTGCAAAAACAAACGCGACCGCCTGCAGCTCCATATTCAGCAGCTATCTGAAAAACCGGATGTCATAGCGCTACAAGAAGCCAGTTGCCCTATCAAATTAACGGGTTACACGCCTTACATTCCCCCAAACACGGATCCGAAAAAACGTATCTCGGTCACCGCGACTTTCGTTCAACGCAACATCGCAGCCATACAACACGAAATCGAAGACACAAAGGTCCAGCACACGCTAGTGGAAATACCGCCGCGTAGAAAAGGTGATGGAAACGTCCACATTCTTAACATCTATAGTTCACCCAAGGGTAGAAGTAAAGCAACCTCCGACATTATCCGTAAGGCCGTAAAACTAGCAGGGAAATCCGAACTTGTAGTGCTAGGCGATTTCAACGCGCAACACCCGGCCTGAGGATACCGGATAGCGCACGTAAAAGGAACGGCGCTATAGCAGTCCATACAAGACGAGGGTATGACGATCCCTAACGACTTCAAAGCACCTACTAGGATAGGCAATAGCGTCACCATGGACACAACCCCCGATCTTGCCATTAGTAAAAACATTAACTCAACCATATGGACAAATACAGGCCTCACGTTCGGAAGCGACCACTACATAGTGGAAACAACCTTCGAGACGGCTCCATACAAACCTCCCCCGTTAAAAACGAGACTTACAGATTGGGACCGCTTCCGCAAAATTAGGGACAAAACCGCTCCGAAAGAAATCGCCAACCTGAACGAGTGGACCCGCGCCTTGAAGGAAGATGTAAAAGCCACCACAGAGGCGATAACCTCGCAACACACGACCGACCCCAAATTGAAACACATGTGGGAAGCCCAACTGAGCTTACTGATGAGGTGGAAAAAACAAAAACACAATCGCGCCCTCATAAAGAGAATAACACAGCTGCAAAGGAAGATAGAAGCGTACGCGTTCGAGCTGGAAAGACAGCAGTGGGGACAGGTATGCGACAGCATAAACGGGCACCTGGGTAAGAAAAACACGTGGCTTCTGCTGCGACACTTACTCGACCCCACACAGACCAATTCAGCTCAACGCAAGACTTGCTCAAGTAGCACACAAACATGCAGGTAACACAGAAGACTTGATCGAAGAAGTCAAGGATAGATACCTAAACACCACGAAATCCACCAACCCCCTTCCCTGGCACAAGGGCGAGCCGAACCTAGAATTAGACCAGGAATTCAGCACGGCGGAAGTATGGCAAGTCATGAGCCAACTAAAAACGACATCAGCCGCAGGAGCCGACGGCGTCACCAACAAAATATTGAGAAATCTGAGAAATCTAGACCTTACGTCAGTGACTGCCCTAACCGACCTAATACACAAACTCTGACAGGAGGGTAAAATCCCTCAAGACGTGAAACACGCCAGAATCATCTTTATACCTAAACCAGGCAAGAAGCTAACAGCCGAAAACCTAAGACCCATCTCCCTTACGTCTTGTTTAGGGAAACTATTGGAACACGTGGTTCTAAACAGACGTGGTTCTAAAAAGCCCTAGCTAAGAAACTTGAGGGCCGATAGGACGTAGTCTACGTAGACGCGGCAGCTTACCCAACACCTGAAAAAGCATTCACGATATTCTCGGTGGCCGAGGAAGGCCAACTCATAGCAAACGCGACAGTACGCACCAACTCTTCAGAATGAGCCGAAGAAGCGGCAATCGCCTTGGCGTTGACAAACCCGCGAGCAGAAGTGATTGTCAGCGATTCAAAAGCAGCCATCGGCAATTTCGCGAAGGGCAGAATATCTCCCATATCCTTGGAAATTCCCAGGAATTACCCGAAAGACAGGGCAGACGTGGAATTGGTTTGGGTACCGGCTCAATCGTCAAACCCGGGGAACGAGGCAGCCCACGATAAAGCTCGAGAATCTATCGGCCGAGCTGTGGATGCTAACTCGGACGTCGAAATGACGAGAGACGGCCTTAATACCTACCATGAGATTACTCAGCATTATAGGCTAGAAAGGCTAACCTTCCTTGCTCCGCATAAAAGCCTAAAAAAAAAGAGCAGGAGGCACTGTTGAGACAAGTTCAAACAAAAACTGTCCCTAATCCAGCTGTCCTAAGCCATATGTACCCGGATAGATTTAAGCCGGAGTGCAGCAAATGCGGCGGCAAAGCCACCGTAGACCACATCTTCTGGGACTGTCCGAGAGATCCGAGAGTAGCAGTCACTGACCATAGTCGAAAAAAGAAAGACGTTTCGAAACCCGTACGGGTTTCTTGTTCACAGTGAGCAGGACAAGAGCGGTGGCGAATTTGTGACGTAATGACGAGAATTTGTGACGAGAATGTGACGTAAAGATCGGGCGTAGATGCCTCGCATGGGGCCAGCGTTCTTGTTTAATGTTGCTTGTGATGTTTGGATGAATAGCGATTCCAGCAGAAGGCGCGTCGTCAGGTTTCTTTCCTTAGATAAGATGGAGGCATTGCCCCAGTCAATCTGGTGGCCAGTGTCGTGTGCATGACCCGCCAGCGCATTTGTGGCATGCTTTTTGTTTTTCACATCACGTTGGTGGTCCTTTATGCGTCTTGAGAACTTCCCTGTCTCACCGATGTAGGCATGATTGCAGTTCAGGCATGGTATTTTGTAGACGACTCCTGGAAACTGCTCATTTGGTAGTCGGTCTTTCACATTCATTAGCTGATTCCGCAGCTTGCTGACAGGCATGTGGGCCACGCGTAAGTCGTATTTTGAGAACACACGAGACAACGCTTCGCTGATACCAGGCATGTATAGAATGCCTGCTCGTGTTCGATACGTCCTACAATCAGTGGTAGCTGGATGTGCAGCTCGTTCTTGTAGCTTTAATATGAAGCGGCTCGGATAACCGTTGGCTGACAGTTCTTCGTGCACTCTTTTTAACTCCTTTTCTTGATCTTCTCGGCTTTTGCAGACACGTGTCGCACGTTTGGTCAGTGATGTGACGACGGAGGCTTTGTGCGCAACTGGATGATTTGAATGAAAATTTAAGTACTGGGCTGTGTGGGTAGGCTTTCTGTACACAGAGAACGAAAGGCGATTGTCCCTCCCCTCGACCAGGACATCCAAGAAGGGAAGGCGGTTTTCTTGCTCAAACTCGGCCGTGAACTTCAAGCTTGGTTCGACACTGTTTAGTTCATGTAGAAACCGCGACGCGTCCTCTTTCCTTAATATGCAAAAACAGTCGTCGACATACCGGTAGAAGACCTTGGGTGCTGGAGTGAAAGCATTCATTACCTTGTCCTCTAGTGCTTCCATGACGAGGTTTGCTGTGGTGACTGATATGGAAGCGCCCATCGCAGTGCCTTGGGTCTGTCTGTAGAACTTTATTTATTTGTCGCCGTCAGCAGGACATACAGGAGAGACAGGCCGGTCTAAGCCTTAAGATGGCTTCTAGGACAGTGCCTAGGAAAAAAAAATACATAGTGACCGGAAACGTATGAATCATGCATATGTATATAGGCAAAGAAAGCAAATTAACAATAAACATGAAAAAGGGCACACTGACAATTAGTAAGTTCATTGGAAACACAACTGAAAAGATCATAAAGGCACAAAGTCTAATAATGCGAAACAGATTGCAGTAATACGAAAACTAGTTTTTCCATTCATTCTTCAGCAATTCTCTGAGTTTGCCTCTAGAGCTAGCCTTAAATATTTCATCTGGCAGTGTGTTGACGGTAGCCGGAACATAAGCGACACGCCAGGCCGCACCATACCTCGTGTTTGACCGAGGAACAATGTAACGGTTATGTTTTCTAAGTTGCCTCGTCGGGGTAGTTTTCTGTTTAAATTCACCGTACCGATAGTGCTTAAGGACAACAGTATCAATGAATAAGGATTTGAAGTTTGGGAGCCCTAGTTCACGGACGATATTTTCAGCTGACAAAATGGGTGTGTTGTACGCAACGTTTTTAAAGAATATTCTTTAAAATGCTGTGGATCCTACATACCCAACGATCCGAGCAGAAGGCAAAGATGGTTAAACCGTATCTTAACACACTGTACGCCAAAGCATGTACAATCGTTTTTTTTTTTACTGATAAAGGCACAAAACTTTTGATATTAATAACCATGCCACTTACCTCATTGCCCTCAATTTACAACAAATATTAGATAAACAGTAATGCCAGGTTAAGCTACTGTCGAAAGACACTCCTAGATATTTAACACATTCCACATATTCAATAGGTGAACAATTACAAGAAACACAGTATGAAATATGCAAGTAAATAGAATTGTTAATAACAGATGTCGTTAGTGGATAACGAAAACAGACGAGCTGTGTTTTTTCGGCGTTGACAGCAATTCTGTTGTCAGCAAACCAGCGCATTGCATTGTAAATTTCATTTTGCAACAAATCAGAGGCCAATTTGTAGGTTATATGCTTTGCCAGTAACGCGGTGTCATAAGCATATTGGAACACTAAACAATTGGAAATAGCCAAAGAGAAGTCATTAACAAGGATATTAAACAACAATGGAGATAAAATTCACCCCTGAGGTACACCCGAATTCAGCTGCAAATTACAACTGAAAACGCCCTTATCACGGGCAGCGACAACTTGATAACGATTGCTGAGGTAGTCTTCGAGAATGTTGTAAAAAGGCCCACGGAATCCTGACAAATACAGCTTACCTAACAAGATTTGATGTTTAAGGGAGTCCAATGCTTTCGCTACATCTAAGAAGAGAGCACACGTGCAAAGATTCTGATCAAACGCTGAAAACAGTTCATCCGAAAATTCCTCAAGAAGGGCATGAGTGGCGCGCCAAGAGACAAAGCCAAACCGACGATCATTCAAAACAGAAAATTTGTTAAGAAAAGAAGACATAGTGCCAAAAAGTAACCCTGTGGAGCCCTGGACTAGGGGCAGACGACCATTGCTAAGAAGACGGACGACACACCTGACTCCGCCAAATTGCTCACCTACTTTCTAGAGCTCAATAAACGTTTCCTTCCTTCATTCCTTCTTCAAGACTTGGGCAGTTACAGGTAGGATAGAAATTGGTCGGCAGTTTTCAAGGTTATCTTTATGTCCTGACTTGTGTAGGGTTAAAACAACTGCAGTTTTCAGGCGTTCAGGAATTTCGTCGCCCTCCAACAAACCATTCAGTATGCAAATGAGAATATCTGCTAGAAAATTAAAATTTTTGCAAAGGATGTGTAATAGTATTCCATCATATCCAGTAGGCTTGTTATGGCGGTAACTGAAAAGAATCCCTTCCAGATCTCATCTCAAGTTCCGAGGAATAAAAGCAGACGCAGGCATGAACTGAATTAACGAACTAGAGCTAGTAGTGTGAGTAAGCGCACTGTGCGACGCTTTTACAAAGTCATTATTGAACGCATCAGCTACTGCTGGCGGAGGCTGACTAAAAGATTCGAAAACAGAACATTTATATTTATTAAAATTCATACCTCTGAGATAATTTGCCAAAGACCAAGTTTTGCTCACATTATTTGAAGATTGCTGGAAATAGTAAAAGAAGTAACGGCGCTTGGCGCCGCGTAAAAGGGCGGCAACCCTGTTTCTTGCTGACTTGTATTCTAAACGCAAAGCTAAGGTTTTTGGACTTCTTTTGCATCGTTTCCACAAACTACCACGACACGAAATTGCATTAAGAATGTCCGGCCTTATTCAGCAGTGACCCTTTCTGTCTGTTTTAGTTACCACCCGAGTGCACCGTTATTCAAAGTTTTTCAGCTGCATACAAAACTTTTCATAGACTTGCCCGCTGAAACTTCCTTAGTTAGCGATGTCCAATCAAAGGAAGCGATAAGATTATCAAGCTTGGACTGATTGACAATGAGGATAAGGGATTTGCGTTGAACAGAAGCAGTTACCGTATCAGGGGTTCCAGACGCGTTCCGTAAAGCAAGACGGCATGCTACGAAATAGTGGTCGACCAACCTTTGTAAAATCGTGCACGACCGAAATGAGCAATCAGGAGCTCTGACCACTATGTGATCTAGGCACGACTGCACTAGTTGGTTATTAACTAATTCCACTCCTGTAAGAGCTCCAATTGTGCATTCTAGACCATAAGCAGACAACCTCGATAGGTAATCACAAACGATACTTTGGTAGGGCATAAAATGTTATGAGGTCACCAGTCAAACAAAATTGATCCATTGATTATATAATAATAATAATAATAATAATAATAATAATAATAATAATAATAATAATAATAATAATGCGGGCCCAATTAAGCCAATGGTGGCTTGTGTGGCGTGACCCGGCATCGTCGTTTAAGCGTTGTGGTTACAGTATATATGTACATATTTAAAACCACCAAAGAAAAGAAAATAAGAGTGATAAGCATGGATCAGGTTTCGAGGCATCGAAACAAAAACATAATCACTACAAACTGCGACAAGCAAAAGGCAAATAAGTGAATACATATGTATTAGAATATGCGTAACAAACTCTTCAATTAAGGCCGAGAGCCTACAGAAAAATAATCATCTGACAAAATATTAAATATCCTGGGGACATACACACAGCGTCTTGCTGCTACGTATCTAGTAGATACGCGTGATACAACGAAACGCGTTTCTTTGCGCAGCAGTCGCGGGGAGACGTGCGGATGCTTGAATTCATCCGTCCAGAAATGGCGCAGCACAGCCGTTGAATTGAATAAAGATTGAAAGGACGGAAAACCAATAACACGAAAAATGTCTTTGTTTGATGGTGTCAGGCGATTATACGCCACACTTTTTAATATATTTTTGAAGAGGTTATCAAATCTGTCCTGCCAACGCTGGGAGCAGAAAGCGAAAACCATTATACCATACCTTAAGGTGCTGTATGCAAGAGAATGTACTATCATTTTTTAAGTCTGAAACGGCACCAAACTTAATGTTGAAGAGTAAACATGCGACAGATCTTAGTTTGGAGCAAACATGCGCCCCATGATTATGCCACGACAAGTCACGATCGAAATGAACAGCGAGATACTTAACTGAGTTTGTATTTTCGACAGGCGTACACTTACAAGATAGGCAGTCTTGGGTATGAAGGTATACTGGAATTACCGTGGTTCCAATCTTCAAGGAATTTTTGAAGCATACAATTTGTCTTTTTTTGATTGACGGTGAGTTTGTTTTTAAAAAAACCCAGACCATAGCTTCATGCACCGATTGCTTCGTTAGAAGGACGATATCTTCCGCATATTGATACACTTTACCATATGAGATTACTGAAATGAAATCGTTCACAAATATGTTAAAGAGAAGAGGCGATAAAATTGACCCTTGAGAGACACTGGCACCAAGGGATAATTTGCTGCTATAGTATTTGGTACCTACAACCATTTGTGACCTATCGGTAAGATAGTTTAGAAGTAGAGTATAGAAGAGTCCCCTGAAACCAGTAAGATAATATGCGAAGTAATATGTCATGGCAAACTGAGTCGAATGCTTTGGAAACGTCTAGAAACAAGGCACAGCTAAAGAGATTGTGTTCAAAAGCAGAATACAAATAATCTGAAAATTCTTCCAGGAGCGAAATTGTACCCCTGCCTTGCACGAAAACAAATTGTCGGTCAGACAAAACTGAAAGCTTTTGAATGAAAGAAGTCATAACCTCAAGCAAATATTTTTCCATTACCTGAGATTATGCGGGCAAAATATATATAGGCCAGTAGTTTTCAGTAATAGATTTCTTTCGTGCCTTACGTAGGGGTCTAACTAAAGCAGTTTTTAGATTTTGTGGAAAAGTTCCAGTATCTAGGAAGTCATTTAACAGGAAAAGCAGAATATCTGAAAGTGCCTCAAAGTTCCTTCTCAGCAAGCTTACAGATATGCCATCTACACCAAGTGGTTTATTCTTTCGAAAACTGAAAATGATGAGGCAAGGTAAAGTTTCGAAAGCCGCGGTAAAAATGCATTCTGCCAAAGAATCACCGAGCGTCACATCGTGCCAAGGCTTAGATAAAGCCTCTGTGGAAGCCTGACTGAAGAAATGATTGAACAATTCAGCTGTATCAACAGGGTTTCCTGGAAAATGCTCTATCACAGATTTTGCAGTCTTGGATTTCCCTCTGAGATGGTTTATCAGCGACCAGGTTTTGCTAGCACTTTTTGACGATTGATTAAATTTGTGTAAGAAAAAGCGACGTTTTGCAGTGCGAAGAAGAGCAACTACTTTATTTCTTGGAATCTTATATTCTAATCGGAGGTCTTTATTGTTAGGCGTGCGTTTACTTTTTTTCCAAAGCCAATCTCTGTGAGATATAGCTGGCAAAATATCGGAGTTAATCCATGGACAGCTTTTCCTGCACTTTTTGTTCCTCAAAGTAGTGCAGGACCGTTCAAAATGTGCTAGACGCTCACAAAACTATCGTACACTTGGTCTGGGGGCCTACCGTCAATCAACGAAAACCAGGTGAAATTCACAGTGGGACTGTCAAGTTTCTTTTGATCCGCAAACGTAATCTGAAAATCTGACGTGGTTCTGAACTTATTACTTGAATACTGCGTGCCAGCGAACGATACACTTAGGGATACATGGTAAGCGACAGCATAGTGGTCAGATAATCTATGAGTGATAACACACGAAGTGAGCGAATGATTAGGTGCTCGAACGGCTATATGGTCTAAGCAAGATGTCACAAAACGGCCATTCAACATGTGCTGTCTTTTCGAGGCAAGCACCGTTGACGTGAAACCATATGATGCCAAAACAGATAAATAATCTGATGCTAAGGTATTTGTTGGACATAAGGTGTTAATATTTAAATACCCTGCCAGATAAACTTTATCCACTGATGACCAGCTCTTCAATGCTTCTGCCAGTTCCAACAAAAAACGAGTAGCACTATTACTTGGGGGCCGGTATACCACTAACAATAACAGTTCATAATTTACGCAATGAACCTTCACGGCGAGGCATTCCGCATGCCTGAACGCAAAGACTACGAGTGATTTGTCATATTTTGAATTAACGAATATAGCAATGCCGCCGCCTCTACTATTCGTGCTATGCTGCAACACCTGTACCCGTTTAACGAGAACGTATGTAGGAAATATTCCGACACATTGATTTCTGTGACCACAAAAGCATCTACAAAATCGAGCAAAGATTCAGCTAGCGCTTTTAATTCATCCCCGTATTTACGTAGACTCCTAATGTTTATGTTCACAAGTGTAAAATCGCGTCGTGACGTGCGTCCAAAGGATTTCTTGAAAGAGGTGCAATCATAATTCACTGAAATTAGCTGCCATTCTGCTTAAGCGATTCTTTTAATTTCAGTTTTCCGGATCACACGAATGAGAGAGGCATTTGAATCCTCTTTTGCGTACATTTTTCCGCCTTTCACCCAGCAGTACTTGAATCCTTTTTCTCTCGCTGCCATGCGCGTGCGCCAGAACAGGTCCCGATTCATCTTGTTTAGATTGTCGTTCAAGAAAAGTTTCAGGTCTGAATCAGTCACATATAACTGTCGCAGTTTCTTACGCGCATCGAACCACGCCTCTTTCGCTGATACTGTCGAGAAACGAATAAGCACGGTTTGGTGTTCTTTTTTGCTAGGCAGCCGATGGGCTGCTTCAATGTCTGAGATCGAAAAGTTCAGCTCAAGCTTATTCGCAAAGTCAATAAGATTTTCCTTCAAGTTCATATTTTCTTCTTGTTACAGTCTTTCAATCTCCAGATTACATTTTCTGCTATATTGCTCGTTTTCATTTTGAAATTCACGTAGAGCTTGTAGTTCATCTGCCTGTGCTTGCACGGTCGCTTTCAATGCGCCAATTTCCGCCTCTTGTGCTGCAGCAAGTTCTGTGCTAGCTTTAACCTGCTCAAGTGCCGAGTCATATTGGTTTGACATAAGCGTGACTGACTCTTCCAGTTCTCCGACAGCTTCGTGAATTCTGCCGTAAGTAGCAAGAGCGAGTCAACTTTCTGGTGCAAAATTGGCAGTGATGCTAGGCTAGATTTGATCTCTCGGATTTCATGCAGCAATAGCTGTTGAGGTCCAGATATTTTCCCTGCAGGAGCCGCTTCTGACTGAGAAAGGGCGCGCTTCTTTCCAGTTCGACACGTTTTACAAATACATGAGTCCCTTTTCGCTTGTCCCATGCCCATGTAGGTACTACTACTAACACCGGAACATGACTGTCCTAGGAGGTAACCAAGTTTACACTCGAAACAACACAGATACCGTCCATCGTCCGGTAGCACTCCAAGGCATGCAATGCAGTCGGCACAGTCTTCCAAATCTGACATAGTTCGAGACAAGCACAGTGCAATCAGCGGCAACAGAAACGATAAGTACAGGTAATTAGCTTCCAGTACCTGAAAAAATACAGATCATCAGTCTTGGGCCGTTCGAATCGCCGCAGACTGCAGAGCGTCACAGGAATGCTATCTTCTTAAATAGACAAGCCGAGGAGCCAAGGTTTCCAGATGCGACGATTTTCTGCGACTGAAGCGCCAGGATCAGGATGGAAGCGCCCGGATCATTTTCATCGATGGAAGAGCCAGGATCAGCAGGCGATGATCAACCAAGAGGGCGGTGACTCCCAGACTGGTCGATGTTTGCAGACCTGATAAAATACAGAGCATCAGTTTTGGGCAGTTCGAATCGCCTCTGACTGCAGAGCGTCACAGGAATGCTGTCTTCTTAAATAGGCAAGGCGAGGAGCCAAGGTATCCAGATGCGACGATTTTCTGCGATTGAAGCGCTAGGATCAGGATGGAACCGCCCGGATCATTTTCATCGATGGAACAGCCAGGAACAGCAGGCGCTGATCAACCAAGGGGGCGGTGACTCCCAGACTGGTCGATGTTTGCAGACCTGATAAAATACAGAGCATCAGTTTTGGGCCGTTCGAATCGCCGCCGACTGCAGAGCGTCACAGGAATGCTATCTTCTTAAATAGGCAAGCCCAGGAGCCAAGGTTTCCAGATGCGACGATTTTCTGCGATTGAAGCGCCAGGATCAGTGTGAAGCGCCCGGATCATTTTCATCGATGGAAGAGCCAGGATCAGCAGGCGATGATCAACCGAGGGGGCGGTGACTCCCAGACTGGTCGATGTTTGCAGACCTGATAAAATACAGAGCATCAGTTTTGGGCCGTTCGAATTGCCTCTGACTGCAGAGCGTCACAGGAATGCTGTCTTCTTAAATAGGCAAGGCGAGGAGCCAAGGTATCCAGATGCGACGATTTTCTGCGATTGAAGCGCCAGGATCTGGATGGAAGCGCCCGGATCATTTTCATCGATGGAACAGCCAGGAACAGCAGGCGATGATCAACCAAGGGGGCGGTGACTCCCAGACTGGTCGATGTTTGCAGACCTGATAAAATACAGAGCATTAGTGTTGGGCCTTTCGAATCGCCGCCGACTGCAGAGCGTCACAGGAATGCTATCTTCTTAGATAGGCAAGCCTAGGAGCCAAGGTTTCCAGATGCGACGATTTTCTGCGATTGAAGCACCAGGATCAGTGTGAAGCGCCCGGATCATTTTCATCGATGGAAGAGCCAGGATCAGCAAGCAATGATCAACCAAGGGGGCGGTGACTCCCAGACTGGTCGATGTTTGCAGACCTGATAAAATACAGAGCATCAGTTTTGGGCCGTTCAAATCGCCTCCGACTGCAGAGCGTCACAGGAATGCTGTCTTCTTAAATAGGCAAGGCGAGGAGCCAAGGTTTCCAGATGCGACGAATTTCTGCGATTGAAGCGCCAGGATCAGGATGGAAGCGCCCGGATCATTTTCATCGATAGAAGAGCCAGGAACAGCATTCGATGATCAACCAAGGGGGCGGTGAATCCCAGACTGATTGATGTTTGCAGACCCGATAAAATACAGAGCATAAGTTTTGAGCCGTTCGAATCGCCTCCGACTGCAGAGCGTCACAGGAATGCGGTCTTCTTAAATTAGCAAGCCGAGGAGCCAAGGTTTCCAGATGCGACAATGTTCTGCGATTGAAGCGCCAGGATCAGTGTGAAGCGCCCGGATCATTTTCATCGATGGAAGAGCCAGGATCAGCAGGCGATGATCAACCAAGGGGGCGGTGACTCCCAGACTGGTCGATGTTTGCAGACCTGATAAAATAGAGAGCATCAGTTTTGGGCATTTCGAATCGCCTCTGACTGCAGAGCGTCACAGGAATGCTGTCTTCTTAAATAGGCAAGGCGAGGAGCCAAGGTATCCAGATGCGACGATTTTCTGCGATTGAAGCGCCAGGATCAGGATGGAAGCGCCTGGATCATTTTCATCGATGGAACAGCCAGGAACAGCAGGCGCTGATCAACCAAGGGGGCGGTGACTCCCAGACTGGTCGATGTTTGCAGACCTGATAAAATACAGAGCATCAGTTTTGGGCCGTTCGAATCGCCGCCGACTGCAGAGCGTCACAGGAATGCTATCTTCCTAAATAGGCAAGCCCAGGAGCCAAGGTTTCCAGATGCGACGATTTTCGGTGATTGAAGCGCCAGGATCAGTGTGAAGCGCCCGGATCATTTTCATCGATGGAAGAGCCAGGATCAGCAGGCGATGATCAACCAAGGGGGCGGTGACTCCCAGACTGGTCGATGTTTGCAGACCTGATAAAATACAGAGCATCAGTTTTGGGCCGTTCGAATCGCCTCTGACTGCAGAGCGTCACAGGAATGCTGTCTCCTTAAACAGGCAAGGCGAGGAGCCAAGGTTTCCAGATGCGATGCTTTTCGGTGATTGAAGCGCCAGAATCAGGATGGTAGAGCCCGGATCATTTTCATCGATGGAATAGCCAGGAACAGCAGGCGATGATCAACCAAGGGGGCGGTGACTCCCAGACTGGTCGATGTTTGCAGACCTGATAAAATAGAGAGCATCAGTTTTGGGCATTTCGAATCGCCTCTGACTGCAGAGCGTCACAGGAATGCTGTCTTCTTAAATAGGCAAGGCGAGGAGCCAAGGTATCCAGATGCGACGATTTTCTGCGATTGAAGCGCCAGGATCAGGATGGAAGCGCCTGGATCATTTTCATCGATGGAACAGCCAGGATCAGCAGGCGATGATCAACCAAGGGGGCGGTGACTCCCAGACTGGTCGATGTTTGCAGACCTGATAAAATACAGAGCATCAGTTTTGGGCCGTTCGAATCGCCGCCGACTGCAGAGCGTCACAGGAATGCTATCTTCTTAAATAGGCAAGCCCAGGAGCCAAGGTTTCCAGGTGCGACGATTTTCGGTGATTGAAGCGCCAGGATCAGTGTGAAGCGCCCGGATCATTTTCATCGATGGAACAGCCAGGAACAGCAGGCGATGATCAACCAAGGGGGCGGTGACTCCCAGACTGGTCGATGTTTGCAGACCTGATAAAATACAGAGCATCAGTTTTGGGCCGTTCGAATCGCCTCTGACTGCAGAGCGTCACAGGAATGCTGTCTCCTTAAATAGGCAAGGCGAGGAGCCAAGGTATCCAGATGCGACGATTTTCTCGATTGAAGCGCCAGGATCTGGATGGAAGCGCCCGGATCATTTTCATCGATGGAACAGCCAGGAACAGCAGGCGATGATCAACCAAGGGGGCGGTGACTCCCAGACTGGTCGATGTTTGCAGACCTGATAAAATACAGAGCATTAGTGTTGGGCCTTTCGAATCGCCGCCGACTGCAGAGCGTCACAGGAATGCTATCTTCTTAGATAGGCAAGCCTAGGAGCCAAGGTTTCCAGATGCGACGATTTTCTGCGATTGAAGCACCAGGATCAGTGTGAAGCGCCTGGATCATTTTCATCGATGGAAGAGCGAGGATCAGCAGACGATGATCAACCAAGGGGGCGGTGACTCCCAGACTGGTCGATGTTTGCAGACCTGATAAAATACAGAGCATCAGTTTTGGGCAGTTCGAATAGCCTTCGACTGCAGAGCGTCACAGGAATGCTGTCTTCTTAAATAGGCAAGGCGAGGAGCCAAGGTATCCAGATGCGACGATTTTCTGCGATTGAAGCGCTAGGATCAGGATAGAACCGCCCGGATCATTTTCATCGATGGAACAGCCAGGAACAGCAGGCGCTGATCTACCAAGGGGGCGGTGACTCCCAGACTGGTCGATGTTTGCAGACCTGATAAAATACAGAGCATCAGTTTTGGGCCGTTCGAATCGCCTCTGACTGCAGAGCGTCACAGGAATGCTGTCTTCTTAAATAGGCAAGGCGAGGAGCCAAGGTATCCAGATGCGACGATTTTCTGCGATTGAAGCGCCAGGATCTGGATGGAAGCGCCCGGATCATTTTCATCGATGGAACAGCCAGGAACAGCAGGCGATGATCAACCAAGGGGGTGGTGACTCCCAGACTGGTCGATGTTTGCAGACCTGATAAAATACACAGCATTAGTGTTGGGCCTTTCGAATCGCCGCCGACTGCAGAGCGTCACAGGAATGCTATCTTCTTAGATAGGCAAGCCTAGGAGCCAAGGTTTCCAGATGCGACGATTTTCTGCGATTGAAGCACCAGGATCAGTGTGAAGCGCCCGGATCATTTTCATCGATGGAAGAGCCAGGATCAGCAAGCAATGATCAACCAAGGGGGCGGTGACTCCCAGACTGGTCGATGTTTGCAGACCTGATAAAATACAGAGCATCAGTTTTGGGCCGTTCAAATCGCCTCCGACTGCAGAGCGTCACAGGAATGCTGTCTTCTTAAATAGGCAAGGCGAGGAGCCAAGGTTTCCAGATGCGACGAATTTCTGCGATTGAAGCGCCAGGATCAGGATGGAAGCGCCCGGATCATTTTCATCGATGGAAGAGCCAGGAACAGCAGGCGATGATCAACCAAGGGGGCGGTGACTCCCAGACTGGTCGATGTTTGCAGACCTGATAAAATACAGAGCATCAGTTTTGGGCAGTTCGAATAGCCTTCGACTGCAGAGCGTCACAGGAATGCTGTCTTCTTAAATAGGCAAGGCGAGGAGCCAAGGTATCCAGATGCGACGATTTTCTGCGATTGAAGCGCCAGGATCAGGGTGGAAGCGCCCGGATCATTTTCATCGATGGAAGAGCCAGGATCAGCAGGCGATGATCAACCAAGGAGGCGGTGACTCCCAGACTGGTCGATGTTTGCAAACCTGATAATATACAGAACATTAGTGTTGGGCCTTTCGAATCGCCGCCGACTGCAGAGCGTCACAGGAATGCTATCTTCTTAAATAGGCAAGCCTAGGAGCCAAGGTTTCCAGATGCGACAATTTTTTGCGATTGAAGCACCAGGATCAGTGTGAAGCGCCCGGATCATTTTCATCGATGGAAGAGCCAGGATCAGCAGGAAATGATCAACCAAGGGGGCGGTGACTCCCAGACTGGTCGATGTTTGCAGACCTGATGAAATACAGAGCATCAGTTTTGGGCCGTTCAAATCGCCTCCGACTGCAGAGCGTCACAGGAATGCTGTCTTCTTAAATAGGCAAGGCGAGGAGCAAAGTTTTCCAGATGCGACGAATTTCTGCGATTGAAGCGCTAGGATCAGGATGGAAGCGCCCGGATCATTTTCATCGATGGAAGAGCCACGAACAGCAGGCGATGATCAACCAAGGGGGCGGTGACTCCCAGACTGATCGATGTTTGCAGACCCGATAAAATACAGAGCATCAGTTTTGGGTCGTTCGAATCGCGTCCGACTGCAGAGCGTCACAGGGATGCGGTCTTCTTAAATAGGCAAGCCGAGGAGCCAAGGTTTCCAGATGCGACGATTTTCTGCGATTGAAGCGCCAGGATCAGGATGGAAGCGCCCGGATCATTTTAATCGATGGAAGAGCCAGGATCAGCAGGTGATGATCAACCAAGGAGGCGGTGACTCCCAGACTGGTCGATGTTTGCAGACCTGATAAAATACAGAGCATCAGTTTTGGGCAGTTCGAATCGCCTCCGACTGCAGAGCGTCACAGGTATGCGGTCTTCTTAAATAGGCAAGCCGAGGAGCCAAGGTTTCCAGACGCGATGATTTTCTGCGATTGAAGCGCCAGGATCAGGATGGCAGCGCCCGGATCATTTTCATCGATGGAAGAGCCAGGATCAGCAGGCGATGATCAACCAAGCAGGTGGTGACTCCCAGACTGGTCGATGTTTGCAGACCTGATAAAATACAGAGCATCAGTTTTGGGTCGTTCGAATCGCCTCCGACTGCAGAGCGTCACAGGGATGCGGTCTTCTTAAATAGGCAAGCCGAGGAGCCAAGGTTTCCAGATGCGACGATTTTCTGCGACTGAAGCGCCAGGATCAGGATGGAAGCGCCCGGATCATTTTCATCGATGGAAGAGCCAGGATCAGCAGGCGATGATAAACCAAGGGGGCGGTGACTTCCAGGCTGGTGGATGTTTGCAGACCTGATAAAATACAGAGCATCACTTTTGGGCCGTTCGAATCGCCGCTGACTGCAGAGCGTCACAGGAATGCTATCTTCTTAAATAGGCAAGCCCAAGAGCCAAGGTTTCCAGATGCGACGATTTTCTGCGATTGAAGCGCCAGGATAAGTATGAAGCGCCCGGATCATTTTCATCGTTTGAAGAGCCAGGATCAGCAGGCGATGATCAACCAAGGAGGCGGTGACTCCCAGACTGGTCGATGTTTGCAGACCTGATAAAATACAGAGCATCAGTTTTGGGCCGTTCGAATCGCCTCTGACTGCAGAGCGTCACAGGAATGCTGTCTTCTTAAATAGGCAAGGCGAGGAGCCAAGGTAACCAGATGCGACGATTTTCTGCGATTGAAGCGCCAGGATCAGGATGGAAGCGCCCGGATCATTTTCATCGATGGAAGAGCCAGGAACAGCAGGCGATGATCAACCAAGGGGGCGGTGACTCCCAGACTGGTCGATGTTTGCAGACCCGATAAAATACAGAGCATCACTTTTCGGCCGTTCGAATCGCCTCCGACTGCAGAGCGTCACAGGAATGCGGTCTTCTTAAATAGGCAAGCCGAGGAGCCAAGGTTTCCAGATGCGACGATTTTCTGCGATTGAAGCGCCAGGATCAGGATGGAAGCGCCCGGATCATTTTCATCGATGGAAGAGTCAGGATCAGCAGGCGCTGATCAACCAAGGGGGCGGTGACTCCCAGACTGGTCGATATTTGCAGACCTGATAAAATACAGAGCATCAGTTTTGGGCCGTTCGAATCGCCTCCGTCTGCAGAGCGTCACAGGAATGCGGTCTTCTTAAATAGGCAAGCCGAGGAGCCAAGGTTTCTAGACGCGATGATTTTCTGCGATTGAAGCGCCAGGATCAGGATGGAAGCGCCCGGATCATTTTCATCGATGGAAGAGCCAGGATCACCAGGTGATGATCAACCAAGGAGGCGGTGACTCCCAGACTGGTCGATGTTTGCAGACCTGATAAAATACAGAGCATCAGTTTTGGGCAGTTCGAATCGCCTCCGACTGCAGAGCGTCACAGGAATGCGGTCTTCTTAAATAGGCAAGCCGAGGAGCCAAGGTTTCCAGACGCGATGATTTTCTGCGATTGAAGCGCCAGGATCAGGATGGAAGCGCCCGGATCATTTTCATCGATGGAAGAGCCAGGATCAGCAGGCGATGATCAACCAAGGAGGCGGTGACTCCCAGACTGGTCGATGTTTGCAGACCTGATAAAATACAGAGCATCAGTTTTGGGCCGTTCGAATCGCCTCCGACTGCAGAGCGTCGCAGGAATGCGGTCTTCTTAAATAGGCAAGCCGAGGAGCCAAGGTTTCCAGACGCGATGATTTTCTGCGATTGAAGCTCCAGGATCAGGATGGAAGCGCCCGGATCATTTTCATCGATGGAAGAGCCAGGATCAGCAGGCGATGATCAACCAAGGAGGCGGTGACACCCAGACTGGTCGATGTTTGCAGACCTGATAAGATACAGAGCATCAGTTTTGGGCAGTTCGAATCGCCTCCGACTGCAGAGCGTCACATGAATGCTATCTTCTTAAATAGGCAAGCCTAGGAGTCAGGATCGTTTTCTGCGATTGAAGAGCCAGGATCAGCAGGCGATGATCAACCAAGGAGGCGGTGACTCCCAGACTGGTCGATGTTTGCAGACCTGATAATATACAGAGCATTAGTGTTGGGCCTTTCGAATCGCCGCCGACTGCAGAGCGTCACAGGAATGCTATCTTCTTAAATAGGCAAGCCTAGGAGCCAAGGTTTCCAGATGCGACAATTTTCTGCGATTGAAGCACCAGGATCAGTGTGAAGCGCCTGGATCATTTTCATCGATGGAAGAGCCAGGATCAGCACGCAATGATCAACCAAGGGGGCGGTGACTCCCAGACTGGTCGATGTTTGCGGACCTGATAAAATACAGAGCATCAGTTTTGGGCCGTTCAAATCGCCTCCGACTGCAGATCGTCACAGGAATGCTGTCTTCTTAAATAGGCAAGGCGAGGAGCCAAGGTTTCCAGATGCGACGAATTTCTGCGATTGAAGCGCCAGGATCAGGATGGAAGCGCCCGGATCATTTTCATCGATGGAAGAGCCACGAATAGCAGGCGATGATCAACCAAGGGGGCGGTGACTCCCAGACTGATCGATGTTTGCAGACCCGATAAAATACAGGGCATCAGTTTTGAGCCGTTCGAATCACCTCCGACTGCAGAGCGTCACAGGAATGCGGTCTTCTTAAATAGGCAAGCCGAGGAGCCAAGGTTTCCAGATGCGACGATTTTCTGCGACTGAAGCGCCAGGATCAGGATGGAAGCGCCCGGATCATTTTCATCGATGGAAGAGCCAGGATCAGCAGGCGATGATCAACCAAGGGGGCGGTGAGTCCCAGACTGGTCGATGTTTGCAGACCTGATAAAATACAGAGCATCAGTTTTGGGCCGTTCGAATCGCCGCCGACTGCAGAGCGTCACAGGAATGCTATCTTCTTAAATAGGCAAGCGCAGGAGCCAAGGTTTCCAGATGCGACGATTTTCTGCGATTGAAGCGCCGGGATCAGTGTGAAGCGACCGGATCATTTTCATCGTTGGAAGAGCCAGGATCAGCAGGCGATGATCAACCAAGGAGGCGGTGACTCCCAGACTGGTCGATGTTTGCAGACCTGATAAAATACAGAGCATCAGTTTTGGGCCGTTCGAATCGCCTCTGACTGCAGAGCGTCACAGGAATGCTGTCTTCTTAAATAGGCAAGGCGAGGAGACAAGGTATCCAGATGCGACGAATTTCTGCGATTGAAGCGCCAGCATCAGGATGGAAGCGCCCGGATCATTTTCATCGATGGAAGAGCCAGGAACAGCAGGCGATGATCAACCAAGGGGGCGGTGACTCCCAGACTGGTCGATGTTTGCAGACCCGATAAAATACAGAGCATCAGTTTTCGGCCGTTCGAATCGCCTCCGACTGCAGAGCGTCACTGTAATGCGGTCTTCTTAAATAGGCAAGCCGAGGAGCCAAGGTTTCCAGATGCGACGATTTTCTGCCATTGAAGCGCCAGGATCAGGATGGAAGCGCCCGGATCATTTTCATCGATGGAAGAGCCAGGATCAGCAGGCGCTGATCAACCAAGGGGGCGGTGACTCCCAGACTGGTCGATGTTTGCAGACCTGATAAAATACAGAGCATCAGTTTTGGGCCGTTCGAATCGCCTCTGACTGCAGAGCGTCACAGGAATGCGGTCTTCTTAAATAGGCAAGCCGAGGAGCCAAGGTTTCCAGACGCGATGATTTTCTGCGATTGAAGCGCCAGGATCAGGATGGAAGCGCCCGGATCATTTTCATCGATGGGAGAGCCAGGATCAGCAGGCGATGATCAACCAAGGAGGCGGTGACTCCCAGACTGGTCGATGTTTGCAGACCCGATAAAATACAGAGCATCAGTTTTGGGCCGTTCGAGTCTCCTCAGACTGCAGAGCGTCACAGGAATGCTGTCTTCTTAAATAGGGAAGGCGAGGAGCCAAGGTAACCAGATGCGACGATTTTCTACGATTGAAGCGCCAGGATCAGGATGGAAGCGGCCGGATCATTTTCATCGATGGAACAGCCAGGAACAGCAGGCGATGATCAACCAAGGGGGCGGTGACTCCCAGACTGGTCGATGTTTGCAGACCTGATAAAATACAGAGCATCAGTTTTGGGCCGTTCGAATCGCCTCCGACTGCAGAGCGTCACAGGAATGCTCTCTTCTTAAATAGGGAAGGCGAGGAGCCAAGGTAACCAGATGCGACGATTTTCTACGATTGAAGCGCCAGGATCAGGATGGAAGCGGCCGGATCATTTTCATCGATGGAAGAGCCAGGATCAGCAGGCGCTGATCAACCAAGGGGGCGGTGACTCCCAGACTGGTCGATATTTGCAGACCTGATAAAATACAGAGCATCAGTTTTGGGCCGTTCGAATCGCCTCCGTCTGCAGAGCGTCACAGGAATGCGGTCTTCTTAAATAGGCAAGCCGAGGAGCCAAGGTTTCTAGACGCGATGATTTTCTGCGATTGAAGCGCCAGGATCAGGATGGAAGCGCCCGGATCATTTTCATCGATGGAAGAGCCAGGATCACCAGGTGATGATCAACCAAGGAGGCGGTGACTCCCAGACTGGTCGATGTTTGCAGACCTGATAAAATACAGAGCATCAGTTTTGGGCAGTTCGAATCGCCTCCGACTGCAGAGCGTCACAGGAATGCGGTCTTCTTAAATAGGCAAGCCGAGGAGCCAAGGTTTCCAGACGCGATGATTTTCTGCGATTGAAGCGCCAGGATCAGGATGGAAGCGCCCGGATCATTTTCATCGATGGAAGAGCCAGGATCAGCAGGCGATGATCAACCAAGGAGGCGGTGACTCCCAGACTGGTCGATGTTTGCAGACCTGATAAGATACAGAGCATTAGTTTTGGGCAGTTCGAATCGCCTCCGACTGCAGAGCGTCACAGGAATGCGGTCTTCTTAAATAGGCAAGCCGAGGAGCCAAGGTTTCCTGACGCGATCATTTTCTGCGATTGAAGAGCCAGGATCAGCAGGCGATGATCAACCAAGGAGGCGGTGACTCCAGGACTGGTCGATGTTTGCAGACCTTATAATATACAGAGCATTAGTGTTGGGCCCTTCGAATCGCCGCCGACTGCAGAGCGTCACAGGAATGCTATCTTCTTAAATAGGCAAGCCTAGGAGCCAAGGTTTCCAGATGCGACAATTTTCTGCGATTGAAGCACCAGGATCAGTGTGAAGCGCCTGGATCATTTTCATCGATGGAAGAGCCAGGATCAGCACGCAATGATCAACCAAGGGGGCGGTGACTCCCAGACTGGTCGATGTTTGCAGACCTGATAAAATACAGAGCATCAGTTTTGGGCCGTTCAAATCGCCTCCGACTGCAGATCGTCACAGGAATGCTGTCTTCTTAAATAGGCAAGGCGAGGAGCCAAGGTTTCCAGATGCGACGAATTTCTGCGATTGAAGCGCCAGGATCAGGATGGAAGCGCCCGGATCATTTTCATCGATGGAAGAGCCACGAACAGCAGGCGATGATCAACCAAGGGGGCGGTGACTCCCACACTGATCGATGTTTGCAGACCCGATAAAATACAGGGCATCAGTTTTGAGCCGTTCGAATCACCTCCGACTGCAGAGGGTCACAGGAATGCGGTCTTCTTAAATAGGCAAGCCGAGGAGCCAAGGTTTCCAGATGCGACGATTTTCTGCGACTGAAGCGCCAGGATCAGGATGGAAGCGCCCGGATCATTTTCATCGATGGAAGAGCCAGGATCAGCAGGCGATGATCAACCAAGGGGGCGGTGAGTCCCAGACTGGTCGATGTTTGCAGACCTGATAAAATACAGAGCATCAGTTTTGGGCCGTTCGAATCGCCGCCGACTGCAGAGCGTCACAGGAATGCTATCTTCTTAAATAGGCAAGCCCAGGAGCCAAGGTTTCCAGATGCGACGATTTTCTGCGATTGAAGCGCCAGGATCAGTGTGAAGCGCCCGGATCATTTTCATCGTTGGAAGAGCCAGGATCAGCAGGCGATGATCAACCAAGGAGGCGGTGACTCCCAGACTGGTCGATGTTTGCAGACCTGATAAAATACAGAGCATCAGTTTTGGGCCGTTCGAATCGCCTCTGACTGCAGAGCGTCACAGGAATGCTGTCTTCTTAAATAGGCAAGGTGAGGAGCCAAGGTATCCAGATGCGGCGAATTTCTGCGATTGAAGCGCCAGGATCAGGATGGAAGCGCCCGGATCATTTTCATCGATGGAAGAGCCAGGAACAGCAGGCGATGATCAACCAAGGGGGCGGTGACTCCCAGACTGGTCGATGTTTGCAGACCCGATAAAATACAGAGCATCAGTTTTCGGCCGTTCGAATCGCCTCCGACTGCAGAGCGTCACTGGAATGCGGTCTTCTTAAATAGGCAAGCCGAGGAGCCAAGGTTTCCAGATGCGACGATTTTCTGCCATTGAAGCGCCAGGTTCAGGATGGAAGCGCCCGGATCATTTTCATCGATGGAAGAGCCAGGATCAGCAGGCGCTGATCAACCAAGGGGGCGGTGACTCCCAGACTGGTCGATGTTTGCAGACCTGATAAAATACAGAGCATCAGTTTTGGGCCGTTCGAATCGCCTCTGACTGCAGAGCGTCACAGGAATGCGGTCTTCTTAAATAGGCAAGCCGAGGAGCCATGGTATCCAGACGCGATGATTTTCTGCGATTGAAGCGCCAGGATCAGGATGGAGGCGCCCGGATCATTTTCATCGATGGGAGAGCCAGGATCAGCAGGCGATGATCAACCAAGGAGGCGGTGACTCCCAGACTGGTCGATGTTTGCAGACCCGATAAAATACAGAGCATCAGTTTTGGGCCGTTCGAATCTCCTCAGACTGCAGAGCGTCACAGGAATGCTGTCTTCTTAAATAGGCAAGCCGAAGAGCCAAGGTTTTCAGACGCGATGATTTTCTGCGATTGAAGCGCCAGGATCAGGATGGAAGCGCACGGATCATTTTCATCGATGGAAGAGCCAGGATCAGCAGGCGCTGATCAACCAAGGGGGCGGTGACTCCCAGACTGGTCGATGTTTGCAGACCTGATAATATACAGAGCATCAGTTTTGGGCCGTTCGAATCGTCTCCGACTGCAGAGCGTCACAGGAATGCGGTCTTCTTAAATAGGCAAGCCGAGGAGCCAAGGTTTCCAGACGCGATAATTTTCTGCGATTGAAGCGCCAGGATTAGGATGGAAGCGCCCGGATAATTTTCATCGATGGAAGAGCCAGGATCAGCAGGCGATGATCAACCAAGGAGGCGGTGACTCCCAGACTGGTCGATGTTTGCAGCCCTGATAAAATACAGAGCATCAGTTTTGGGCCGTTCGAATCGCGTCCGACTGCAGAGCGTCACAGGATTGCGGTCTTCTTAAATAGGCAAGCCGAGGAGCCAAGGTTTCCAGACGCGATGATTTTCCGCGATTGAAGCGCCAGGATCAGGATGGAAGCGCCCGGATCATTTTCATCGATGGAAGAGCCAGGATCAGCAGGCGATGATCAACCAAGGAGGCGGTGACTCCCAGACTGGTCGATGTTTGCAGACCTGATAAGATACAGAGCATCAGTTTTGGGCAGTTCGAATCGCCTCCGACTGCAGAGCGTCACAGGAATGCGGTCTTCTTAAATAGGCAAGCCGACGAGCCAAGGTTTCCAGACGCGATGATTTTCTGCGATTGAAGCGCCAGGATCAGGATGGAAGCGCCCGGATCATTTTCATCGATGGAAGAGCCAGGATCAGCAGGTGATGATCAACCAAGGAGGCGGTGACTCCCAGACTGGTCGATGTTTGCAGACCTGATAAAATACAGAGCATCAGTTTTGGGCAGTTCGAATTGCCTCCGACTGCAGAGCGTCACAGGAATGCTGTCTTTTTAAATAGGCAAGCCGAGGAGCCAAGGTTCCCAGATGCGACGATTTTCTGCGACTGAAGCGCCAGGGTCAGGATGGAAGCGCCCGGATCGTTTTCATCGATGGAAGAGCCAGGATCAGCAGGCGATGATCAACCAAGGGGGCGGTGACTCCCAGACTGGTCGATGTTTGCAGACCTGATAAAATACAGAGCATCAGTGTTGGGAAGTTCGAATCGCCGCCGACTGCCGCCGGCTGATTTAATAATAATAATAATAATAATAATAATAATAATAATAATAATAATAATAATAATAATAATAATAATAATAATAATGTTTATTTCCACACAGAAAAGCAAGGAAAGACGCGCACAAGTATACATATTGTCACGTGCTGCGCATGGGCTCTGAGGAATAAAGAAGACGTGCGGCGGCTGGAAGTAGAAGAGAAAGTCAAGTATCCTGCCGCCGGCGCACCAGGCTCCTCTCGACCTGCCTTGTAAATATTATTTGTAAATAGAACCTGTAACATTGTGGTGGAGGTGCTGGGTCGATCACCACGGACCCCTCTCGCAACCGCTGCAGCCGAAGAATCGCCGGATTGCCACCGTTGCCCGTGCAAATGCCCAAGGAGGCCGACGCACGTCCGACCGGCGCCGCAACGCCCGCTTGTCAGCACTACCGTGAGCCGTGGACGTTTTCCGGGAAGGCTGGCGAAGACGTGGATGATTGGCTCACCAATTACAAGCGGGTGAGCAAATACAACGGCTGGGATGCCACTCTTCAGCTGGCCAATGTCGTCTTCTTTCTCGATGGCACCGCGCTAACTTGGTTTGAAAACCATGAGGCATCAATAACAATTTGGGACCGCTTCATGGAAGAGCTCCGCAGCTGCTTCGGGGATACTGTTGCCAAACGAAAATGCGCTGAGCAGTCTTTGCTTCAGAGAGCGCAAGTGCCTAGAGAGACCTGCACGACTTACATAGAAGAGGTCTTGAAGCTGTGCAAAGTCGTTAATCCCAGTATGTCCGACGAAGATCGCGTTGGTCATCTCCTCAAGGGCATCGCAGAGGACGTCTACAGCTTTCTTATTAGTAAAGAAAATTTAGACTCGCCCACGGATATCATCAAGCACTGCCGCACCTTTGAAGCTCTAAAACTGCGTCGAATTACTCCCAAGTTCGGTCGCCTGCCTAACGTCACCACCGTCGCCAGCGTGGATTTCCATGAGCCTGTGAATGCGGCGACTCTCCCTGACGTCATTCGTCAAATCGTGCGTGACGAACTCTCCCGGCATCAAGATCTTGCGCGCCGTAGTGAGGTCCCGTATGGGAGCTGTTCTCTGCAGGCGGCTCCCGCCTCCCGCTCCTCCCCTTGGAGTTTGTCTGCCCAGGCCCCTACCAGTGCTACTCGCATTGATTACAGCGACGCTCCCCGGATCACCCGCCTCGGCCCCAGGGCGCCAGCTCATCCGCAACGCCACCTGCGGCAGCCGGAGTACGATGGTCGTTTCGACACTGGCTACGAGGAGTGTTATCCCGAGTGCCCCCCCGACCCACCACTTTGTTACCGCTGTGGTATGATCGGTCACATCTCTAGATTCTGCCGTCGCCGGGGCCAGTTTTCCCGCTCCCAGCGCCAATGGTCGAACCCTCGCCTGAGTTTCAATGCGCCTGTTCATGACCGTGTCTTCACATCGTCTCAGCGCCCATCCAGTTACGCGCCACCACGGAACGACTCCCCTGCCTCTGACCGAAGTCTGACTCCACCTCCGCACCGCTCTCGCCGCTCGCCTTCCCCCCAACGTCGTTCCCCACCGTCCCCGGGAAACTAGCGTGTGCGGCCGATGGAGGTGCGGTCGCCGGATCATCGATGGTGCCAATTCCTCTGCCCATTGTTATGTTAAGGAACCGCCTTGAAGTTTTAGTGGACGGTATTTGCGTCATGGCCTTAGTGGACACTGGTGCCACGGTGTCAGTGATGAGTTCAACTTTCAAGAACCGTGTGGGTCGTAAAATAATGTTCGCTTGGGATCGTGCTGTTATATTCCGGGGTGTAGGGGGAGAATCATTGGTTCCGATTGGTATTTGTTTTGTGAATGTAGTGATCGCTGGCCCCATGTTCCGAACTGAATTCACGGTGCTCCCTCGTTCTACGCATGACATCATCCTCGGTATTGACTTTTTGCACCAGTGCGGCGCTACTCTCGACTTCCGCAGTGGTGGCATATCGTTAAGTCCTGGCCTTCGGTCAGCTCTCATAGAAGACTCGCCAGTGGTTGCCCAAGTGTTTTCTGTCTCTGAAGATACCGTCGTTCCAGCAATGTCTGCCATATTCGTTCCCGTTGTGTCCTCGAGCACGATTTCTGATGCCTTCGATGCTGTGGTGGAACCTTGTTCCCTTAACTGTGCAAAGAAAAGTGTGCTAGTACCCCGCAGCGTCGTCCATGTGACCAAGGGCCATGCCACTCTTTGGACTGTCAATCATTCCAACGAACCTGCAGTATTGCCATGTGGTTTAAAACTTGCTGGCTTTGAAGAACGTTTTTCTGTACCAGTTGCCGCGATCACGGACAACGTGTCTCGTCCAACTAGACGGCGCGATCTGAGCGACTCTCAATTCCTAGCCATGGTCAACAAATCCCTACCCACTAGCGACCGCCAGGTACTAGTGGCCGTTCTTATGAAGCATGCGGACGTGTTTGACTTTACTCGCGACCAACCACCGCCGATTCCAGCTTCCCGTACCCATCACATGATCAATACTGGATCTGCACAGCCGATTCGCCAGAAGACATACCGCGTCTCGCCTTCCGAACGTCAGATAATCAATGAACAAGTCCGTGACATGTTGCACCGCGGCATCATTCAGGAATCTTCAAGCCCGTGGGCTGCTCCAGTGATCCTTGTCAAAAAGAAAGATGGCACTTGGCGATTTTGTGTCGACTACCGCCGGCTTAACACTGTCACAAAGAAGGATGTTTACCCGCTCCCGCGCGTTGATGATGCCATTGACTGCCTCCACTCAGCCTCCTACTTTTCCTCGGTGGATCTACGGTCCGGGTACTGGCAGATCCCGATGCACCCGCAAGACAAAGAGAAGACAGCATTCGTGACACCTGACGGGTTGTATGAATTTAATGTTATGCCTTTCGGCCTTTGCAACGCTCCTGCCACTTTTGAACGATTTATGGATACGCTTTTACGTGGCCTGAAGTGGCAAGTTTCCATGTGTTATCTGGACGATGTTGTTATTTTTGGTAGGACCTTCGTCGAACATAACAGCCGCTTAGCCATTGTCCTAGACTGCATAGAGAGAGCGGGCCTCGTGCTGAACTCGAAGAAGTGTCGCTTCGGTGAACGCCAAATTACTGTACTTTGTCATCTCGTTGACAAGGATGGCCTCAGACCCGACCCGCAGAAGGTTGAAGCTGTAAGCAGTGTCAAAGAACCCAAATCAGTGAAAGAGCTCAGGAGTTTCCTAGGACTTTGCTCATATTTTCGGCGTTTCGTTCGCAAGTTTTCTGATTTAGCCTACCCGCTTACAAGTCTCCTGCAGAAAGACACCCCTTTCCACTGGACTCCCGAATGCGACTCCGCGTTTCGGCAGCTCAAGTTTCTCCTCACCTCGCGGCCAATATTGCGTCATTTCTGCCCGACAGCACCGACTGAACTCCACACTGACGCCAGCGGCATCGGCGTGGGTGCTGTGCTTATCCAACGCCATGAGGGCAATCAACACGTTGTCGCTTATGCAAGTCGCACCCTCAGCAAGTCGGAACGCAATTACACTGTAACAGAGCAAGAGTGTCTCGCCGTTGTTTTCGGCGTACAACGGTTTCGTTCGTACCTTTGTGGACGTGCTTTTACAGTCGTCACAGACCATCACTCTCTGTGCGGGCTGGTCAATATACGCGACCCCTGCGGTCGGTTGGCCCGCTGGGCGTTACGCCTCCATGAGTTTAACTTCAAAGTATCTTACAAAAGTGGCCGCCAACACGCCGACGCAGATTGCCTCTCGCGGCTGCCGCTCACGGTTACTACTTCCGATGATGAAAACTTCGATGACTATCTCGCTGCCGTTTCCCAGAAGTTTCCAGATCTTGGCACTTTCCAGATGGAACAACGCAAGGATCAGCACTTGGCGCCGCTTTTTGCCGAAGCCCGTGACCCGACATCCGCAAGCCCTTTCTGCGTTCGCGACGGTTTACTCTACAGAACGAATTACTCGCCTGGAGGTGCGCGCTTTCTCCTCGTCGTTCCGGCTACTCTGTACTCCTCTGTTCTGCAGGCAATGCACGATGACGTCACGGCTGGGCACTTGGGGTTTGCTAGGACCCTTAACCGCATCAAAGAACGTTTTTACTGGCCAAAAATGCGTCACATGGTTCAGCGCTACGTGGCCACCTGCGTGCAGTGTCAGCGGTTCAAGCTTCCCACGACTTCTCCGCCTGGACGCCTGCATCCTTTGCCACCTCCAAGCACGCCATATGAACAAGTTGGACTCGATCTGCTCGGCCCGTTTCCCCGCTCGTCCAACGGTAGCCGCTGGATTATAGTGTGCGTTGATCACCACACCCGTTACTGTGAGACCGCCCTACCTTGCGCCACCGCTGCTGAGGTCTCGCTCTTCCTTCTTCGTGCTGTCATCCTCCGGCATGGACCTCCTCGAGTTGTTGTCAGTGACCGCGGTCGCCAGTTTACGGCAGACGTTGTGGAAGAGCTTCTGCGTCTTAGTTCATGCCATTTTCGCCACTCGACGCCGTACCACCCCCAGACTAATGGACTGGTTGAACGTACCAATCGGACACTCACGACCATGCTGGCCATGTATGTCGATTCCAGCAATAAGAACTGGGACGACGTGCTTCCCTTCATTACATACGCCTATAACACGTCGAGGCATGAAATACCTGGTTACAGCCCATTCTTCCTTCTTTATGCCCGTCCGCCTCGAAGCTCCCTCGACAGCATCTTACCTTTCTCTCTCGACACCGAGCCTTCTATTGCCAACACTCTATGTCGCGCTGAAGAAGCCCGTCGGATTGCCCGGATACGCACCTTGGCATCACAGCATCGCTCTAAGCAGCGTTATGACCGCCGGCGCAAGGATGTCTCCTACCTGCCCGGTGACGTTGTATGGTTGTGGACGCCCCTACGCAAGCGTGGCTTATCAGAAAAGCTGCTATCCCACTACACAGGCCCGTTCATCGTTGTTGCTCGCCTCAATTACCTCAACTATGTCATCTCTCCCCAATCAGCGCAAGGACGCCGCTCAAGGACAACCCAGGTCGTGCATGTCGCACGGCTGAAGCCATTCCACTCTCGGGACCCCGATTGATTGACTGGCCCAGAGGGCTTCGTCTGCGAACGGGGAAATGTCACGTGCTGTGCATGGGCTCTGAGGAATAAAGAAGACGTGCGGCGGCTGGAAGTAGAAGAGAAAGTCAAGTATCCCGCCGCCGGCGCACCAGGCTCCTCTAGACCTGCCTTGTAAATATTATTTGTAAATAGAACCTGTAACAATATAATCTCGTCGCAATTTAGCAGAGCCAAATATAACAGGATCAAAAATTAAATAGAAAGTAAGAACATAGAACAACAATAAATACAGAGGGTACAAAGCGGTACAAGAAACACAGGATAAAATATACACATTATAGGAATACAGGTGCAGTCTTTTAAGAATTTATGTAGTGAAGCTGTCGTAATTCGTGTTTAGCTATATTAAGCAGGTCAGTACCGGATTGTTTATGGAGAACGCGGGCAGGCCGGGCATGCCTCTGTTGGGTATTGAGCGGGCCTTTTATTGTCGAGCTGGGTTTGGTAGTGTGCGGGCTTGCATGTTTTTTCATATAGTGGCTTCCTGAAGAATGAGGTCTTTGTGGGGGGGCTGCGTATTTCCTGCAACGAAGCCGATGGTAGTCCATGATTTCGCCATATTTTAGTGGAGACGAATGTTCGGAGGAGGACGGCGACGGGGCTCGGAATGCATGGCCTCGAGCTAACCAGTCAGCCGCCTCATTGCCCCCTATGCCTTCGTGGGCACAGATCCACAGAATACTGTGGCCGTTGTGTATACCGGCAGTGCGATTCCTTATTATGTGGGTGGCCGCTTGGCTGAGTTCTCCATTGAGGTACGCCTTGCAGGCTTGCTGCGAGTCGCTCATTATTGTAGTCATTTGTTGAGTGAAGTGAGCGTGCTTGATGGCAAGCGCGATTGCGACTTCCTCAGCGTCCGCTGTGCTGTTTCGGCTTTGGACCGTGGCGCTGGTTGTCCCCTCCCTGAGGTTGGCTGTGACGGTTGCTATCGCAGCCGCCCGACCTTGGTAGAGGCTGGCGTCAGTGTAGGAAAAAATCAGCTTTCACCTGCACATCCAGGAGCTCTGAGAGGTCCAGAATGTACGCATTCATGGCATGTAGATTCAGAGCCATAGGTAATGCCAATACACCATTACAGGACCCACCCCCGCCACAGACCAGTTCTACGGGATGATCCGCCGCATCACCAACCTGCGGGCGATCTTAAGGAAGTGGATGCATTACGCGTAGTGACAGCGCTCATCATTCCACGGTGGACATACCGCCTGCTTTTCCAAGGTATCACCAGGACGGAACAGGAGCAAATAGAAGCCCTAATCCGTAAGGCCTATGAAATCGCACTTGTTCTTCCGAACTCTGCGCCAACCGATGCCATTCATGCCATGGGCGCCTTCGGTACCTATGCGGACCACAAGGAAGCACTCATAACATCTCAAGGACATGCCCTGCGCCTCATCTGCGCCGGCATCAGGACCCTTCAGGGGCTGGGATGTCACCCTCACAGAGAAAACGTTCACCAACTACTGACCAGGCTATCCCTGGCCATCCGCGGAGAGTATCACGTCCTCCCGATTCCAGCCAATATGGACCCCATAGACGACGAAAGGCCCGAGCCAAGCAATGACAACATAAGGTGGTAGTCGCAAAGCGACGAGCTGCGACAATGCTCCCGAAGAACGCCTTTGGTTTCGTGCTTCTTTCGGCTTCACTAATGGGTGAGCCCACATTGCAGCGTCTTCCGCTGTCATTTTGTGTGCAGTAGGTGGGTGTTAAGGTTATGTTTACCTCTCGCGCCCTGACAACAAATGCTGGTGAATGCGTTTTTCAATGTAACATTTTTTCTAACGTTCTGAAGGCGTGGAGCGAAAAGTGAAGAAAAAGCCTCGTAAGAGGCCGTGAGGAGTAGATATCGGTATATAAGATATTAGTAGACCGATATCTAATGGTGCACTTGGTGACGGTAGATATTGCATAGGTGCACTAAATATTACAAAACCGATATTTGCTGGTACGCTATAGATGGTTGTAGATATCGTGCAACTCGATGTTGCGAAACCGGATGCTGTTCAATATACCTGTAGCAAGCTACTGCTGCAGTGCGTCCGGAACATCATTGCCTATCTTTTAAGGAGAGAGCCTTTAATGGGTCATCGTTGTCCGTCCATCCGTCCCTCCGTCCAAGAATTCTCTCACGCTATGATGCCATCAATGGCTTAACTGCTACAATCCATTTACTCTTTACAGTTACTAAGGAATGGGATATTATCAGTGATTATTACGAATTACTTGGCAATTAGTAAGAACAAAAATAAATGAAGTTCAAATAGAAACAGAGGAAATGAAGACAAGTAAATAAGCAAAAAGTTGAACACAATAAGAAAACAACAGAAAATAAAGCACTGCGTACAGGCGCCGTGAGAAAAAACCCGGGTTCTAGAGAGTTCCATGCTTTCGCATAGCTACACGCAAGAAGACTTAAGTGCCTTCAGAATTTTGAGTAAGATTTACATACCTCACTTCTTCGCATGAGTTCATATTGAAATATGCTACAAATAATTACACATTTGTAATGCGTAATTATTTTAATACTTGTTTTTGCAATGGTTACGAGGTAAAGTGAATGAGGTAACTAGTTAGGTATGCGGTGTTTAATGTAGACGCAGTAGAGGAAATCTCTTGATTACTGGATGAGGACAAAGTATACGAAGAATATGAAAATTAATGCAGTCTCTAGCTTTTAATAGAATATGGCAGCCATATGCTAAGTGGGAAAATATGTGGGTTTTTTGCATTTTCCAACCGTCACGAGAAAGGGGAAAAGTAAACAGGAAAGGCAGTACAGATCAAGATTGAAGATAAAGTCGCTTAAGGTACTAAGAATTTTTGAAATTTGGAAGCAAGTAGCCAGATGAAGATAAGGAAGAAGAAGGGTGGTTTAAAAGCCTCCAGTATCATCCAGATTTTGTCACAGGGTAAATTGGGTGTTTCAGCGTGTGCATGTGGATTGTCGATTGGTGTCACGACTTGAAGGTGGAGTCCGGAACATGGAAGGCTACCCCGTCACCTCCCCTAGATGTCACGAAGTGGTGACTGCAGTCCGGAGAGCAGAAAGGCTGCGTAAATGGTGTCTAAACTGAACTCTTCATTTGTGCTCACTTGCGCCCACGATGAACCGAATCAGCCCCCGCGGTTGCTCAGTGGTTATGGCGCTCGGCTGCGGACCCGAAAGACGCGGGTTCGATCCTGGCCGCGGCGGTCGATTATCTATGGAGGCGAAATTCTAGAGGCTCGTGTACTGTGCGATGTCAGTGCACGTTAAAGAACTCCAGGTGGTCGAAATTTCCGGAGCCCTTCACTACGGGGTCCCTCATAGTCTGAATCGCTTTGGGACGTTAAACCCCCATAAAACCAGATGAACCGAATCACTCGGCGGTGGCGTATAGCAACAAGCATGCTCGGCGGTCGTCGAACAGAATGGCCGCCGCTGTCGGTCGTGCTCAATTTAAACCTGATAGCGAACTTTCGAGATAAAGCGTGCAAAGATAGTAGAACATTCGGGAACAACGCAGGATCAGCTTTGTCTGGATGCGATCAATCGAGAATAATCTAGTCGCCTCTTGCGTCGCAAACAAAGCGATTAAGTAGCGCGGCAGCCGATTTGAAAAATGAACATACAAACAGTGTAAAGATTCGCGGCAATATCTATGACCTAAAATCTGTTGAAGCTGGTAGAACGCGTGCTGTAGGGCGAGCCATGTCCATCATTATTGAAAAGGGGCTGCTAAACACCTGTCATTCGTTTTAACCTGAGTGATCGATATGGTGCGCACATGCCGACCTCGAAATCCGTGTGCGATTAGCTCGCCGGCGTCATCAATATGGCGCGCTTGTAACTCGACATATCTAAAGCTAATGACAGTGTAGAATACCGGCCTTTGATCCACATGTGCTATCGGCCCTGGGCTTGCCAAGATTCTTTGCGGCATGGGTGTCAGCATTATTGGCCGACAGGAAATTTTATTCCTGTCAACGAGGGTTATCTACAAACGAAGTTCGTCAATCTAGAGGTGTGCCCCAAGATGCAGTTCTCTCCGCCGTAATTTTCAACCTCTTAGTAATTTCTATTCCGACCTCTCCTGACGTTACTACATACGTTTATGCAGACGATATAGCTTTCTTTGCTGCTGCGAGTTACGTACATTCTGTTTACATGTTGTTATAGTCATATTTAAATGCCCTTGAGGGATGGTTATCTCCTATCCACTTGTGTCTTAATGTAAATAAGTGTGCGTTGTCTCATCGTCATCACGTTATTCCACAGGTATGTTCTCTAAAGTATCTCGGGGTAAATACGACATCTCTCTCTATCTCTCTTGGCGGACACATATAGATCAGGTCGCTGCGAAAGGGGTTCAGGCGGTCGACCTACTGCGCAGGCTGAGTAGCCCACGCTGCGGTATGCGCAGACACGCTCTTCTGATGATTCACAAAGTGTATATCCGGCCTATCTTAGAATTTGGCGGCGTTCTGTTTTCTGCAGCGGCTGCATACAAACTGCGCCGCGCCCACTTCTGCTCTTAGAGCGTGAAGCACTGCGCCTCTGTTTGGGTCTCCCTAAATACGTGGCCAACAGTGTTTTCGATCTTGAAGCGCGGGTGCCCTCTCTTACTGCAAGGCTTCGCCTGCTGACGGTACAAACGTTATTCAAATTATGCGACTGGGAGCAACATGTGTCCCCGTAGATTTTCCTTGGTCAGCCAGCGGAGCTCTTGTGTGTCGGATGGTCTCGTTTTCAAGCTCCCTAAATCTCTTTGGTTGAATCCTTGCTTGGGCCATAAATGTTTGAGCAGCTAAAAATGTTCCCATGGGGTGCATCACCTCATGTGTTGACATAATCTTCGATGATACTTATCCAAGGAATGCCGAATTCTTGCCTTTCGTCTTGTTAAATAGTATGCTCCAAGAAGACTTGAGGCCTTCCGCTCACATGTTACAATTACGACTTATGCCTCGGTGTGTGAAGAAAACGCAAGTGTACTTATTAACTCCCAACTCCATGACTGGCCTTTTTCTCTCCGTCTTCAACATTTCCCGCCTATTTATTTGGCCCAGTTTCTAGCGGTGGTTCTTGCTCTGCGTAAGGTGCCCAACTCTTTTTCCGCGGTAATAATAATTGCGGACTCATTATCCTTATGCACTTCCCTGCCCGCGTCTATTGAATCTTAACCATTTCGAATACTCAGATTAATGATCACTCCACATGTCCAATAATTCGGTATGCTTGGGTTCCTGCACAGAGGGGCCTTCGTTTAAATGAATCTGCTGACGCTTTAGCGGAGGCAGCCCTGAGGGGTCCAATCGTTGACCCCCTTACAACAAGTGCATTCATTACGGCGGCATGGCTTCGTACGTAGACTTTAACGCGAGAATTTGGCGCATCATCTCTTACTTCCTCGGACGATTTTCAGCACCTCCTGTTGCCTTGGAGGAGTACCGCTTGGCGATCTCGCAAACTTGAAGTTTGCTTCACGCGACTGCAATGCCGGGTGCCGCAACTAAATTTTACCTGAAAAGTCCTAGTCTTGCAATCTCCCGATTGTGTTTGTATTGCGCAGAGCCGGAAACAGGACATCACTTTATTCTCTATTGTCGGTGCTACCATTGCTAAGGAGGCGACTGTTAGAAGTTCCATAACTCAGTTGCGCCTGTCTTCTGCGTGTGTTCTGTCGCTTGTCGGTTCTGCGTTTGGACATACCAATGGGAGTGTTTGCTATGCCGTTCAAAACTGTCTTCTAGAATCAAAACGCTTACCATCTTAAGCTTTCGTAATTCTCCTTTTACCTATTATTTTGGTATTTACGTCTTGGCATTCCTATATGTTTCTTTTTTTCCTCCTTTTACTCTCTATCTCATACATTAAGCTTAGTAGGCCCCCTTACCACCCTCAACCACCTCTGTCACAAAAACTGAGTTGGCAAAATTTTTTGATCTTCCCATGTTTGCCGCATGCGGTTTGCACTACCGGTAATTACCGCCTGGTTATGGCCAATCATCTTTGTAGGTATGTGCCATTTTATAAGGCCAAAAAATATCAACAAAAGGAAAAACGCTGACGTGGACCGGGCCAGAGCGCTCCAGCCGTCTTCGCTGCTGCGTGGCTGTCGGTAGGCTTCACCGCCGGTTCTAGTGGCCTCCCCTCCAGGCGTGGTACCCACCGGCTTCTGCTCCTGTTCCGCGGGTCACGACGCTTTCCCAGTCTGCGGAACGAGGGCCCTGGACGCAAACACTGGGACTCCGACGCAGCCGGTTTAGCCTTGTCGGACCTTCGTCTACGGCACGAAGGCAGGAGGCCACCGACAACGAGCTACAGGTGACGTGGCACTGGACATTCGTCACCTCTTCTGATCCACCACGACTTCTGTCACCATCTCCACCACCGGGCTACCTCAGCAGTTCAAGGCACTGTTACCATCGCAACGTGGGACGCATAACACCGCTTCGCCAAGTAGCGTCTCTCCAGCGCTGTGTTATACTTTGACTCCGACGACTTCAGTCGAACGTTCGCGTGATAGCGGACTGACAGCCTTTCCGTTTTTGTGGTGTGCGCGTATAAGGATTCTTTCACGATTAGCGTTGGATCTATGTTTTGTATGTCTAATTTCTTGTGTGCTTCTTAGTGCTGTCATGTATAAAATGTCCTGTTTCAAGTGCAACCTTGGTGTCCATCCCTCGATCTTTTAGGCAAGCTCACGCAGAACACACGGACCAACCAGCCGTGTGATACTAATGCAAGTTAAATCAAATAAAATATTCAGATAAGTGCGGAACGTCACCTGCATTCGTTCATTGTCAACAGATATCTGAACTTCAAAATTTCATTTCAGTTTCTTTAAATTACAGATATCAAATTTTTAAATGGCTATGTAGTGCTGGGATTCACGTAGCAAGGTCGGACCGGGCAAGGTACGAAGAAGCCGGAGACGTGTTACGATGAGAAGAGAAGAAACCTTTATGCAAACTACTTACAGGATGGTTAGATTGCAAGTGAAAATAAGAGAAGAGAGATGGGGTAGGCAGTAGAGAGCCTCGAGAACACGAGCGTAGCATGCACAACACAGCTCTTTTTAAGGCCTGCCTCATCCCTAAGTTCATAGATGGGGACAACAATTTCAATTTCTTCAAAAGCGTCCAATCGGTCTGGAAGCAAGTGATGCCTGCGGGGGGGGGGGGGGGGGGGGGTAGCACTGCAGGATCAGTTCCGATGACGATGACGAGGAGGCCACCGTGACGCAGCACTCCTTGTGGTGGCGGATATTCACTACCAGGTCACCAGCCCCGCTGGAATCAGGCGATGACCCGCATCAGCTTAGAGCACCCTTTCCAGGAAGGTCACCTAGCCCTGAGGTGGTCGTCATGTTTTGCCTGCAGCAACTCATGGGAAAGAATCGCTTCCTGCTCCTGCCACTACTGGTGCCAGTAGAGGGAAAATAAAGAAAGAAAGCCAGAAGAGAAAGCCTGCTGCGAGCAAACCTCTCGACTTGCTGTGTCAGGCTAGAGGCCATGCGGTGGCAGCAGCTCTTTCGCACTGCATCAACAAGGCGTACGTCCCAACGCTACACCCCTCTTGACCAGCTTGGAATGATCAGATTCATGTGGAAGCAGTGCTTTTTTTGTTCGTGGTGAGAACATCCAGCAGACTGGGTCATTGTCCTGAAAAGTTAGGTGTAAGTTGAGGAACCTAATGGTCGTGTGAATCGGCAGTTGGATGGTAAAATTTAACCCTCGAGAGCAGGCCTTAAAACGGATAAAACACGTTCTGCTACTTCTTCCAGTGTGTCTCCTGGGGAGACCCTTAAGAAGACTAAAAAATCAACACCATACCTGAACACACGGATCATATGATCCCCATTCTGGGCTTTGAAAATGAAGTTGTCGATTTTTGCAAGGAACAAGTCGCAAACAACAGGGGCGACACTGGACCCGATGCATATTCCTTTCTTTTGTACAAATATACGGCCCATAAATTCTACCAGCGTGGACTCCAAATAACATGACAACACTTCGAAAAACGCTTCTACACTCATCCCTATTTGGTTTTGAAATCGAACACCCCCACTGAGTTCTAGAAAGAACGAGCATACCTAGCGGGCTGTTGCAGGTTGACACGATTGCAAGTGACTGGAGGACGTCAAGATGCGGATGGGTTGGAAGAGTTGTGCGGCAGTGTTTTTTAAAGTAAAGCACAGTTGAAGGTCCAGCGTCCGTCCCTATCTACCACCTTTTTCTTGTGTATGCGTCCTTGTGTTATCGCTGGCACGCCGTTTTTTCAAGTTCAGTATATATCCACTGGCCCATGAGCTAACGATATTGCATCAAATTCTAACAGGAAGGTGTAATACTTTTGGGCATCTGTCATCCCAACAATAAAAAACTGCCAAGACTAACAACGCACTCGCCCTGTGCATTCCCCAGTGTTGCAAGCGAAGTTTCAAATATCTCAAAGAAAGAGCCAAAGAAAGATTTTGAGGCTGGTACGCGATACCACTCAGCCAAATTGAAGTTTAATAAGCAGAACCTTAAGACAGCTGTCAGTAAATGAAGCACTGCACATATACTGAAAAGCAATGCCCTCTTTTCTTTAGTGCAGCTGCTCCAGGACCTCTCCATCATGAATCGCGTAGCAGTTCAGATCTTTATTTGCTTATATCAATGATTGCCCTGTCCCTAAGGCAGGTTTAACCCGCAGCAATCAAGCCGAGACTAGATTTCTGGACCGAAATAGACATTAATAAAATAGAAAATTGATACCAAGAGCGCGAATAATAAAAGGCGGTACAAGCAAGGTGGCATTATCTCTAGCTCATCAATATCAACGAAGGTAAAAGGCATCTGCTGCGCGAAAAGCACCAAGTCGGTATCGCACGACCTTTGGGGAGGCATGGTTCGTCTTATTCGAAGAAAATACAAAGTACGGGTGAATTTTCAATTTTCCTGATGAACATCTCGGTGTGCGACACCCATTTGTTTCTTACTTTATTTTTCATAAGCTGCCAGGCCTTCTCAACGACCATCGTAATTTGGTTCAAAGGTGCTCGTTAACGTAGGCTTGTAACCAAGTGCAATGCTCAGTCTATTCTTCCGAGCTGCAGTAAGTAGCTTCTGTGTGCAGTACTTGTGCATAACCTCCCCCCCTCCCCCCCAGCCTAATTAGGTGTGACTTGCGCTTGTTGATAATCCACTCTAGAGAACAAAGTGCGCAGAAAACGATGAAGACACAGAGGAGAAAAAAAAGACAAACAAGTAAGTGCCTTAGCGCTTATACGTCTCTTTTTCTCGTCCCCTTTTTCGTCGTTTTCTGCGCGCTTTGCTGTCAAGAGTGGCTTAACAACTTGATCTGGCTAGTTTGTCTTTCGACTGCACGCAGCGCACTGCGTCGATGTCCTCAGCTGTTTCCTGCGAGTTGACATTCTTAGTGACTGGAAGCTGTTAAATCTAAAGCTTTTTGCTCCAGTGTACTGTTTCAAATCACTCGCATCCATTTTGGCTGGTTTGAATGCTTGTTTATACTCTTTTAAAAACGAAATATAAGGTTTGACGAAATCTCGTTTTGTTGGGTAGTAAGTTAACTTCAGCAGAAGAAAGGCATCGCCGACCGATGGTTTGGGTCAAAAGGAGACGTTCCGGCTTCCATTCTTCATCTCAAGCGTCGGTTCACAAGCTTAGTATTCTGTGAACAAGGCTTCCCTACGGAATCCGAAATACAATACAATACAATACAATACAATACAATACAATACAATGCAATACAATATTTATTCTGCACAATCAAGTTTTCTTTTCACCAAAGCCATTGGTGTGCGCTGCCTTTTCTAGGTTGAAATGAATGTTCCTTTTAATTTTAACCAACACCGTTTCAGACATCTAACTGTCGAAAAAAACCCTCAAGCTCATTTACAAATTTTGCAATGAAATCGTGTATGTTATAAACTGACCGAACAACGCCCTCCTATCTCTCACGTGTATTGGTGTTACAGCCTGCCGCTTTCTACATTCCACAATCATAGATATCTATCTGAAACTTATATAGTTTGTGAAGCAATTCTCACTACCAGCTATAAATTTGTTTTGTGCTGTTTGGTTTTTCTCTCAGGGAGGCCTAACAATAGCATTCATGCAACTGGAGTACTCAGCGACTTGGAGTAGAAGAAAGGGAACAAAAAATAATCTGCATCAAGGTAACCATGTGGGCTAGTTGGTGCCTTTCTTACATAACATCAACAGCGAAAGTACGAGAACGCCAAGAGAAGAACACAGGACAACGCTGGACATGCTGGACAAGCGTTGTCCTGCGTTCTTCTCCTAGTGTTTCCGTACTTTTGCTGGTGATGTTATGTAAGAAATTGACCCTTTTTGTCGAACAAGGCAACGCACCTCCGTAACACACTAGTCACGGCAAAAGCAAAAAAGAGACCAACTTCAGTGTAAACAAATAAGCCAGCAACCTGTAAAATACAGAGTCAAGTTTTAGTTAGGTGATCCAACTTCGTTGCTGCCACGACCAAAGTTGCTATAGTTCAACCTTTGCCCACAACGCGAAGAGGAACGTAGAGAACCTGCAGCAGTCAGGGATGCAGAACTTCCCGACAGTTCAGCCGGATGGCAGGCGTTTTAAATGGGAAAACAGAAGACAGGATACCCTTGCTGAGGGCCTGCGAAGCTGGATTTTATCCCGCCGCTTGACTCCTAAAATGCGGCGAGGTTCAATTTTAGCTGCAGGCTTTCACGACTGGCAGACGAGGTGCCAGAGAAGTAAAATACAAAGTTCAGCGTGACAAATTCGTCGCTGCTGCCTCAAAACTGATGTTTATAGCTTGTGTGTCAATCCAAAAGTATAAGCATTGATTTTGTAAAAAAAAAAAACCTCTAAGAAAACAAAACACATCGCTTCTCCATTTTCGCAGAGCTGCGATATTCGAGCCCAGCTTAACTGAACACGATTTTGTTGAACCTCAGTATTTTTCCAACAAAATTATTGTAATGCTTTAGTATAAAAAGAAAGGTGGGAAAAAAGAAACAATTAAAAGAAAAATTACCCCTGAGAATGCAAACGCAAAGCGTCCGTTAGCGTCGATAGTATGTTTTCAGGTGCACAACATGCACAACTTCTGGGCATGAACGGCACCGTTGAGATGCTGTAAATCTTCCGGGGACGACCTCTCAGTAAAGTTCTCCGATTCCACGGTGGATCTTGTACGGGCCGGAGTAGCGGCGCAAAAGCTTTTCGCTTAGTCCGCGGCGGCGATTGTGCGTCAACTCCGACATGCGCTCACTGTGCTTGTATTACGTGTGGGGTCGGGCGTCGGTGCGCTGTTGGTGTTTGACCCACAGGCAGGCCAGTCGTCGGGCTTCTGCGTTTTGAAAGCACGCGGCGATGTCGGCTTTCATCAGTGACGCTTAAAAGCATGACCTCAAGCGTGGTGCATGGTTGCCTCTCGGCTGTGGACGAGCCGAAATGCCGAAATTGACCTATTCCTCACCTTCCTGACCTGACGATTGACGTCAGCGTCATATCTCTGTAGGTCTATGCCAGCATTTAGGGTGTGGTCTTGTGAAGAAATAAAAGTCATTCGTGAACTCAGTTCTGCTTCAAGCTTTTCAGACTAATGGAACTAACCCTTCGTAATTATTTTGAAGTTACAAGCTGGAAATATGGGCTTGGCTCACCGGCGCGAACAGAATGAACAATTCACTTCTCACCCTTCTCCAGGTGGTGGCCTATTCTGCACAAGTTCTACCGGAACATGGCCTCGTCAACGTATTGTGGAACACGGCTTTCTTTTGCGCCGCACAAGAAACAGGAGCGGCTGCAACAAGCTTTGACGAGTGGCAATGGACCGGCAGCCGCTGCGTCGGCACAGCACCAGGAGCATCGACATTATCGACGGAGGCGTTTTCCTTGAACCTGCCTGTCCCTGATTTCGGCAGTGGGCTTGGCGGCACCGGCGCGAACAGAATGAACAATTCACTTCTCACCCTTCTCCAGGTTAGTGAAAAACGTTATTACAGCAGTATTAGGGACGATTGTCCTGGTTTGCTAGTGCTGCCGAGCCCACATGCCCTCTTGTCTATTGCTGTTGAGTGTTGCGATGTCATTTCTGGCATTCTGCTGTGTTGTGGCGATATTGAAACGAACCCGGGGCCCGACACGGCGGCTTTGTTACAAACTATTCTTGATGGTCAAAACGAAATCAAGGCGGATATATCAGAAATGAAGCATAAGCTGTCTAACATGGAAACGGTGGTATCTCATGTGACCGAATTGGCTAAAAGGCTTGAGGAGTCTGAGAAAGAACTATCTAGTTTGCGTGCAAGCATGGATAACATGTTGAGAAAGATCGACGACCTCGAGAATCGTTCTCGTCGAAACAATGTTGTCATTCACGGTATTCGTGAGGTTCCAGTTGAAACGTACGAGCAGCTAAAAACCAGTGTAGTAAGCGGTGTTTTTCATGAAAAACTGTGCGTTTCCGTGGCGAGCACCGAACGTATTCATAGGATAGGACGACGAAGCACAGAGCGTCCCAGGCCTGTAATTGTTCGTTTTGGCAACTACAATGAAAAGGTAGAAGTACCAAAAAATACCAAGAAGTTGAAGGATACAAATTTTTCCGTTCACGAAGATTTCTCAAGTATCGTCAGGAACAGAAGGCAAAACCTTTGGAAGAGTGCTGCAGATAACCGAAAGAACGGACAAAAAGTGGCTTTAATTTTTGACAAGCTGAAAATAGATGGTGTCATGTATGCTTGCAATGACGTTACAAGCGAACGTTATCAGGTTCATCAGCCGCTATCAAATGCTTCCACGTCTGCCCGAGAGAGTGCTTCTACGCCTACCCGGGGGAGTGCTTCTCCATCTGTTCAAGACTGACAGACAAGCGGAAATGAATTTCATATACTCAACATAAATGCACGCAGTCTTGTTAATAAGGTAGAGGAGCTGGAGCACGTTTTATTAGAACACCAACCTGATGTCGCAGTTGTCACGGAAACTTGGCTTCACCCTGATATTTTGGATACAGAGATATGCCCCCCTGGGTATGGCGTTATCAGATTTGACCGCAGCAGCCGAGGGGGAGGCGTAGCTATTTTCATTGACAATACGATACAGCACACGGTTATTTCAGGCCCTCATAACATCGAATCCGCTTTTTGCCGAGTCTATCGCGGAACACATGAAATTTTAATTGGCGCTGTGTATCGTCCTCCGGGCGCAACTTCAGACGTCATTGATGCATTGAATGACTTTCTACACCATTTGCGAATTCAAAACAAAAACGCGATAATCGCGGGGGATTTTAACGTTGCGGATGTGAAATGGGATGAAATGATGCCGGGGCAACGTGAACGAGAAGCAGCGTTCGGTCTTCTAGATTTGTGCTTTTCTCATGGGCTTCAGCAGGTAGTACGAGAGTACACAAGAGTACAGGGTAGCAGCAAATCAGTTTTAGACATTCTTTTTCTAACTCAAGGTCTTTTGTCACAGCCGGTGGAGGTAGAAGTGTTGCCTGGTCTTTCCGATCATTGTTTAGTTAGTATGAAATTGTCCTTTGCCTCTTTTCGAAAGAAAACGATCTTACAGGGATTTTAACAGGGCAGACGACACCGCCGTACTTGACGAGCTAGATTACTGCTTTGGCCCGTTTCAAGAACTAAGCTGTAACGAATCAGTGACTGTTAATGAACCATGGTTAGAATTCAAATCTTTAGTTCATAGGTGCATAACTCATTATGTGCCACTGGTCACAAAAAAGAAACGTGCGTGCAGTCCGTGGATAACAAGGAACATTATTCAACTAAAAAGAAAAATCGGCAGCCGTAGGAAAAAGTACCGACGCACACTCGATCCGGCTGCGTTGAGTGACATGCTAGCTCTAAGTAGTAATATGAGGTCACACATAAAGGAATCTAAATTTAAGTTTTATAGCGTTACATTGGAAAAATTTCTACGAGAATCACCTCAAAAGTTTTGGAGACACTTGGCAGTACCAAAGAAAAAAGTCGCGGAGATAAGCTCAGAGAGCGGACCTATAAGTGAAAAGACTGAAATGTGCGATCTTTTCAATAGATACTTCGCACGTGTTTTCGGTGAAGACGATAACAAGCCAGCGGATACTAGTTTCGATGCTGAAACACGCGCAATTGACGACATAAGCTTATCGATAGAAGGCGTACCGAATTTCTTGCTGAGCCTAAAAACATCAAAATCAATGGGCCCTGATGATATTCCTAATCTGTTTTTGAAGCGATACGCAGAATGGTCAGCTAGATACCTCGTACTAGTGTTTAGGAAGTCACTATCAACAAGCACGGTTCCCGATGATTCGAAAACTAGCAAAATAGTTCCTATTCTCAAGACTGGAGATTCAAAAACGGTCAGTAATTATCGTCCCATCGCACTAACGTCAACCTGTTGTAAGCTTCTAGATCACATTGTCTCAAAGCACATTCGACAATACTTAACAGATATTGAATTATTGAATAGGTGTCGGCATGGTTTTCGACAGGGCATGTCAACGGTTACACAATTAATAGAAACTTTGCATGATTTTAGTGAAATCATTGACCAGAAAGGGCAAATTGACATAATATTCCTAGACTTTAGGAAAGCCCTCGATCAGGTAAATCATAGAAAAATTTTAAGCAAATTTCAATCAGTACTCAAAAACTCAAATATAGTTCGTTGGCTGGAAAGTTTTCTTGTGGGCCGCAGGCAATTTGTAAGTATTGACGGGAGCGCATCCCAAGAGTGTGACGTGACAACGGGAGTGGCACAGAGCTCGGTACTCGGACCGTTATTGTTTCTTGTTTACATAAACGACCTCATTGAAGATTCAGAAATCAAGGCCAGATTATTTGCAGATGATTGCATTTTTTATACTGATGTTAATTCAGTTGAAGATCAAGTTAAGCTTAATGGTTATCTGCTCAACATTAGCGAATGGTGTAGAAAGTGGCAAATGTCTTTAAACCCCAGTAAAAAAGTATGTATGACAATCACACACAAACATCAGCCACTCGAATTTGACTACACATTACAAGAAAAGAAACTTATTCGAGTAACAGAATATACATACCTGGGAGTGACAATTACTTCAGACCTGCGTTGGAACACTCACGTACATAACATTGTTGCTAAAGCAAATAAAAGATTAGGATTCATTAGGCGGTCACTTAAGCATGCTACACAAGATACTAAACTTACAGCTTATAAGATGCTCGTACGCCCGATAATGGAATATGCGTGTGAGGTGTGGGATCCCTACACTCAAACACTTGCAGCTGAACTGGAGCGAGTGCAGCGACGTGCACTTCGCTTTATCTATTCTCGCTTCCGAAGACAAGATCAGGTAACCCCACTTTACACTTTAGCGAACTTGCGCCCTCTTCAATGTCGCCGGAAACAAAAAAGACTCATTCTTTTCTATAAGATTATGAACAACATGGTACATATCGATAAGCAGCGATACATAAGCGAAACTACTTCACGTATCACTCGGGGTAAACATTGCAGACACGTAAAAGAACAAAAGGTTTCTAAGCACTGCTACAAGCATTCCTTCTTCCTGTCCACAGCGAGAGAATGGAACAGACTGCCAGAGAATGTGGTGCTCGCATCGGGTGTGGATGTGTTCTCTGCCGGAGTTCGTGATTGTTGGTATAGTGCCTGATATAATGCGCCTTGCATTTTATGCCCCTTCTCTATGCGGGATTCCGTTTCCAACGTTAGTTTTGTGTTCGGCATGGTGTTCTCACATTGTTTTCTGTTTCGTTGCAGCGATATTTTTGCGCATTTTTATTTGTTGCTTAGAGGTCAGTTCCATTTTTTGATATGTTAAAACTTGGCACCGACTGAATGGTGCTGGTGTTTTGTTTGTCGTGTTCCGCCTTTGTAATCTGTACCCTGTATCGCTCCTCTCTTGGTCCTGACCGGACTGGTAGTATCTCTAATAAATAAATAAATAAATATCCTGCGACAAGGGCAGCAGGTTTTGCAGCCGGTTTTGCTGAGTCGCTAACTGCTGGCAAAAAGCAAACTTACAGAAAGGCATAAAACAACTCGCCTGCAAGAAGCAGGACTAACATCCTTGCAAGCGCTCGCAACAGCAATCGATAGGGCTATGGATACATTCCGAAGTCAACAGACCGACAATATAATCTCAGCGAATAATGCGCGTGACGTATTTGCTGTGACAGATTCACTCGAAGATAGCTGCCTGCCGATCTGTGGAATGATCAGCAGCCGATGTGGCAGGCAGCCGTGGCAGTTGGCTTAGCAGAGATTGCAACAAGCGGAAAGTTTTATTATGCTTCCTCCCGCAGACGCAACCAGTGGTGTGGTGCCACAAAATGTAAACGAATGCTTGAAACATATAATCAATAGTCTGTTATCATTAGCACCTTCTTGTACTCACTGTGAGTAGCGCAAGGTGTACGAAAATATTTTAATGAACGGCACGTACATTAGTTACAAAAACTGTGCATTCCTATCTTAAGTCAACACAAGCTGGTAGTTTAGGTTTGTTCGCAGCCAAGACAGAAAAAAACAGCGCAGCCGCCGCGGTGGCTCAGTGGTTAGGACACTCTGTTGCTGAACCGAAAGACACGGATTTGATCCCGGCTGCGGCATCGCGGGAATTTGGATTGAGGCGGAGTTCTAGAGGCCCGTGTACTCTGCGATTTTAGTGCACGTTAAAGAACCCCAGGTGGTCGAAATTTCCGGAGCCCTTCACTACGGCGTCTCTCATAGCCTGAGTCGCTTTGGGACGTTAAACCCCATAAACCATAAACCAAGCAGTAGGATAACAGCATACAGGGACAAAGAGCAACACACAAATTCTAAAATTGAGAACAGCGAGGCGGTATTCACGAAATAGCGATAGATTGCGCAGGCGCATGAGACGAAAAACTTGGCGTTGGCATATCTCTCCTATGCCTAGTATACGCAGCGAAAGGAGCCATTAACTAATGGAGCCGAACTGATGCCAGCCTGTGAGTCTGTCAGTTGTGCCGAACAGCCTGGGCATCGACTTCTGGGTGCGTCGAGTTCATTTCCCGAAGCCTACGGTGCTGCCGCAATTAGCAAGGCTGCTCTTCTTCCATGGCTTGCTACTGACGGCTGAGCGCATCGGCTCCTGTATTCGCTCTACCCCATACGCATGCGCAGTAAGGCGCATAGCTAGTCGTGGCGTAAACGTGCAGCAGAGGAGGGGGCGAGGCGGCGGCACAACACTGACGTCAGGCGCGGCGCACCTGTGGCGAAACTGGCGCTTACGCAGTAGGAGCACATGGTCAAGACGAGCGAAATCGCTACGGCTAGAGTAGGGTAACTGTCGCTACGAAACGTTACTGGTTTTGTAGATACAATAATTCTTTGCGAGATAGCAGAACAGAGCGTTTTTCGGCGCACTTGCCCCTTAAACTATCTAGACTTCTGATTCCCTGACTTAGCAAGTAAGCTTTCAGGCATTCCCATTGATTACACTGCGTGTTTCATAGATCGGTTTGTGCTTAGGTTCGCCTTTTCTGCAATGAAGATCAAGAAAACCACCTGGCCTTTCTTTTTGAAATTGTAACAAAGTTCACGAAGGCGGTCATTCGGGCAGCTTCCACTATGGCTTATATATTTCTTTCCGCAAGTCAATGTCATTCTGTGCGCAATTGATTGCGTACACTCTGCGAACTTGGCGTCATGTCTCGTTGTGCACCCACCTTTTGCAGGACGTGGTCTTGTCAACATACATCTTTATGCGCTGATGGAAAACCTTGCACCTGTGGCCAGTACACTGGGTGCGGAAATGGTGGTAAGAAAAATTTTACAAAGCAAAAATTGAGAGCTGCGGACTATACACCTGGTGCAGAATGTATACCCAGAATTACGATGTATACTGCCTATGGCTGGGAAACCGGCTGTGTAACAGCGCCGACTGGGCCCTCTTCACGCTTTGTGGCGACGTGAAGAAGGGAGACATAAAAGGACAGTGCTCGTCCTTGTGTGTCTTCCTTAGTTTCAGTTTCAAATCGCGCTGTATTACTTAGTGCATCACCAAATCGTTCCAGCTTCAGTTGTAGCTTCTGTAGCATCCCTGAACGTTTGAAACCTTACACGCGCCTTCTGCACAATCCTTCCGTTAAATGGCACTATCTTACAACACAGTCACTTTTTATACTTAAGAAATACATGAATTCTTATACATAAATGATATATCGCATAACACGGACGCTACGGTTCGCATGTTTGCAGGTGGCTTCATTATTTATATAGAAATTAAGGACCCCACCGACCACATGCTTGTAAACAATGCATTGATTAATATAGTAGACTGGTGTCAAGACAGGCAGAGGACCATTAATTTAGAGAAAACAGTAGCTATATCTGTGACGAGGAAGAAAATCCCAAGAAATTTTTTTCTGAAACTGATCAAACACAATTATAATAGGGGGATGAATATATATACAAACAGAATTAAAATCGGTGAATGAATATATATACCTTGGCGTTGTACTTTCTTCCGGTCTAAATTGAAGCAAGCAGGTCACTTACAAAACCAATAAAGCTCTGACCGCGCTTTTCTTCCTCAAACGATCTATCACGTCAGCATCCGACACTACTAAGGCTTACACACCCTTGGGTCATTCTATATTTGAATACAAAATTATCTGGTGGTTCCCTTACACAAAACAACCAATCGCAAAACTAGAGGGTGCCCAGAGGAAGGCAGTTCAGTTTATTCATAGTAACTATTGATAAAACGACTCTCCAAGCGATCTCCTTAAGCTTGTCTTCCCGCCATCAGTAGTCAAGCCCGATTCTTACGCCTGAAGTTTCTTTACCTACTTTTGAGTGGAGTCCTTAAAATAGACGTAGACCAATACCTGTCTGCTTCATTAACAAGAAACACGCCCAACGTCCCAAAATGACTCAGACTATGAGAGACGCCGTAGTGAAGGGCTATGGAAATTTATACCACCTGGGGTTCTTTAACGTGCTCTGACATCGACACTACACGGGCCTCTAGAATTTCCCCTCCACCGAAATTCGACCGCCGAGGCAGGGATTGAACCCGTGTCTTTCGGGCCAGCAGCCGAGCGCCATAACCACTCAGCCACCGGAGCGGCTGCACTAACAAATGATATAGTCAGCAGTCCGTTACTAAATCAATTTCTATCGAGGCTAAGTACAGCTCATCCTTCTTGACATGTATTTCCTTGTAGCATTTTCATTAGTGTAATTTTTGTTGTTTTAATATTTGCCAGAAGCACCTCCTTTGTTTCGCAGATTTCGGTGCAATTGTAGCATTGTAACTTTTTATTTCAAACATGAATGCTTCCTAGAATGTACTGCAGACTTGGCACTCGAAATGCTGTCTTTTTATGTGGCGGCAATGTCTTTTCTCAATTTGTTTAAGTCCCTGTGCCTGCATTAGTTCCTGTATTTTTTGGGCTTCAATTTTGCCCTTTCCTATTTTCTAAATAAGTAATAAATAAAGAAATAAAGCTGCCAGCTGAACGCATTGGAAGAAATTCTCCCTGTTTTAAAAGAGGCGTGCCCCTGATATAGAGTGCCTCTGTATGCTGAGCGCATAATACATCTTTTCTTGGTATCAAAAAAGCTATGAATAAAGAATCTTCATCAGACACAAAAGGGTTACCGAACAGCTCGCAGGCCACCTGAAGAATGAGCAGCAGCTTACCTACATCCCACATAATCAAAGTGCATACACAGCGCATACATCGCCTGCGCTCAGCCACAGGACCGAAATTTGGAGGCTGAAACGAAAGCTTAAGAGCTGAGTTTGGATCGTGCGTTGGAAAGGAAATGATCAACCGCATAATGTGCAAATTATGAAGGAATAAGAATGAATGGTCTATGGGGGTTTTTAACGCCCCAAAGCGACTCAGGCCATGAGGGACGCCGTAGTGGAGGGCTGCGGAAATTTCGTCCACCTGGAGTTCTTTAACGTGCACTGACATCGCACTATATACACGGACCTCTAAAACTTCGCTTGCATCGAAATGCAACAGCCGAGGCCGGGGTCGAGCCCGCGTCTTTCGGGTCTTCAGCCGAGTGCTACAACCACTGAGCCACCGTGGCGGTGCCGGAAGGTAAAAATGGTTGCCTTTACATTATGCTAGCAATATACCAAAATTCAAAAGTCAATACTTAAATTTTGTTAGTGCCGCTACAACTTGAGAAACTGGTATGTTGCAGCAATAATCAATCGTTGGTCCGTTTTGATAGTCTGAGGTGTATGAAATACGAAATCAAAAGCATGGAATAATTTAGAAGGCGCGGGGACAGTAAACTACTTTCTAACCTACAAATGGATTCCTATTTTCCCCAAAGCATTTGTCAGGAAATGAGGCATACACGTTGGATGGAAGGCAAACATTCGTTCCCCATTTTTCTTCACACAGCTGTCTCACAGTGACGCCAAACATTTTATTTGGAAAGTGTTGGCGTGTGAGAAGATTTCAGTGCGAAAGAATTACATCGCGAAGTCCAACAGGATCACCGAGTTTATGAGAAGCTTGACCTTTAAGGTCACCTTGGAGAAAGTTACTATAGGAACAGCCCATGCAGAAATAAAAAAAATATACTGCCGCTGTTGCGTTCGAAACTCAGTCGCGGCATCCTACTACTTTTATCTGCGCACAGGAGTAAGCTGCGTGTCATTCTCCTTCCTCGAGTGAAACCGAAGCGAAGAGAGTATTTTCCTCATCAGACAGTTTACAAGGAAAAAGCAGCAGCTATAGCAGGAGGCTAAAGACCAAAAAGGGAGGCTAAATACAGTAGACCACCGGACTGGCTCCTGTGATGCTTAAGCCATTTTTTTGAGTGCGTAACGCCTTGTGGCACTCCGGGATTGTTGATAGTCTTAGAGAAACAGCGCGCACAAAAAAAAAATGTAAGGATGCTTCCGATTCTCCCTGATGCGAAAGTTTAACGCCGCTCTGTCGGTGTCTCAGGCTCTGTGGGCTCATTGTTTTGTTTGCTGGGTTGACGGCACATCTGGCGAAGATATTAGTTCGATAGCAGTAGTAGTTGATGAAGAAAACGATGCGCAGTGGACAGCACGCGAAAATACGTATAATAGTCCAATAGCAGTATTAGTAGAAGACGACGATGATCTGCACTGCACTGCGCGAGAGTGTGTGGCAGTTTAACAGGAGGCGTGATCTGCTGTGGCGATTGCCTTTAAACTGATACTTTTTTAAGCTATCAGGTTTCTTGGCTGTGGAGAAAAACTGTGTAGTGCTATATGATCGGTGTATGTTGCTGGGACTGTTTGGTCTCTGGAAGAGCCGCATGATGGATCGCCACGCCGAATTCTCACGGTCGTCGAAATCTTTGTTTTGTGAACAATGCGCTTTGGTGCGGGGAGTATATGCTGCCCTGCAAATGCCGCCTAGCTGGCTCCCCTAGCTGGATGCATGTGTGTGCCTCCCAGACTTTTGATGTTTGGAAGGCGGGTCGTGCAGGGGTATGGTGGCCTGGTGTTTTGTGGCGTAAGCATGCTTAGATGCTTCTTTTCGGCACTATTTCCATGCAATAAAGAAAAAAAACGGGCGCTTAAGAGCTGCGGTGTAAAAGGAGGAAACACGAGAATAGAACTGCAAAAAACAGCAGCTCACTAGCAACTGGCGCCAAATCAGAAAATACTCACCCTGGAAGTACAAGCGCGCCTGCTTGCTGTAAATACAAAAAGTAACAATTTAATAAAAGCAAAAATAAAAGTAATTAAAGACATCGTACCCGTAATGCATCGTACCGTAATCATATTTGAATTTTTGATGCCGTCCTACGTCCGTTCGAGCCGACCAAAACAAAACTGGTGGCTTGAAGCGCAGCCAAGAGATAGCTTACTTTTCGGACAGCACGACTTTGTACAGAGATTGAGCTGTAACCTAGACATGGCCTAGGTGCCATGCGGTACACTTTCTCATCATCATCATTATCATCAGCGTGACTATACGCACTCCATAGCAAAGACCTCTCCCATGTCTCTCTGATTGACCCTTTCCTTTGCCAGCTGCGTCCACCCTATGCCTGCAAACTTCCTAATCTCATCCGTCCACCTAGCATCCTGCCGCCCCCTGCTGCGCTTGCCTTTTCTTGGAATCCACTCCGTTACCCTTAAGAGCCAGCGGTTATCTTGCCTTCGCAGTACATGCCCTGGGCAAACCCATTTCTTCCTCTTCATTTCGACTAGAATGCCATTACCCCGCGTTTTTTCCCTCACCCCCTCTTCCCGCTTCCGATCTCTTAACGTTACACCTATCATTTTCCTTTCCATGGCCCGCTGTGTTGTCCCTAACTTAAGCTGAACCCTTTTCGTTAGCATCCACGTTTCTGGCCCGTAGGGCAGTACCGGTAAGATACAGCGGTTGTACGCTTTTTTCTTCAGGGATATTGGTAAACTGCTATTGATGACCTGGGCCAGCCTGCCATATGCACTCTACCCAATACTGATCCTTCTAGTTATTTCCCTCTCATGTTCCGGATCAGCGTTCACTACCTGCTCTAAGTAGACGTCTTCCTGTGCCTCCCTTTTCGAACGCGTCTCTTTAGCGCCCATTGCTGGCTTGAAGGATGGCAGCTTCGGCGTCTCCTGCAAGAGTGCGAGGAGGAAAGTGGAGGAAAAAAGTGTAAAGCGGGCGAGGGGGATAGTGTTGCTGGGAGCTGCTGCCTCCTGTCTCACGATATAAACCTGCTAGACTGCAATGCGCACTGGTATGCGCGGCTACGTGCGCTGACCGCACTCGCGGTTCAGTTTTTGCCCGTGGGCGGTCCCAAATCGCCTGCAGCTGCCGCTCAACTTAGGGCAGTCACCCCAAATGCGCTTTGGAAGGCCGTGATGGACTGCGCAATCCCGATAGCGGCTTGAGTTTCTTACCCGCTGCTTATAACTCTTTTGTGGGTTGAGCTGGAAGGATAGTTGAAACCTGAGAAGAGGACGAGGGGCAAAAAGAAGGAGGAGGAGGCCAATTGGTTCAGACTGGACAAACGGTGCAGGCAAGTAGCGTTTGCGGCAGCAGACTTCAGCCAGTCCCGCCGGTGTCCTCCGTGCTTCCATTCAACGAGCAAAGGCAACATGCCGCTCCTGTCCACGAGCAGTATCCTCGCTCAGCTACGCTGCACGCTCGTATTAAAGGGAAGCGTAATCGTTCACAATTTTTTACTTAGCTCTCGCCTCCGCCATCTGCTGGACAAACGATCTTCCAAGCACACCCCGCGCTTTAGCTTTGAAATCTGACAAGTTTTTTTTACGATTTCTGATTAGGCGATACCCTAATAAGTTTAGCGATCACTTTTATGACTTTAGATAGCAATGGAAGTGGAAAAGTGTTTAATAAACATAAGTTAGTTTGCGAAAACTGAGCCGGGCAGTTTTCGGACATCCTCTTACCTCAGGTGCGATTCAGCATCCTTGGTAATAAACAGGTACTGCTCGCAATGCGGATAAAATCGAAGGGCAAGCTTTCTCGATGCTTGTCACTAATGTAGTGTTGGTCACAAGAATTCGAGAACAAGGATTATTAATAGATTATAGATACTGCTCCATTCCAAAAGGACAACGTAGCTCAAAGTTGCACGTAAAATGCTAATTATGGCTTCACGTGAGTTAACGAGTGGTACTTTCCTCAGTAATTTAGCGGAGTTGAAGAAGACCTGCTCTCACTGGAACACTCCCCCTTCAGCTTTGTTCGTAAGGCTGGTGAGCGCGGGCTGCATTTTCATCCGCCGTGCGAGCTAGTCACCGTCATTCAGTCGAATGCGCTCGTTAGACGTAAACCTAATTTCATTTCATTAAAGCAGTTATATAAAGTCTTCAGATCTGTTCACCATCCTTACCCCAAAGGCGGCAAGGCGAATACAAAATTATGAAAAAATAGGTAGGACTGCGCGAATAAGACAGGAGGCAGGAACGTAAATGACACCACGGGTGCAAACTTCCAACTGTTTATTGATCTGTGAAAGCACACACTTTATAAATGCGAAAATGAGGCTTGTAGCCAACTATCTCACTTCGCACACATACTAATGTTAGATATAGCAGGAATCATGCTTTAGACCGAACTCTCTGCTTCACGACCAAAGCTGCAAAAGCCGGGCCATCGTTCAAAGCTTGACCCTGACCTTGAATAAATAAATAAAATAGACACTGCCACGACTGGTATTCGCACATGCAGTGGCGTGAACATATCAGTTTGGCTGGCCACTGCTCGAGAACACTATGTTATAGGGGCGGCCAACCGCACCTCGTATTAAACTGCAATGCGCTCTCGCACTGTGCATTGCACAACATCGTCTTCATAAACTTCCATCTGCGGCGCGAACAGGTCAGATCAGCTTAGCCTCGATCAGAACTTAACCTGAGTAAATAGTCGCACGTGCCAGCGACCAAGCAAAGCAAAATCATGAGCCAACCAGGCTGAACACATGTTTTCGCACGTCTACTCGGTTTAACTATACGTTAAAACCCTACCACGCTTTTGAACCCAGCAACAAATGCGTGCTGTGATGCCGGACATACCGCAAACTATGTCGATTTTAACACAAGACATAAGCTGCAGCCTACTCTCTGGATATGCATTGCATAGCGTCGTTCAACTTTCATCTGCAGACGAACAGTTATGCGCCTTTACTTTTCTCAAAACCAGCGCAAGGTTTAGACTCCAATGATCTTAAGGAAAGGCGCATAACTGGCTCCCCTGAGTCAGTGGACACCTCAATCGCGCTTTCAGGTATGTGGCCGTAGTGACTACTTGCAAAATACTATGCTTTCACACAATATTTCGTGCTTAGCAGTGCTAAACCTCCAGACATTTTTGTTTCCACTGCACTTTTTGCAGATGTGGAAGAAAGCCATTATGGAAGGAAAAGGATTTGCATGAGTTTATTAACTTAATTCTGTCTTCTCTCTTTTGCAATTCATATTTCTGTTTTTCTTTTCTTTCGTTCTTTACCTTTCACAAATTTAGGCTCATTAGGCCCCCGGGACCACACTCAACCATATGTGTCACGGAAATTGAGTTGCTCAAATTTCGGATGTGGTTTCATTTCTGCTGCATACAATCTACAAAACTGGTAGTCACCGGCTGGTGAGGGCCAATCTCTCTTGTGGGTATGGCCATTTGTATGTAGCAAATAGCCACAACAAGAACACAAGGCATGCTCGGCTTCCCGGTGTCCGACTTTTGTGCAGTTATCTTGTTGATAATGTATGTAAGCTGCCTGACATCCTCAGGAACCAAGGTTTCTGGGATGATGTGATTGAAGTGATGGATGTTCTCGTTCAAATGAAAGTAGATACGTTTTGATGTGATACCAACCGGCGCGGTTGGGGTTTTCCTGCTCCTGCTGCAACAGGCAATAACGAAAAAATGCGGCGATAGCCTAGTTGTCCCACGCAGCGGCCTTTTGAAGCTGATATGTTCGCGCCGCTGCAGGTTCTACTGTCAGTCGTGAATATTGATGAGATTCCTATTCCGGCTTTTTTTTTCATGCTCCCCAGGTGCACAAACAGGATACGCTTTTGAAAGGTTCTCATCATCCGGATTATCACTTTCGCACTAAAAGCCGAGGACGTTCAGCCGGTCGAAAGCCTCCGGAAGAACATGGCAGTGTAAAGTGAAGAAAGTGTAGTGGCAGATGTGCAAGACGCTCTGGCTTACGGAAATTTCAAGAAGCCAAGGAAGCCAGGAAATCCTCTGGAGAAGATTGCAAAAGAACCTGCTTACATACAGAAAAGTGCCAAGTAAATAAACGACATAAAATGGTCTTTCGCGCCACAGAACGACACACAGCGAGAAGACAAATCAGGCCATAAACTGTCAGCAATAGAGAATGGCGATGCAAGGCAGAAACTGCTATTCCTGTTGCTAACCGTGCACTGACTTACCAAGAATTCAGGTTAGCGTGCAAGTAACGACGCATTCTTGCAAGTGCAGCCGTACTGTCTTAGCACATAAAAAAGGCATCACCGAGGGAATAATATGGTACACTTCACAAACTGATCGGGATAAAATATTACGTCGATGCAGGAAAATTTTTTCCCACTGGAGCAAGACTAGAGAAATGGTTCTCATAGCGATGAAGCGGGCTTAGCTCCTTGATTTATTCTATTAGTTGTTTGCAACAGACTTGAGGCAGAATACATTCAATCGCATCAGGTGAAGCACCAAAAGGGCAGAAACACGCAAAGTAGCCTGAGGCATAGTCATATAGATTAACTGTTTTACAAGGGTATGGTAGTTACTCAAGCTTATTCCTGTGGCGTTTTCACTCCAAGGTACTCGTCTGTATAACGCATGCTATTTGACATTTGCTTCATGCATGCACTGTCGCTGCACTTTACAAAGCTAACTTAACTAGCGCCCTTTGTTGATTAAACGAGTAGAGACACCAGATTTTTGTGTTGCTCCTCTCGGTTGTAAATAATGCGTAGCGATTCTGTATGCATGCTAAACGATGTTAGAAACACGAACTCGTAATATATAATTAATAATAATGCTATTTGTACCCACCAGTTTCGGTTCGTAGTTGCCAGGTCTCTACACGACGTCAAAAACCCGGAAAACCCGGAAAACCGTGACGTCGAGTGGGCACGTCGTCTGCTTGGCACGCACGTGCGTAAACACGGAGACGACGGAGGGACGGGAGCAGGGCAAGCCGCAAATTAATGACTAATAGCTCTGAGTCAGAAGGTGAAGAATTTTACTTTGGCGAGGACATTGATTATGAGGCATCGAGGGACGACACAAACGATGAAGAAGATGCCGCGTTTGCGAATCCCGACAACCAATTTATTTATTTTTAACACCGCTTGAGATAAACCGGGATGAGTTCTTTCCTGTTTGGATCTGCACAAAACCCTGGCCAATCCCCCACCGTGGGTATGTGCCATCGTATCAGAGGCAACAACAACAACAACAACAACAACTTTATTTTTGACCCGCTGGCCAGCGATTCCGAAGAGGAGGCAGGCGTCAGGACTGGCGCAGTTCAGGTTGTGCCAGCGGACACCGAGCGTATAGGCAACGTCAACTGGTGAGCAGTGTTGTTATCGTGTTATTATGCTGCTCTTTTAAGGGATTGTTGTTTGCTTTCGTCCAAAATGCAGTGTCCGATCTCTTTGCCATTATGTCAGTCACTGCCAGTCATACATATCGCGGGCAAAAAAACGAGGCCGCTAACAAGTGGAACCCCGCATGTTGTAGCTCGATTTTTGCTGTTTGCGTAAACAATGCGTATATATTTTGTCGCAAGCAGCCATTACGCCCTCTGGATGCCATTTCTCCCTTAACTGTTTGCACGTGTTCTCCAACGTACATATATAGTGCCGTAGACTTTGCGTGATTGAGGGGCATAATTTTGCCTCTCCAGCAAGCTATTCGCCCATCTCTATTCGTTGATTTCAGTTTTTTGCTCGTGCTACGTGAAACACGAGATCTTGCGCTTGTCGCATGCTTCGTGGCGAGCGTGCGCTAATTCGAGAACACGCAAAAACAAACCCGATGCATGCACAAAGCGGTCTTTTCGAAACTGCCTTCGGCTGCGGGCGCGACGGCTTGCAAATGCAGTTTTGTGTGCGCAATAGTAGTAGTAGTAGTAGTAGTAGTAGTAGTAGTAGTAGTAGTAGTAGTAGTAGTAGTAGTAGTAGTAATGATAATAATAATAATAACAACAACGACGACGTTTATCCTAGGTGTGAATGAGGCCGCTGTCGCGCCAGTCTGTGTGCTGCCGCAAAATCCCGGAAGTAGCTGCCCACATCCAAGAGTGTGCGCAGTGCATCACCAGCAGCAACATGTTTGGTTTGTACAGGGGTGCCTTAACATCTACGCCCTGGAACTTGCATATATGGCACTAGTGGAGGACAGACCGGCCCTCGTCAACGCACCAGAAATCCACAGGTAACTGGATGGTGCATGTTCGATGATATATGAGAGGCACTTGCGATATTGTCCTGCTCCATTCCTGTATCAGTTTCAATGATGACATTTGTATCTCTTGCATTGAATATTGATCTTCAAACCTAGCTTCGCCACCTTTTCGCTTGCAGCTATACAGTTTGAATGCAGCCACTTTCGTATGAACTAAGTTTTAAAGTTTCAACACAGTGGTTAAAATTTTGGCAACCCTGAGAGCAAAGGTGAAAGCGGTGAAAATATAGCTTCCTACATAATATCGCTACTTGCTCTCTAATTCTGTCCATACACCTAGCCTGCCATCTCAGTTGCTGGCACTTGCCACTGGTATTGAACAACTAAAGGAAAAACTGATTCAGGGTTCTGTAACAGTTTTTTTGTGTTTTTCACATCACCATCATAATGCTGCGACTATTTTTTGCAGACGTTACAGGTACACGGCGTACCGACAGTTTGTGCGCTGGATTTGGCGTCGCCTTGGGAGGAGGAATCTCTGAGTTCTGCCAAGCTGTGTCGCGAGAGAAATGAGAAATGCTTTGGCCGCACAGCGATACTGTGGGTTTCGCTACCCGGAATAAATCCGTGTCAAAAATGATCTGTGCCCACTGAAGGTATCAAGGTTTACAGTCATTTATTTCATATCAAAATGCAAATCAGAACAATGAACTCTAGGTAAAACAAAACGGAAAGTGTACATTAGTCTGAACTATTGCAAGTGATATTTCGGACAAATGTGTACTTTGTATAGATATACATATACATACTTTGGGCTGGCCTAGCTACACGTGCAACATATGCATGAAATGCTGCCTTCAACAACACAAGTGAGTGACCGTGGCCAAGCCAGTTTGTGCCAAGCATATGCGGGTACAATGAAAGACATCACTATACAATGGACTTCCTCAGTTTTATGCACTATTCCAAATTCCTGAGAAGTGCATAAAGCCCACGTACTGCGTCACGGTGCATGCCTTGCCTTCTGCAGAGCACTGATTATTATCATGTCAGCATTTTCTCAGTATCCATGCATGTTATCCTGATGAACCAGTTTCATAGAATCATACCCTCTCCCATTATCTTTTTTTCTCCCATTTGCTCACCTCCGTTTGAAAGGAACAACAAACAAAAGTTACCCTGACCAGCAGTACACTAATTAAGTTTTGTGCAAGCAATAAAGCACAACAACCTGAGTGCACTTTACGCAAAGCAAACACGTGCAAGTAATGGGGACTTGAGGGTTGGACAAGTTGCAGTGGGCTATTTTTGAAGGACAAGGACAGGAGAAAGGTTACACCTGTGCTAATAAAATGAAGGTAATTTGGAAGAAACAAATTACAGCTAAATAAAATTAAGCAGACGGAGGAACGAACAGAAGAAGGACAGGTAATAGTTGGCAGCAATTATGAACGATTAAGCAGAGACTGTGTGTGTATCAAGGAGCTTTCACTGTGAAAGGAACTTCAAAACTCGAGAAAGCCAGGGTATAGGATCACTATGAGCCCCAGCTTCTCGCAGTTCCGTGAAAGATTTCAAATTAGAGCTTTATATGGGGAATTCTGAGCAGGCAGCTACATTTTCTTTATGCAGGTGTTGCGCACATCAGTGAGCACAGAAGATTGGTAGGAATGCTCTCAATTTAATCTGAACTCTCGCGAAAGTTATACCCTGGTAAATAATAACCTGCACGTGGCCAGATATCTGCTCAAGCAAGCTAGCACATCAAGCGTGGTAGGTGTGCTGGCAACCCATTCATAGTGCTTTATAGTAAGAGGCGACTTATGAAATCAATACTGAGCAACAAAAATTGTTACCTCTTTCAAATAGCGCTAAGCATCCGATCTGGGGCTTCGTCTTGCGGCAGTAACAAAAAGCGTTAGCACTTTCAACGAATGCTAAGCATCCATTCTGGGGCTTCCTCTTGCGGCACTACTAGGCCTTCCATCATTAAAAGTGAGCAGCAGGTAAGTGTTAAACTTTTGCAGCGCTCTGTCCCACTGCAGGTTCGCTACAACAGGTGCATGATTATGCACTGGGTCATCACCAGAAATATTCAATCACTGGCCAGCCCTGTATGGTAAAAAGCCAACTTCCAAGCTACTAGAAAATTAAGCACAGCGGTGTCTATACCTGTTTAAGATAGCCCAGCCTCAATCGTCTAGCCTAGAAAAAACAAAAATCAGCTGCGAGCAGTTGGGGCCACTCTTAGGACAACATGTCAGGTCAAATGCATAGCCCATTTTACTCAGTGCTGGTTGGGTGTTGTTTGCAGAGTTCCTGCCACGTGTGAAAGAATATATAACTGCCAGACATGAAGGGCCCTGTGTGATATTTAGAAGAACGTTTCAATTTTTTAATGTTGTGCCAAACTCTCACTGATTTCTCTATTGTTGCTCTTGTGGCGCTATCAATTTGACTTTCATAATGCAAACTGATCATCGCACTTTCAGAGCAGAATGAAATCAAAATCAAATCAAGTCCTTTATTCAGCATTTTTTTCTTGATGTTCTTGATCCGTATACGCCCTGTACACTACCCCCCTCCCCCCCCCCCAACTGATACTCTCGAAAAAGAGCCTTTAGGGGCAAACTGACCAAATAAATAAAAAGTAAGATCTAAGTGTTCGCACACCTTGCACGAAGAGATGAAACAAGGTAGGCTTTCCTAACCATTTGCAAACACCGCTGCCTAGAGTTCCCCACCTAGTTTTCGTTGTCCTTTTTTTCTGACTCATTTTATTGCTATTTTGGCAGTTTCTTCATTTAATATTTTTCTATGATTTCCTGCTTTTACCAAAACACCTCAACCTGAAACTACTTTTGTTGCCCCTTTTGTCTTTTGTCATCAACTTTCTGCACTGCACAAATATAAACAACTTGCACGCAAAGACACGTGCTCCATAGCACCAGTCACCTGTGAGTCTGTGTAAATGCAGATGCGTAACACTTATGCATCGTGTCACAATACAAAAACGTAACACAGGAAGCATGCCCGTACTTGGAGGGCTGAGCTGCATTACAAACGGTTAAAAAACATACTTTTACCAACACCCTAAGATCTAAAGGAACCTGCTGATGCAGTAGTACAATTAGCACACATGCAGGACATTACTTCGGAAAGCATACACCTGGGAGACTTTCAGAGGCTATATTAAGCAAGGACATGAACACAAACCAAAAGGATGACAGACTTCGGGAATTTTGATTGGACAGAACAATTTGCACAAAGAAAACAGGGCAAAATGTCACTAAGCCTGTGACTGTGGAATCAAGTTTACAACGAGAAAGAAAGCAAAAGACACCTTTTATGTAGATAACAGCTATCATGCAGCTTAGACAAATTACGGTTTATAAATGCTACTTCATCCTGACCCCAACACGTCTGGTCTTCTGTCGGTACTACTCGGACCTACTTTATGATGAGTGCAAGCTGTTTTCTGTGGCCCTCCTACTTTTTACTGCTACGATTTTTCTTGTCTCTTGGGTCTGCTACAGCTGTTTGATTTTTAGAAAATATTTCTGAAGCTTCAGCTGCAGAAAGTATTGTACTTGTACTTGCGTGTACTTGGGCCCTGCATCCACCATCTTGTGCAAATATTCACACCTCATCCTTCGCGTGCGGAGGCTGAGCAGCTAAAGGATCAAGTTACATGCCTGACTGAGCAGTTATACTGCCTCTATAGAATGTACAAAAGCATAGCACAAGATTCTGCTGCCTTACACTCAATGAGTAAGAGGGAGTTCTGGCCAAGTTCAAACTAATAGTCTGCAACGTCCAACAACAGTTCATGCCAAATGTTTGGTCTGCAAGCGTCCCTTGCACTTCACAGTTGCCTTCTTCACAGCACTGATCTAGCGTGGCTGGCTTCTATGCTACACTAGAAGATATTGCTTCCACAACAGCTGCAGTCAAACTGGTTTATTCCAGCCGCTGCGCGTCTCTTCTTTTACTTCTTCACCTCACAGCGCACGGCGCTAACATGCCACCACAAGGCCTCCCTATTAGGAGACAGAGTCGTCCCAGCAAAGTCTTGCGGCTAGGTGAAAGAGGGCAGGGAGATGTTATGTAGAGAAAAATGGAAAGAGAAGTGAGAGGGCAGCTGATGAAGGAAGCACGGTGTTGTCGACGTGGGAAGGTTTATGTGGTTGAGGGAAATGACTCTGTCTCAACTGATGACACACGGCCTTTTGTCGGCCCGCGCAACGAAGAGATGGGGTCCAGTATAGGGTGTCTGAAGCAGATGGCGAGCACAATCCACGCATAAGAAAACATAGGCGCTCTCTCTCAAATCACGGCGGCCAAAGGTCAGCTTGCACTGGTGCGCACGTGTCGGACGGGCGGAGCTACGGGACAGGAGCGTGTCAACATAAAGTATGCCAGGACAGGACAGACAACGCTTTGGGCAGGCGGGCACTCGAAATCAGCTGGTAGACGGAACGATGCGCCATAGACGAGATGAGAAGGGGCGCATCCGAGATCTCCCTTGATGGCCGTACTAACACCTAAAAGGACCACTGGCAAGAAAGTGGCGATGCCTTCGGCTGCATCTAACCTCTTGACCGAACTGTTGGCTTACCGACGGCAAGCTGTAGTTTTCAGGAGGGTGATGCCGAGAAGCTGGGTCAAACTGGCGATAAGTACGGGCTCGAAATGTCGACCTCGGTCGGTGATGATCTCCGCTGGCACGCCAATACGGGCAATCCACGTGGAAATGAGCGCGGAGGCAACCGTTTCCACAGTGATGTCCGGTATAAGGCTGGCTTCCAGCCAGTGCGTGAAACAGTGAATTATGGTCAGTATATAACGGTAACCGTGCGATGATTGTAATGGCCCGACCAGGTCGATGTGAATAACTGCAAAAAAGGAGTGCGGAGGCATGAAACATCATAGAGCGGTCATAGTGTGACGATAAATTTTGCACTTTTGACGGGCAACAAAGCACGCCAGAGCCCAGATGCGAACGTTGAGGCCAGGTGAGACAAAATGTTCCGCAACAAGACGCTGAGAGGCACGGATACCGAGATGAGAAAGGCGGTGAACATCGCTGAATAGGGTGCGACGTAGAGGCACAGGAACCTATATAAGGGCAAGTGTGTCCAGTGACAGGGTTCACGTCGCAAATAATATTGACTCCAGGGTCAGTACAATGTAGAGGGCACAGGTGCAAGGTTGATGAACAAACTGCTTGAAGGTCTTCATCCTTCTGTTGAAAACGGGCCAGGACTTGCAGGGCAAAAGGTGTTTGCAAGAATGATACATGGCTGAGGGTATTGGCGGAAATGTTATGGGCGCCCTTGATATGCGGGGTGTCGGTGAAAATTCCAACAGGAAGGACAAATGTCGAGTTTCAGTGGGGGAGTAGGTGGTCTCGAATGAAGAGAAGGCGCTCGTGAGTGGTCTGTGGTCTGTGAAGATCACCAAATTTCGGCCTTCAGTGCAGAAACGGAAGTGTTTCATGGCGATGTATGCCACGAGCAGCTCACGGCCGAGAACACTGTACTGCTGCTCTGAATATGAGAACTGCTGCGGGACGCCGCCAACAGCGGAACCTGAAACTGACCGTGATGCTCGTGGGTGCGTTGTGCGGCAGGTGAACTAGAAGGGTGGTAAATGCGAGACGCTCCTTGATACAATGAAAGCAGCATTGACAGCCTCGATCCATGTGACAGCGGGTGCCTTTGGGTTGGCCAAGTAAAGTAAACTTTTGAGTGGTTGCAGAACGGCAGCACATCCAGGAATGAAACATGTGTAGTAGCTGACGAGGCCAAGGAAACGCTGGAGCTGACATAGTGAGTCCAGGTGGGGGAAGTCCGCGACGGTCTTGACGTTGTCTGGAAGAGGTTGGATACTGTGGGCGTCGACGAGATGCCCGAGGAATGCCAAGGATGAAACGCCAAGCACACATTTGTCAGTGTTAAGATTGAGTCCGCGGTCGGCAAAACATTCGAAGACGAGGCGCAGATGACGGAGATGCTCGGCGGGAGAGGAACTAACGACGAGGACATCATCGATGTGTGTGGATACGAACGGAAACCACGAAGAATGACGTCAATGAAACATTTGAAGGTTTGCGCTGCATTTCGTAGGCGAAAAGGCATCCTCATGCATATCTCTTAGGTGCCATACAATTTTTACGTAGTAAAAGGAGTTAGATCATCAAGGCATGCTGTGGTCATGACTGTACAATAACACTACTCAAGCTAAAACACTAACTCCAGAACAAAACGAATGGTACAGCGGTGTTAATAATACATTCATAGCAGCAAGGAAATTAGCAGATGCCGGCATTATCCACGAGTCGCAAGGATTGCGTTGGGCTGCATCTTGTAAATAAAATGGCATCGACCAGAAGCACGTTGCCTTGTCCAATCCGCCTCTGTGTTGGCTGGCTATACCACTTTGTGCTGTGCATGCTTGGACGTGTTGTTGTCACCACGACATGAGGGCGATGACCTGGAAAAGCACACAGGTCGAGATTAAACAATTAATGATGACAGGAAGATAAAAAGCAGCATATTCATCATGTTACAGTGATAAATTCAGAAAAGATTAGTGCAACCGCGGCAATGGATAAGTGAGGCTTAGTTACACACCTGCACTGAAGATTATGCTGGGTGATGGCACTTCCTGCAGAGATTGGTGATTTGCAGCAAGCAGTCCTCATAAACAATGAACCTCTGAGGTGGTGATGGTCCAGAGGAAGACCTGCAGGCAGTTTAGCATTGTCATGTAAATAATGAAACAGTATGCTAAATTTATAACTACCATAAACCCTAAAGAACGACCCCCATCAGTTGCTACTACAAAAATATTTGCACGTTGATGTTACGCACAGGTTCTAATGAAGTAAATTTGGCCATTAACAAAGATATCTACATGCTGTAGAGCTTTTATGTGTGTGCCTAGGCCTTAATTATTAAACACTTACGCTTCTGAGGTGTCCAAACTTGATTGGTAAGTGCTGTCATGAGGATCGTCTTCGAATGTGGCAGGCAAACAATCCCAGTTTGGTGACGAACACCTCAGAGCTGTGTCCTCTTGGAGCCTAATATCGGCAACTGTGAAGTCTCTCTGAGATTCTGCAATTGGAAGGAGAATTAAGAGCAATGTGCGGTTGCAAACATTTTGAAAGTAATCGGCCAGGAAGGCAGAGTTGCACCGCAAATGAGCAATGCATGTGTCTTGTGTCAGAGATGCATTACATTGGTGTACCTCGAATTTTCAGTGCAAAGAAACTAGCCTATTGTGTGGATACTTGTAGGTTTACACCACAGAAGCATATGATTTCTCTTTCTTGAAGCATAGTACAATGGTTTTCAACTGCTGGGCAAAACAGTAAACAATTATTGCAGAGGCTGCTCCCTGGTGGTAATCAATTGAATAACTTGGTCGCTTAGAGCTACTTTAAGAAAACATGTCTGGCTTGCCAACAGTAAACCACCTTGACGCTTCTCTCAGAGAAGAGTGCTGCTCAACAAACAATTCACGTAATTATTAAAGGATTCCTAAGAAAACCTCACGCTAGTGTGCTTGCTGGTTTGGTTTATGGAGTTTAATGTGCAGAAACGACTCAGTCTATAAGGGACGCCGTAGTGGAGGACTCCAGAAAATTTCGAGCATCTGCGGTTGTTTAATGTGCACCGACATCGCACAGTACATGGGCCTCAAGCATTTCGCCTACATCCAAATGCGACCGCTGAGGCCCGGATCGAACCTGTGTATTCCGGGTCAGCAGCCGGGCTAATGACTATATCATTAGGGTAGTAATGACTATATCATTAGTACTTTTTCCAATAACACAAAAATTGTTACGTTAGAAAATCACATGTAATGGCACAATGATGTATAATCAGTGCTGCTGTTGCAGATATTAACAGCACCAACTACTCACAAAATCGCAATACATGCATCACAATATGTCTTTCTTATTTTTGAAAAAGGAGGCAAGTACTCCTTTGAACACATACCAGCTTCCTGTGTTGCATGCCTTGTTTGCACATCTACAATTTCCGTTTTAGGCTTGAATGCCACCTGCACAGATTTCCATGCCACTGGGGCTGTGCACTGAACCTGTGCATCAGACTTGGTAGGTGCAGGTTTTGTTTTTCTGGCACTGTCAAAAGCAGCGCTGCTTGGCCATGGGTAAGTGATAAAATTGAAATAAAATTAACAAAACTGTGCATGGAAACTAATGGCAAGGCTTCCGAGTATACAAACAGGCATTTTTACAGATAGGCCATGACAAACCTATGCTAGACATTCATACAGGCTGTTTGTTAAGTGCTTGCCCCAAAACCTGTGTATCGCAAGATTTGATATGCACAAGGAAACAGTGGATGAATCAATGGTTTCCAAGGACCTTCACTTAAACAGGGTGGTAATGGATGCAACTATGTTTTGTATTTTTTTTATTCTGAGCCAATCAATCTGTGGAACTTTTATTTCAAGTAGAAATCTCGCTATTTTTAAGCTATCCCAAATCTGAATCTTGAGCTTGTATCACTAGGTCATTGTACTGCTTTTAAGCCGAAAATCTTGCAACTGTCTCTGGATAATGTCAATAAGGACGTTTCACATTACTTTCATTACTTCTGAAGCCTGTACGTGTATAAATTATGGATGATCACTGCCACAACCTAGGAAGATAGACTATTTGTTTTCTTAAATTACCCTCAATTTTCTTAATTAGTTATCTTTCTGTAGCCACAATTGCCGTTTGAAACAGTAGGGCTCAGCATCCTGAATTATCATGGAATGATTCTTTCCCAATTTTCCTTTTCTATTTTTTCTGTTTCAGTTGAGCCCAAACTAGTTTTGTATTTCTTTTCTTCTATTGTGAGTAGAGGCTGTTTTTATTGATACCTGAACGCTTTAAGTAACATAATGTCTTCACCTGATTTCTAACACCATTCCTCCCACAAAATTTTACTCGGCATTTCTCGTCTTGAACAGCATCATTTTAAGTTTCATAGTGAGCACCTAACGGTGGTATTCCAACAACACTGTGGTTCATTTCTGGAAACTTGTACAAAACTGCTTAATTTCCTGTCTTGCTAAGTTAGAAGTCAACAAGGACAGAAACGGCAGGCACGCCCACTGGTGTCCTTCAAATACAATGAGCACGAACCCCCTCGTTCTATAGTGGAGTGCATCGCACAGACATAATGTCCAACTCTGTACTTTGGTAGTGAACAATTAGTCTATTAAGTGAAGAAGGATGGAAATTTGGGCTAGTTGGTAACAGTTCATGGTGGGTGGAACAGCGCGAACAGAAGATAGACGAGAAGAGAAGACAAAGACAAGCGCTGACTCGCAACTAACGTTTTTATTAAGAAGAACATACATTTTATATTAAAAAAAAACACGTGATATATCAGGCACATAGCGATTGCATTGGCAATTTTCATTGGTTACCTCGCTGAATTCAATGGTTACATCATGAATTATCTAAAAATTGTTTTTTCGGCGCCGTATAAGTTGAGTGGGCTATACCGACTCATTAGCAATCGCCACGAACATAAAAAAAGAGCTAGCCCGTTCCATTGCCAAGTGGCGCACAGGTCACGGTTGGTCGATTGCGCATGTTCAGTCGTTTATGAGCTTCTACTCTCTTGCGAGAAAGTTTACATAGGCCAAACTGGCCGTTGAATTAATATTCGGTTGCGAGAACACTTGAATTCGCTCTCGGATTCAAGTTATTCCCATCTGAAAGATCACTGCCGACAGTGCGGAAAACAGGAGAAAAAGAAAAAATGCCGCCCCCTGGTCACCAAAACAAATGTTTTGTTTCGTCATAGAGAAAAAAACAACCAGGGAAATAATGGAGGCATATTTCATTCGTAAAAGACAAGCGGAGTGTGTGAGCCAGCCTTCCTTGATTCTTGTTGATAAGGAGGTTTCTTTTTTTTAGATAATTCATGATGTAACCATTGAATTGAATATAAAAATGAATATAAATGAATGTTCTTAATAAAAACATTAGTTGCGAGTCAGCGCTTGTCTGTGTCTTCTCGTCTATCGTCTGTTCGCGCTGTTCCACCCACCATGATCTATTAGTCAACAAAGTGAAAGTAGCGCTACATGAATAACAGGCTTCCTATTACGCCAAGGCGTTCCCAGCAGTTCACCGAGGCGTTCCTATGTTGTGCTGCACCAGACTGAGAAGGCAGAGGCTGCCCAGGTTTCTGTCTCATTTCTTTTGCCCCTAGGCACTGCGCTTTCAAAACTAAGCTCTGGCACCACTCTTTCTATGAAAGTTCCTGTCAGTCGTTTGTACCTGCTGCACCCACTTAGATTCAGGAAGCCCGACTTAGAGTCAGGAAGCCCGCTGACACTATCAATGACGCACTGCGCAAACATTTTGCAAAAGCTGGCGCTGCAGCACGAACATGCACGCCAGCAGACATCATTGCGAAAGCTTGCGATACACACCTGACGTTTTGGCACTGTTGGTGCGCTCTGTCAGCTCTGCGCAGCGAGAAGACGCTGCGCTGCTGCGAGGTAGTACAACGTTGGCATGGCACCAGGGCTCAGGAAACGTTTTTCTCGAATGTCGAAGCCAGTGAGGTATGCCGGGTTGCTCTCGTAACTGCTGTTGTCAAAGTTAGCGAGCATATAACACTGTATACTTGCTCGGAGTCCAATAGTGGCTCCCAGTTGCACGCACAAAATCTATCCAGGATTTTTTTGCGCGGCATCCCGAGGAAATTTATGCAATGCTGCTTCGGTGCCGGACTTGCTGAGGCAAAAGTGAACAACACACGAAACCGAAGGCATGGCGATTGGTGTGCATAGAAGCTTTCAGTGCGCGTAAACTAAAACGCAAGCAGTACTGCGTGTCTGGCGGGCTCGCTACAACATCATGCGCTGACTCGTTAGTTGTGAGTCGCAGTCGTGCGCGAAACGAAAGATTTGGGAGGGAGGTTGCCGTTGCTAGGCCGAAAAACCGCAAAACTTTGCCCCTACGTCATAAAACTGTGCAATGACGTAACGAATACCTGATTTGCTTGCTCCTCCGTCCCTACGTTGCGTTGATGCACTAGCGATGGGTCGGACTTCCAAGAGCGAGCATTTTCACAAAATTTAAAATCAGGCTAAAATATATCCTAGACCTCCCGTGAGTTTAATACTTGGCTCCTATGGCGCTCACATAAAAAGGAAACGTATGACAGTCTTTGTAGAACTTTAGAATTTTAACAAACATTAAAATGAGATTAAGATATACTCTAGACTTCCCTTGAGTTTAATAATTGGCATTTATGGCGCTTACATACCAAGGAAACGTATGGCAATCTTTGTACAACCTTAGAATTTGGTGCCTCTATCTCTTTAATGAAGCGCAACTGTGGGACTACATCGCACCGGCCATAGTTTTCCTCCCTTCCTTCTCCCTGTTCCTTTCCCTTTCCCTCTTCTACATTTATGAAGCCGGGGGACAGCGGAGTATATGCAGAATGAACACGTTTCTTTCTCTGTCATTATTCTGCATCACTTCATTAGAGTGAATATGGCCAGTTTTCAACTCTAATAAAATGCGATTGAAGGCCGAATTCCGTCCTGCAATAAGACGTAATCACAAAGTGCCACTATCATGAGTGTCAGGGAAGGTCATCAGTGCAAGATTGATCGACAGACCCGGGTAGTGTTGCGTTGCAAGACACTGCTGGCCTGTGGGCCCGCGAGCTCCGGAAAATTTGCCGCGAACGCTCCGGCCTACCCTCGGCGCCGCAGGGTGCCTGCCGGCCTCGTCGCAGACGCGGGGCTCATGTTCGGCAGAAGATGCACCCCTCTCGGACTTGACATGTTTATGAGGGTCGCGAAGCACGGCTGTTCCCCACTCCTCTCGCATTAGAAGTCGGGTTGGTCTGGATTTGGCCACCAAGGACGCTTCCTTCCTGGAACCCGCAGCTTGGTCATGTGACCACGCCGTTCGAAAAAGCGACCGTCAACGGACAAAGAGAGTCTTCCTCCGGCAGCGTAAGAGAGCAGCTGCTCGGGGAGCCAGCCTGTACATTTCAAGGGCCTGGGGACCTGTTTTCTTCTTTTGGGTCAAAATCTCTATAGGCACCCTGCGCATCTAACTCCCGCGCGACGCGCGCGCGTTGGCGCGCGTCCCTGTCAGGAAGGCGGGGGCAGTCTGACAGCTCGCGCTGTGTTGCGCGCGCCGTCGCGAAGCAGTTGTGCGCCTCCTTTCCGAGCACAAAATGGCTAATAACAACAGCAGGACACATTGCTGTGTAGTAGGATGCAGTAATACGTATCTGAATTCGCCTGGGACAAGGTTTTATGGATTCCCGACGCGACACTGGGAGACGGAACGGCGTGAGCGCCGGATTCGGCTTATTCGTCGCCAAAAGTAAGTTTGAGCTCCTTTTCTTGTTCTCATACCATGCTGTAGATATAGCGACTCGTTGCAGTTTTACAGTGCAGGAAAAATCAAGTTTTTTGGCACTGTCTTGATGCACTTTCGTGAACTTATATGACGATAGATAAAAAGCGCCGCAGCATCGTTCCTTGCAAACGTGTAGCGGAGTATCATGTATATTTGTTGTTATTTTGAACTATGCAGCGAAGATGGTACGGATTGGATGCCTTCGAGGAAATCAAAAATATGCAGCAGGCATTTTGTAAGCAATGCTAAATCGAATGAAGAAGGGCACCCATCCTACGACCCAAGCATCTTTCCATCAGCGTACAAAAAAGCAAGCACAAGTGGTTCGTTCGGGCGTCATGACAGGTATGCTGACAAATGTATCAACTTCGGGTTCATTAATGTGTACTTGTTGTTGTGTTTTCGGGGCTAGATATTTTCTCCAAGGACGCGTAATTGGCCTGAAAAACGACAGCAGGCACATGGGTGCATACAGGTGCGCTTGTAAAACTATCATATGTGTTCGCCACAATCTCGAACGTCTCCATTCCTGTCGTCTTGCTGCACATCTCTTAGACCATTTTAGATGTACTACGCTGCTGTATTTATTCCCCGTTCAGAGCAGCGTGTCACAATACTTTTTTTTTTTTTGCTCCGCCTGGTCGAGAGCTTAGTTGTTTTAATACATTGTGCTGGCGGCGGTGAGCGAAACATCTGTTCGTTTGACGACTGACCTTGATTTCTTTTCTTTTTGCACTTCCGCTTAGTTTTGTTGCATAATATTTGCAGGCGAAAGGAAAGAGAGAGCAGAAAGCATGATCAGCAGATCGACGATGATCCTCGCCCACTGAATGCAGTTTCACCTGACGCCAACTCTCCACCGAGTGGCGGTGACGAAACTGCGTCACAAAAGAGGTTTGCCGATGTACGTAGGTTTTCCTTCAAAGCAGCATTGAGCGTTTGCAAAACTGTGAGAGGTAGCTTATTTGCGCAGCGAAAACCACTTCACCATGGCAGCCAAGCCGGTTAAGGGGACAGAAAATAGGGTGCAGTGCTGTAGACACGCATAATTCCTGCACATTTCTGCAATTTGTTGCTTTCGCAATAAAGGTAGTTAAGTGCAGCTCTGCCAAGCCATTCCTTAGCAGGTACAACTCACTCTCCCCGCGCTGCAATCGCGAAGGAAGGGTGCGCCAAGGCAATTCATGTCAATGCATACACAGCGTACGGCTTGGACAGATGTCTTAGCGCTGCACCCAACTTCTCTTCCTAGGATAGGCAGCGTCTTCATGGTAGAGTTTTTGCTACGCAGGGAAGTTGACTCACGGAATCTTGAAAAGGATCAGTATGCAAGCAATCCGGAAAATGTTAACAGCAGCCGCTGACCTGCTAATTTTTTTTTGTATTTCGTGCATTGCAGGCATGCACGATGACCGACATGGAGCCCGAATGCCTTTCCGGGGAATTTACGTTCATCTCGACAACATCAAATTGCAACGCAAGTTGCTATGTGCACCACAGGACTTCCACCACCGCTGAACGCGGAACCTCATGTGATTCAGCTCAATTGTGCGACAAAAACGTGGGCCCTGTGCGGAAACAGCCGTACTTTGGAGGTTTTAGGGCACTCCATGGTAATGAGGCTGCGCTGCAATCCTTCACTGCGGTGTGATTTCAGCTTTTTTCGTTGCTCCTAAGTGTTCTTCCGCCAGGAACGCAAAGGTTGAGGGAGCTTTCCGTTGAGGACAAGCTTCTTTTGTTTTTGATGAAGCTGAAACATGGCTTGCCGTTTTCGTTTCTCGCTTCACTGTTTTGCGTGCACAGCACAACGGCGTCCAGGGTACTCAAGTCTGTTCTTGTGAACATAAAAGTAGCAACGAAAGACTGGATCTATTGGCCGTCACGACTAGCAGTGCAGCGCACAATGCCGCCGAGCTTCAAAAGGCACTACGATACGTGCAGGGCTATTATAGATTGTACTGAAATAGAAACCGAAATGCCGCCAGATGTGGAGACACGCAACCTGTGGTTTTCCCACTGCAAGGGCAGGTACACCCTGAAGTATTTAATCTGCATCGCACCGAATGGTGCAATAACTTTCGTATCAGAAGGGTACGGCGGAAGGACTTCGGACGCGACCATCACAGTGGACGGCAAGCTGTTAACCCTTCTAGAGCCTGGCGATGTCATTCTAGCGGACAAAGGCTTTCCGGGAATTCGAACTGACGTTGGGGTGCAACAGGCGACACTTGTGATGCCACCATTTGCGACGAGTGCCCAGTTTACGGAGTCAGAAGTCGATGCGACGTATGAGACAGCGTCTGTCCGCATTCATGTGGAAAGAGTTATCCAAAGGCTGAAAACGTTCAATATACTTTCCCAAAGAATTCCTCATGAACTGACTGGGTATGTCGATGCTATTGTTCATGTGGTCGCTGTGATAACAAACCTAAAGCCAGGAATTTTTGCAAAGAACGAATGCAATGTCTCATAAGACACTCTGTTTATTACACTTCTCGGTATGTACATATTGCACAGCTCTGTTTTTGACTCTTTGGTAAATAAACAAATCATGAAAAAAATGAGTATATTTCATGAAAGGATTACTGCACCATTACGTGTTGTAGTATTCTTTCAAGCATGTAAGGTACTTTGCGAAGTAACACTCCCGGAGCACCGGAATCGCTTCGGCGAGGTATTCTTCATCCCGGGAAATTTTAATCGTCAGGGAATCAGCTTCCGTGTAGACGTAAAACCAGCACTGTTGAAGCTCCAAGGCGTACAGGGAGATCTGTATTTGAGCGTAGTAAGTGTGCTTTTTTCGCAGCTCCAGAGCATCGTTCTTTTGCAAATATGGCAAAAGTGGATCTGTTGTCAGCGTCTGACCTCTGCGACTGAAGGGGCACTTTATCTCCAAAAGCACAGCCTCGTTCTCGTGCGTCCTGCATTTCAGAACAGAATAATCAAATGCAGCAATGGAAGTTATTGATGTTCTGGCAAAATAGCAAAAAGGTGATATCTTGTACAAAAATTATTATATACTTACAGAAAGATTCCGTCCGCAGAGCACGCTAACCACGACTCCTTGCGTGAAACAACCAGGCCGAACAATGAAACTTCAACGCCGTGTTCATTCTCAAATGCTCGGCGGGCTTTGGGCTCCATCGCGATGCCATATCGCACGGTTGGCGCTCCGAAGTCTTGCTCGAAAATGAGGGACCTCGCTCTTCTGTCAATATTTTCTGGCCGACAGCAAAGTACTCTGTAGGCATGAAAAGAAAGCAAATAGCGCACTTCATAAATTTTGCAGGGTTCATTACATGTAGACGTTTTTACACGGAGTTGTATGATACGCTCGGTAAAGAGGAATAATTCGTTCCAATTGTCTGGCTTGAAACAGCAAAAGAAAATTAGAGCTTAGAATAAATATTTTGCAGCCAAAACGATATTTGTGCGCCAAGGGCAAGTTTACTCACATTATCACAATTTTGTTTGCTCACAGCGAACTGCTATTTCCAACCTTTTATTTACTCTGGTATGCGAAAGTTCTTTTATTTCGTAGTGAGTCCTCCGAATCCCCTTTTTTTTGGTGGGTTTTTTTTCCACCATTGGTGGCCGGCGGGTTTTACTTGGTATTTAAGGCCCTCGACGGAGCTCGTTCGGCTCCGCAGCTGCCATTCCAAGGACTGTGCCACTGCGGGGCCCACCCTTTGCGACGGCCAACACGCGCGCGCGGTTTCTGGTCTAACAATGGTCAAACCCGTGCGGAAGGCGTTTGCTTGACTCTTGCATTACCTCCTAGACAGGTTTTTAACTCATGGCACATTCAAAAGACGCCGAGGAATGCTAATGGATCTCTGGAAACCCTTCTCTCTTCTTGCACCTGCGATTTCCGGTCATTGACTTCGCAACTCGTCCGAGCTCACACCTGAGGAAGCCCAAATTTTGCGCAGCAAAGAATCGCTTACCTTTGTTCCAGTTATTCGCGGAATCCTAGCTCGCTTCCACTGCGCCTTGTCGTCCAGCGTCTTTTTGGACAGTGAAGGCACGTTTTCAGGGGCAACAGCAACATGTTCCTCATAAATCTTTGCCTCCACATCTGAAAGACTGGGTGATAACTTAGTACAGCAATCACATATCCTAATGTCGAAGAATCAGGGCACTTGTCCTAACTGTGTAGAAATTAAACAAACCTTGCAGTGAAATTCCGCATTTTTAGCACAAGCTTTCCGCAAGAATCCTGCATGAAGTAGCTGGGGTACTCCTTTTCTGAACAATCCCAGTCAAAAAGTTTTACGTTGCCAGCAGGAGTTTCAGTGCGCACAGGCGCTTCACCACAGATTTCATCCTCTTCTGCTTGTAAAAGCTCGTTTATTGGACATTTGATATCCCCAAAATATTGACGCACGTGTTGCAGCGATAACGACCTAGCAGTTGCTGAAAAAATGAAAAAAATATGAGCGGCAGATTACACAGCGGGTAAATCATTTCAAGGGATAGTTTCAACAGGGAATTTCATATCGAAAACCGAAGGTGCTGCAAACGAGAATATTATCAAATCAGGTTTGCGCCGTTCGCTCAAAAACTGGAATTTTCTAGTTACCTTCAATGTTATGCCGCTTGGCCGTCTTCGAAAGTTTAGGGTAAACCTTCTTAAATGTAGGAACACCCCAGGCTTGCGGTTGGCTCGTTTTAGAGAGCGTTTCACACTGCTCCAAATACACGGCAACGGCAGCAGCGTGTTTGCATTTGCCTGCGACGCCTGCCTTGCAACTGCAGCTCGCGGCAACAAGCTGTCTACTGGAAGATAGCTACATAAAAAAAAAATAAAGTAAGATCGCAGCGCTAACAGACATTAGATAGAAATATTTCTTACCGTTAATTTGATGGTTTTCGGTGGCGCAGTGATGCTCGTCTGCGCAATGCACCGGGCTGCTACTTCGCTCCCGTCGCACGACACCACCTCTTTCACGTTGTGTACGTGTCCTGCTTCAAAAAGCTTCGTGCCTTTCTTGATGTTTGGTCCTCTAAAGAATTTTTCCGCATCGTGAATAGCGCGAAATCCCGCCTCTACAATAAGCGGCACGCCGCTGGCAGACGTCATCCCTTCGAAGTCGCGAGGCGAGCCTTCCTGACAGGGACGAGGAACTGGCCGCGAGGGGCGCTGAACACAGCGTCGACGGTGGCGGTGCCTGGCGGGTGCAGGGTGCCTATAGAAAGACCCAATTCCTAACCTTCACCGAGTCCGCAGCCCGAACCTCGCAACAGTAGCTAGAAGAAAGCCAAATAGAAGAACTCAATACAGCACATAAAATGTAGACAAAGAAGCGGCCCTCCTGAAGGAGTGCTTAAACAAGAATAGTGGATTTGAAGCCGGCTGATATGGCAGCACAAATCCAGTCACGTGGCGTTAACAATGAGTTAATTTTTTTGAACTGGCCTTTAAAAAATGCAGGTCGCGCCAGCTTAGAAGAAGCTAAGCATAAGAGAACAAGATGTGTCGCTAGATGGAAGCTCGTGCAGACGTGCAAACGCACTGTTCAAATATGCTAAGTGCTACGTCACGCTGTGGTGTATATGAGACAGGGTGGTGATGTTTCTCAAGTCATAAATTTATAGGTGGCGTTACTGACTCGCCAGACTAATAACCTTGCCTTGAATCTCTCTCTAGCTGAATGGAACGCATCAACGGCAAGACTGCAAGGGGTGGTTTTAAGGTTTCAGCTTACGAAATCAGTAACCTCCTTTAATGAAAAACGAGGTATTTCCACGTAGTTCCGGTTGCAGGAGATAGCGCAATATGTCTGTGCCTGTACGAAGCCCAATGAACTGCCGCAGAATGTTGCTTCTCGGGTGGTTACTCCGAGTGGAAAGACAGATATGTGTATGGATAAATATGTACATGCCCACCGTTGAAAGATAAAGGAAGTATTTTGCACCGTGCGATTATTAGCTGCACCCTTCTGTAGAAATAGAAGCACAGCTTTGAAGACAAACTACTGCATGAAGTAAGAACTGCGAAGATATGAGAGCGTCATGAGAAAATGCGAAGACATTAAACATATCGAAGTTTATCCAAGTGCATGAAACGTTTCTATTATATGGTTGTGTCTTGTTGTAAATCTTGGAGTGAAATTTAAATTACCGTGCGGATAACAAAGACAGCATAACAATTCACAATACGCGAGCCATCGCAAGACTTTATTGTGGCCCAAGCAGACCAGCACACTGGCAAGTACTGCTTAATTTTGGATTCCGAGTGGGTCTCTTTGAGCAGAAAAAACTGCTACGCACGCCATTGCATTTCAGGCAGTCATGAAGGCATTGCGGAATCAAGGTGTAGGAGAGCTTTTTATAAAAATTATGGAAGATTGTCGCGAATTGGTAGCGCGTCGACGACTTTATGAAGGGGAACGCTATCGCGTGCCGGTTCGAACAAGAGAACAAACAAATCGAAGAAAAGAAAAACAAGCGGTATTTATAATTCAAAGGAAAACAGCCAATAAAGCAAAACACAAATAAAACACACTCTCAACACGTGTACAACACTACAGATTAAAGGAAAGCGTTCGCCAGATATTCAGCGTCCCAGGTGAAGTGGGGATGCCTTGCGGACCGGATAGAACGTGGGTAGATGAACTGCGACGCGTCGCAGGCGTTGCATCGACGGAAGCGGCGAAAGAGAGCCAAGTGGTATTAGGAGCGGAAAGGAACACAGGGAGACGCCGGTGGTCTCCCGTCGGCAGCCCAAAGAACTTGGCAGCAGCAGGAGAAGCGTAGCCAGGACCCATCGATGGTGTCCCGAAACGCCGTGAGCTTAATACAGGCTATCCAAGAGTGCCTTTCGGTAGCACGGACCCTCGGTCCATCGGCTGCCACTTCCACGCTGGCAAGGAAAACACGAGGCTTCCACCTCCAAGCTGGCAAGGAACGCAGGAGGCTTGCGTCGGTGATCAAAGGGAGGTCCACGGCAGTATGGACCCAACGTCCGACGGCTGCCACTCACACGCCTGATGACACGACCTCCGCTGCGCTGTCTCCCTTCACACCTCGCTTTTCTGACATGTCAGCTCTCCGATCCTCATGCTTGCCACGCTGTTTGTCGCCGTCGCCTCGCACACACCATTCGCACGAGCACACGCACAACGCAGGCTTGGAAAGCGCAGCGCTCCGCTGTCCGGCGCACCACTGTCGACGCACCGCGTTCGAAAATCTCCCGATGATTTCGTGTGATATCAGAAAGATATCTATAAGGACTGCACAGCTATCATATTATTCCTTAAAGTCAGCAATACAACTCCAATAAAGAAGGGTGTCAGGCAGGGAGAAGCGACCTCGCCAATGCTATACACCGCCTTTTTATAGGAAGTATTCAGAGACCTGTATGTGGAACAGTTGGGAATAAGAGTAAATGGAGAATACCTAAATATTCTGCGATTCGCTGATGGCATTGCCATGCTGAGTCACACAGGAGATGAACTGCAAAGCATGATCAATGGGTTAGACAGGCAGAGCAGAACGGTGGGTATAAAAATTAACGTGAAGATAACCAAAGTAATGTTCAAGAGCCTCGCAAAGGAGCAGAAGTTCACAATTGGCAGCGAGGTGATGGATGTGGCAAAGAAATACCTCTACTTAGGCAGGTAGTTGCAGCTGATTCAGATCACGAGAGGGAAATAACTTAAGAAAGGGCTGGAGGGCATATGTAAGGTTCTCTCAGATCATGAATGGCAGATTACCAATATCCCTCAAGAGAAAAGTATACAACAGCTCTATCTTACCGGTACTCACCTAGGGGCAGGAATGTGGAGGCTAACGAAAAGAGTTCATATTAAGTTAAGGAGAACTCAGCGAGCTATGGAAAAAATAAAAGATGGGTGTCACATTAAGAGACCGGAAACGGCAGAGTGGGTGAGGGAACAAACGCGGGTAAATGACATCAAAGTCGAATTCAAAATGAAGAAATCGGCTTGGGCAGGGTATGTAATGGAATGGCAACATGATGCTCGCCGTTAAGAGCAACGGAATGGATTCCAAGTGAAGGTCAGCGTAGCAGAAAGCGGCAAAAGTTTTTCATAACAACTCATTTCCAGAACAACTATAATGCATGCTGACGAGTTGGTGTTAACGCTAATATAGCCCAACCGGAGGCATGTTATGTTAGGAGTATAGAGGTGTTGGCAAATGCACAAATAGGGGTATGAAAAAGGAGCGAATGCTAATTAGGAAAAAGAAATAAACAATTATCGCAAATACACACTCCCGTAAAGACACCCTGAGTCACGACCGTTCTGCGTGTGCTGCCAAACGCCGTCTCTTTTTGTCGCTCTGCAGGCGGCAAAGCGAAGCGCTGTTCCTGCATACTAATTGCGGGCCTTGTGCGCTTCCAAGGTGACGGTTGGCGCACTTTCACTCGTTGCTTATTTTTGCTTTTGAGAATATGTTTACTGTTCGTTGGATTCCTTTCATGAAGACGGTACCGAGAGTCTATTAAAAGGAGCCAGATATGTGATAGCCGGGCAGTCGGATCTGGACAGCGGCCTGCCACGATGATGCCCACAAGCGCCGTCGGTTTCTTGTTGCTAGCGGTGTCCCTCACAGGTGAGTCTCCTTGGCAGCGTCAGGGTTAATGCGAAGTAGGCTGAAAGCAGAAAACGTTTAACGAACCTCCGCGCTTAACGTGGCAATTATGGCTGGTGAATCAACTTAGGATAACTGGCAGTTAGGTCGCCACTCATTTCGCAATCGTGTGAAGCCCTACCAGAGAAAGTTCGCGAGAAAACCCGGTGTACCGCACTGAGGAGTGCCTTTCGAATCTCTCATCCGAAGAGACTGCGCATTTTAATGCAGAGAGATGAGAGAGCGTTTAGCATAGCAGTAAGAAGCAATGACCAGGTCAATCCAAAGGTTTGTCTTGACCAAGATGCAAATAAATGTTATTTTGCATGCTTGTTTGGCGTGGTTGCATCTCTCTTCCAAATTTAAGCGAAATCCACGCTCTTAAGAGTTAGAAAGGCAGTTAAGCTGATGAACATGACAAGAGGCGCAGGCACGTTTCCATGTCACGCAGGATCAATTCACTTCGGTGCACACGCACCTTCCATTTAGGTTCCCTCGATAGCCTCTTCTCAAACTACATTCGTATTCCCCGTTCATTGTCTTGTCAAAGAACTAAATATTGTATTAAATAATCGGATATAGTTGTGACAAAATCAAAATCGTAGAGCCAGTAACTATAATTGCAGCAAAAATTCCTAAAATTGAATTTAAGAGGTTGCTTTTATATTTACCTTTTGCCGTCTTTTTCGCGAAATCTTACTGTCATCTGTGTACCGTTTTGCGCTTGAGCTGACGAGTAGCATATTGTTCTTTCACGTTTTCAGTCGACACATTCTATTCATTCTGCCCTCTCTTTACGCTCAAGGCAATTAAAGGCATAATTACCTCGAAAACTGCGTTTTTATATTTGTAAATGCCTTTTTGTATTTATTGTTTCAGTATAAGGAACTACTCCCTTCCTTGCGTTAAACAAGTTTCTCTCTGTGCTTGCAGACAGTTGAAACTAATTCTGGTACGCTTTGTTTGTTGTGCGCAATTGACTATTGTGAATGTTTTTGTTGCTGTACTGAGTTACTATGTATGGACGGGATTTGTTCCCCTACTTATGTCATAACCCCACCGGTGCTGCAGTATTTAGAATAAAAAGTGTTCCTGGTGTTAGGCTCCACGTTTTCCACGTGCAAATTGCCACTGCGTGAAGCTCGCGCATAAACAAAGCTTTTGCGAGCGCCCCTATTTATCGAAAAAAATAGGGACATGATTTATTTCCCTCACCCAAGGAACTCATCACGTGTTTAAGGGCTTTACAATTTTTGTCAAAATGCTCTTTCGGTAACAAAGTTCTGCTACAGTATGACTTTTCAATGTATACCGCCGTCTGCACGCTTAACATGAAAGCTCGATTGCGCATCCTGCGTTGATATTACAGCCGCTGAGCGCTGGGCGCCGAGTCCCACACCATGCTGCATGTTGTGTTTGCGGCGGTTGAAGCAAGCTCGTGCCATGCTTCCACTCTAATAGTGTCTCAAGCCCAGCGGCCGATAGCCAGTGTCGCTAATGTCCGTGGAAGACACGCATTCTAGCGTTCGTGTTAAGCGTGCTCACGATGGTACATCTCACAGATCGTGCCACAATTTACAGATATGCGCATGCGCGAGCTTAGCTAGAGTGTTGACAACGTTTTAATAAAGGGTTAGCATTTGTAAGGCCCGCTCTCAGCAGTGAAAAGAGGTGGTGTTAATGTACAGGCGGGTATAACGTTACAGTGGCCTGATGGCTTACTTTTTTCATGGAAAGTGTTTTATTTCTACCAAAATAGCAATCCAGAATACAGTTTATGTGTTTCTGTAGCGATGAAAATAATTTGTTTTTTTTTTGTTTTTTTTTCTCTGACAAATTGAGTTAGCCACATTTTCAAAGTTCTTTTATGTGCCTCATCGGCACACCTTTAAGTTTTTTAACTTGGCTAGACTAAAAAAGAACGGTACCATCGGCGCAAACAACAAAGTATGCCAGGTTATTATGTGTTCTGAATTGTTATTATAGAGATTGAATACTACTGGCCCCAACTTTCTGCCAGTCAACTGCGGATTAGCAGGGAATAAATCCGAATACATGGCTTTTATAACGGCAGCTCACTTATTTCTGCGCACAAAATTAATTACACAAATTCAGAAAACATCCCACCAAAAAGTTAGCAGAGGGCTGTTTCAGAACATAAAGGGAGGGAAGAAAACGCTGGTAACACGTTTAAATTCTTTTCTTTTTTTGTCAGGCGCTTTTATAACTATAGAGATTGATTTCAGCCCATGCTTTCATTCCTCTCCCCGTCAAGCGCTGCTGCACAATGCACCAGCGCCTTCTTTTGCCTTGAAGGAATGCCAACTTGGCCATTGACAAGTCTCTGAGAAAAACACTCCCGTCTTAGGAGCCCTTGCCCAACGTTTTTATGCGCGTGCTTTGATCGGTTGTTCTTGCCGCAGGTGAGTGCCGGGCTCCGCTGAAAGCCGGATGCAAGTTTGAGACTCTGCGCCAGTGTGGCGACGACTACATTCCCTTCGGCAGCACTGCCCAGATCGCCGCCTCCCGCCAGGGGTTCCAGGACAAATGCGCGTGAGTTTAATACGCGGGCACCGCGTCAGCCGCTTCGAACGGGCCGCCTCGATGGCCCATCAACACTGCAGCAAATGTGGGTATTGTGGATGTATGCCTGTGTCCTGAACAGGGCGTAGCACGTAATGACAAGTCCTTTTTTTTAGCGAGAATCACGCATTCACCCTAAAGGTAGTCGGGTTGGAAGCGTGAATAAATAGGAGCTTTGATAAATCTCAATACAATTATAGATACAATGCTCAAACCAACAGGGATTAAATGGCCTATAAAATATAGGCGCCAAGTGCAGAGTAAGAAAGTAAAATACTAAATTTCCTTTGCGAGGCTCAGTATTTTCAGTGCGGAACACAAGGAGCGCTCGGGGATTTGCAGGAGAAATTGGTTGGTAAAAATATGTTAAGAATTGCTTCCTGATGTTATCCAGGACATTTTTTTTTGTTTTTGACGTAAGAAGGTTGGTGGGGTTACACAGTTGCACGGCGGTGCAACGAATCTTTATGTAGCGAATTCCTCGATATTGGTCGTTTCAATTCCCCAACGCCACCTCAATTGAAGCGCGTATAGTTGAGAACTTCATGCAGCGAATGTGTTGCGGTGGCTCAGCTTGATAAAACGAACTCCCTACAACGACAATCTGTTACCTAGTGCTGAGTAGGTTGAAATTTTGCAGAACCACGCCAAAATTTCATGACGATAGAACACGAACTGCTAAGAGAGGAACGTCAGGCGTCACAACGCGCAGTGCTCCAGCGCTGTCGGCGCATCTAGGTGACAAACGCAGCAGACTCCGGTGCTTTCGCTTCGAACATCACAATACGTGGCACTGCTCCAGTTCATGCTTAGAAGCAGAGATATATAATAGCTCACAGCAACAAAAAAAGGGGGGGGAAGGCGACGTCCATCGTCGTCGCGTGGTTGCTCGGGAGTGGGGACTGCGGAGAGCACAGGCGACGCAACGAGGCAAGGTCGTTTCTTGGGGCAACGGGCAGACAAAGAGCAGGAACGTTCGGATGGAAGTAGGTGCCTGCGCATGCGATCTAGCGGCAGCCCGGCCACGGTGGCTTCGCCTGCCACGCTCTACCCACCTGACTCGTAGCGGCGGTAGACGGCGGAGCGACTGGAGCAGCAGTCGTGCTATCAACGCGATCGCGAAACGCTTCTCCCCGTTAATGAGTTCAAGTGCCGCAGATCCACTGCAAACGTTTTCAAAGCGGTTTCGCTTAAATTTGATTCTTATTTCAGTTTCCGTTCGGCAGTGTCCTCAAAGGAAAGTTTCGCGCCGAAACCCTTCATTAAATGAAAAATCGCGGGGCTTTGTCAATGTCATTACATCCAGGTGCACCTGCAGTAGTGTTGTAGTGTAAAAACACGACATTACGCATAAGTTACAACCATGTATTGAATACGACCTCACGGTTTAGAAACAGACTCAGCGCGCTAAAATTTAACCGTGAATTCGCGGCGCAGGGTTATCTAGGTCTGCTAAAAGAAGAGAACGCAGAATCAAACTCGCATCGCCATCCACGTCCACTTTTCGTTAAGGAGCTTAGCGTTATACAGCCGTACAACAGCCTTGAAAATCACTGCTTCGCCGGAGCTCCTAACTTTGATTCGTAGGTGAGCGAATTAATTGCGCCAAATGAGTGACGCACTTTTTCAAAGACGTCCACATCCTTCACGATGTCAGTGTGAGTGCACGTTATGAAATCTATTTCATAATGAGTCTCGCCATATGTGCTTTTCCACGTCCATTGCCTGGTGTCTCGTTTTTCGATGCGACATCTACTAACAACTCCCCGCCTGCTATTCCTGGAGCCCTACGCCATAGATGGCCACTGCCTGCTCTCAAGCCTGCTTCTTTTCTACATTGGGATTGAAATCACCCATGAGCACACAGCGCTCATCCTGTGTCTCTCCTGCTCCGGTCATCGAATTTGCGCTGTTTGCCTTTCAGTATGTCCACCAACTCGCACGTTTAGCTGTTTTGCCGATCAGTATAGCATACAGTGTTTTTGCTAATCTCACTGCCGATCGCACGCCTTCATAGAAGCTTTTGAAGATTTGGTCATCATGGCTGGATGTACCATCATGAGTTTGCACCTCTTATTAAGCCTGATTACGATAACTGCCACGCTCTCGTTAATACTATCGACTTTCTCGACGTTGGCAGCTATATCCTTTACTTTTACTCTTACCGCTAATTAAATGATGTGCGTCTTTCTTGTTTCCTCCTGTCCTCAACGAACCTAGCCCAACGCGAGAACTCTCTATGTATGGTTACTCCACCTCACATTACCGAGCGCCTCTATATTGTGTAGTTTCCAGAACACGCACACGAAATTTAGTGTTACTATTTAGGCTCTTTGAAATTCACTTCTTGTTCTCCTTTTCTTGGAAGAAGGTATTCAAGATCCGCGGGCTATCTCTGCAAGCGAACTTGAATAATACCCCTGTCACACGGCCAGTTTCAATCACCCTCGAGTCGAGGGTCTTCGAGATTCTCAATCGCCATCGAACTCGTCACTGCTACACGGCAAATCTCAATGGCCATTGAAATGGTTCTCGTGTCTTACGCCACGGATGTGTGGCGCCACAATCGCTACATTGGATTTTGCAAAAATAACGAAAATATTTGATAAATGTATACTAAATGCTGAAATACACGCATACGCGAAAGTCGTTCAAAACCCTTTTAATTGCACTTACGCGACGGACATGTGCAGACACTGCTGTAGCCACTCTAATAGAAGACGACCCAAAACCAAGCCAGTCCAACTGCGTCGGAGCGCTGCTTCGTCAGGCTTAAGACCTGGGAAATCGCTATGATATCTGAAAAACAAGAGCTATTTGTCTCTTGAAAATTTATGCGACGGTAAGAATGGGCAAATCGAAGGCGAATACAACAGCTTAGAACACGATATTGCTTTGAGGGATTGGCGACGAAGCTGTTATCGCTGTGAAGCGGGCGGGCAGGGCGCCGCCATGTTGTCAACGTTAATACGCAAGCAACGCAAAGACTCCAAAGCAAAATTAATGCGCTTAAAATCAGTCTAATATAATTTTAGAACAATTTTACAGACTGCTTGCATTAAATTTTATGCGAATAATGTATGTTCATGTTTTTGTACGTGAATGTGTCGTGTACAAAAGTGCGCTTGGCGCCGCTCGAAGCAACGCTAGCAGCCTTGGGCAGCGCTCGAAGGCCCTCGAAATCTCGATGGAGTTCCGTGCTGCTCCGTTGACTAGATAGGCTATTGACTCGATCGCCATTGAAACTGCCCGTGTAGCAGCGCTCGATCGCCTTTGAGTCGATAGACTATCGGTTCGAGGGCCCTCGAAATGCCCGTGTGACAGGGGTATTATAGCCGCGCTTCCCGCTTCTGGTCATTGACGCTGTGTCGTCCGCCACTGCCTGGTTGTCTGCCTACTTCATGCGTACCTTCCCTCCGGACTCCGTACTGCGTTTTCACTCTGTTATTGCCGATTCCCCTTATTCATAGAAGCTTTCGACCAGTTCGTCATCATTACATGTAGCGGGGTAGGTCTGTTCAACTTTCCATTTGTTTCTCTTATTAATTATTACGCTATCGACCTCTTCCCTCTTGTTAATGCTAAAGAACTCTACGTTTCCGGCCATTTTAATATAGATCAAGAATCCCACACTATCTCTCGCAGGCCCGCTAAACCACGATAGCACGGAACTGTGACCGCCCCTTAACAGTGTATACGCTTCATCTGCACTTCTAAGTTCACTGATCCGTATAGCATCCAATCGAATACCCGCTAGTTTCTGGAACAGCACTTGATATTTGAGATTCGTTCCAGAAATCGTATACATGAAAAGGGAATGCAATTTTACACCGCATAAGGGTGTCTTGATGCGAAAAACTGTCAGCGGACCTCATAATTAGGAGATAAACAAAATACGTAAAGCAACACAGGGCCCGTGAACAAAAAAAGGAACCGTGAATCAGTAGACGAAAAATAAATGGTAAAAAAAGGCAAACATCATATAAAAGTGATATGATGTGGCAACGCAAAAATATGCATAAACAAATACGCTGTTTTAGAAAACGAACAGTAAATAACATAATTACAAATAATACATTGGGTACAAATAACATGCATATACAGCACAGTAAAGAAATAAAGGCAGATTAAGAGCTAAATTAAATTACACTTCTAAACAAGTATCGCGTCACGGCGGTTTTCACTAGGCTAGCCTCAGTAGGTAAGATTGTAGCGTTAAGCGTTGCAGGTTCAGTTTTTAATACCGACCTGCCCGAAGAAGACATTCTCAACACCCTCCGCTGCGTCACAGGTCTGACCGCCGCTTTGGTCAGTTGCTCTGCAGCCACTGGGGACTAAAAGCTAGCGGTTGAATGGTTTTTCATATAGAAGGCGGAGTCCAAGTACTACACCAAGGTGGTTAGTTACTCTTCTTATGAGAAAGTGCGTAGTAGGGTATAGTTTCCGACATCAGGACACAACTGAGGCCAGATTTTTCAATTTCATCGATACTAACTTTTCTATATGAAGTAGAATCGCTCAGCACTACAATTAAAACATTGTCCGTTTGCAAGCAACACGGATGCTCCACTTCTTCGCTATCACTGCTTCATCGCTGCAAAACGCCGCGTTTATAAAAAAAAAATAGATGGTGCCTTCCTGAGCGGCGATAACAACAAGTATTACCAGTGGCATTTTAGATGGCAGTTTCTGCAAATAAACCAAATGGTATTATATTTATGAAAGGTGTACCTACGTTGCCGTATGTTCGCTCTGATAATATTACAGTGCTGCGCTTTCTCCGCAATGCTACTAAAAGAAGCCTGCATTTCTATCGAATAAACTATTTTAGGTCGTGAACGAATTACGTCGCGGGAATTTTAATACACAAATCAATTGTACCACAGACTTAGTGTGACGACTGCTAGTTAAAATGCAGTTCCTGAAGAGCCACCGGTTTCGTTTCGGCGCCCGCTTACTATGGACTGCTTCGCTGAAAGTGGCCACAGCTGCCACTGAGCTCTGCAGTTTCTTCTTGCGGCATATTTCCTGCCCCTAAAATTATACCCACCGTCTCCTTGCCTCCCACATCGAACCACAGAAGGTAAGAACGCAGACGTTCTTCCGTACGTGTCGCCTCGGCCTATGTTCTGCCATTCTCTGCAAGCTACGGACGCCACCTGTGGTATGAACACTGGAACGTTCACCGCGCCTTGTCTCTCCAAGTTGGAGATAAACATTGATTGACCTCATGATATTTGAAGTAAACTCTAAGTTCCTATGCAGCACATAGATGATTTTTCTTTGCTTTAACTGGCTCAGCTCTACATATTCATCACATTCTTCAAAAACCTTCCAGGCCAGAAAACGGTGATCTTCGTTCTAAACATAAGGTTTGTTAGATCATTCGTGTTTATTATTCTTTGGGCCCAGGAAAAACATTTGCAGTACTTCTTTTGAAGACATAAGAGGTAAGAGAATAGATTACAGCTATTGAGGGAACACTATAGACTAATGGTTGTTATGGTGTTCTTTCATGTGCTCCCCTTTCCGAGAGCAGAGCAAGCGGATAGAGTATCATAACACGGGCCTACTTTCGCACAAAACTCGGTGCTGTCTTTTAATAAAACATATAATTGCATGTAAATTGTTTGACATATAAGATACGTGTTGAAAGTCCCACCCAACAACTTACTTTGTTGCCTGTTTTTCTCTGTTATCAGACAAGAGAAGAAGCAGGTCGTTTGCACGCATCAGTTCGTGAATAACTGTTTGGAGGGTGCCCCACACATCGCGGCGCTGATGGCCTTGGACTCATTGCAAGAAACGTTGGACGGCGTCTGCACTGCTGGTTCGGATGCGTACAAAGGTGTGTTTTGATCTGTTCGTGGGATGCAGTAGACGGATGCAATCATGGTGCACCAGTGGTCGCGGTGTTTTCTCCCTGAATTTTTTTAGGCGTGCGTGGTAGTGCTATTCTGCGGAGTTTGCAATCTTGGTATACGGAGCTTTTGCAGTACATTTGCAGCTGCTGATGATGTGACCATTGCCGTCGGCTGTGGGCGAAAATCTGAAGACTCAATGTTACATGTAGCAGCGTCGTACCTGAAAGTGACCAAGATTTTTATGAAATGCTCTGTGTCCTAGCCGAAGCGAACCTGGTGGGAGATGCGTGGTCTAGTCTGGAGAATTTCTCTAGTTCTCCAAAGTAATGGGATTAGAAAAACGCAGAATTGACCCATTGGCACAATCTGAAGAATAAAATTCGTAGCTCTAAGCTCAGCGGCTACGCGCAATGATCAGAGAGAGCTGTTATGGGCTTGATTTAGACATTTAGCCCTGCATTTGGGGGTAGAATCTACAACATTAGCCGAAAGGGAAAGCCTAGCCGCACTAATGTGAACGACCAAACCTGTTCTGGCCATGTGTCGCCTAGGTTGGCAGGTAGAAAATTTAATTGAATTGAAATAAATTGAATTCAATTATTTACATTCATTATTTCAAATCAATAAATTAAGCTGAACTGAATTATGTCACGAAGTAACCAAAGGATTAAAGCTGATTTTGTAGATAAGAGGGTAAAATTCAGTGCTCTATGGCTAAATGGAAGCGTCAACAGGTTTCACTGTAAAAAAACAGCATAGCCACAGGGACAAAAAATTGGAGGACGCTGCTTCGGCTTTAAGAGCAGGACGCGCCAGCGTCTAGCAGCGTTGCCAAGGGATTCACGGAACGCCATCGTCCGTTCGGCGCGACGCCTTGCCTGGAAAATTTAAGGAAAGGAACCATATCTTGCTGGACACCTGAACCGCGTTTTAAAGCAAGGAAAATGCATATAAATTTTGTTTTAAGGAAGGGAAATGACGCCTGTACGCATATTTAGGTGGACGCCGGAACCGCTCATATGTGAAGGAATGCACCATTCCAAGACAACACCGTATTCACTAGTCGCGCATTTGTTCATTCCGAACGATCGAGCTGGCGAGCCGTGGCGAGCTGGCGTGGCGTGGTTCCAGCGGGTGTGAAGACGTTTTAAAGCAAAAGCTTTACTGGCCGCGAACTCGCGATTTCACCGTGGCCGTGCTCAGAGGAGGCAAATGAAGTCACAACGGGGGCCTTGCCGCGAATATTTCTCTCTCTCTCTCTCTCTTTCTCGCTCTCAAGTCACAACTGCGCATGCGCCATTTGTAGCACCGAGCCACAGGTGTTCGCCTGCCGCGCTGCGCCGCGCCTTTCCTCAAAATGCAACTTTCAATTTTCTGTTTTCTCTTTCTTCTTTTCCTCCCTCCTTCTTACCTTTCTTTACGGCGCGGTTCGGGTGTCCATCAAGATATGTGAGACGGTCACTGTGTTTCGCACGCTCGCCGCGCCATCTGGCAAGACGTCACATCGCGCGGCTCGCCGCCGCCGCCGTTTGGTATGACGTCACACCACGTACCTCGTCGTTGCGCTCTCCTCCGATCGCTTCGCCAGCTGCGTCGCATGCCTGATGACATGTCGGAGGATTGAAAGAGAGCTTGCGTGCGCCACAAACACCCCAGTCGTGTCGTCTTTAATGCGACAACAACATAGCTAAACAACCAGAATATTCTCGACTTACAATCAAGATTAACCAAGGCTAACCATGCTATGTCAACTTTCGCTACGTATATCCTGGCATAGTTGAGCTAAGCCAGTGCCAATTTTTCTTCAAGATGCACACTGGTACGTTGCCGGTTAAAACATGGATGAATGAGATGGGATTAATTTTCCCATTGGGTGTTGACTGCCTTTTGTGTCACTAACCAGAGTCAATAGAACACGTGTTTATTGATTGCTGGGATGTCCTGCTCTTTTGGGGTGTGCTCGAGCGTACAATAAAGACTTACCCTTGACGCCGAATGGGATACGATTCCTGGACGTTGAGCCGGATCTTTATAAATACCATGTAATTTTCCTTCTTGGCCTGCGCAGCATTTGGCGAAGCAGGATGGCTGTACCACACTGCCAGGAAGATGTGCGGTCTGTCCTACATTACTTCAAAGAAAACATATTTAAGCCGCGTGAAGTGTACAAGGAGCTATGTTTTGGAGAGGAGGTTATAGAGTTGATGGGAGAGTTGTGTTCTCTGAAACAGTTTTGATTTTCTCATGTGAGTTAAACACATGTCCGCTCTTGATGTTTCAGAGTGGAGCGCAGAACATGTTTGTGATCCGTTGTAAACTGTCAAAACAGGCAATAAAGACAAAAAAAAGCTGGCGTGGCGGGGTGGTTAGCGTGCTCGTCTCGCACTCCGGAGGCCGTGGTTTGATTCCCCAACTAGAGCAATTTCCTGCTCAGCTTTATTTATTAAAGCTTCTGAAATTTTTCGCTCAAGGCCGACGCCGCCGACGACACCGGCTTTTCGGCGGCACGGGGCGCTTAACGCCATCGCATTAAAGAGACAGGACTTCACCAGTTTTCTTTTTGGTCCCTGTCGATGGGCCGTTTCTTTTTGAAAGCACAATCAGTACCTAACTAATTGCCTAATTGTTCAAAGACACCGAAGAGAGGCAATGCTAGCTCCTGCTTGCATTGTGCGCATGGCGGCATCCTGCTTGCCCAGAAATTGAGAGAAAGGAACGAGCGGGATGGCCTCCGTCTTCTTTTAACCATTATTGTTCGTTGCGTCCATGTTCGCTCTTTGTTGCGCTTAGGGTACCACCGGGCCGCCAAATGCATGAACACCGCTGGCACGAAAATTCATGCCTGCCTTCAGGACCTCAAGGGAACCCTGCAAAAGGCCGTGATCAAGGCTCCCTCCAAGCAGCTCATCCCCTACAACTGCTGGTGAGCACAGGCCGTTTTGCGATGTCCCAACGACAGTTCGGTTAATCGATCGAAAGGTGCATCCCCCGCCTTAAAGAAGGCATGGAGGACGTCGGATCGACTTCAGTTCACTATCCGCAGAGTTAAGCCGACTATACATCGAAGCGGCTGCCTACCACCCTGTGGTGGAGCTGATTTTTGGCACTTATCACGCCTAACTTTGTTCTTTGGAAGCGTTTATATAAGTATTTGAGCTGCTGAACTGGCTGCTTTCGCATCCGTCAGTCCAAAACGCACTGCTGGTGTACGGAACCGCCCCTTAGAGCGTGTGGGGGCAGCTGCCTCGATCTCAGAGGATTTGCGCTCGAATCTGCGCGACAACCATAGCCGGAATCAACGAAAGTGAGTCAAAGAGAGATGTGCATTCGGTGCCTACAAACTAAACAGAAAGAACAAAAAAACATAAGCTGTCCTCTCCCTTTTATAAAACGGTGAGCGCGAAATGACAGCTTACTCCATTTTAACTCCAAATAGATGTATTCATTTTTCAAGTGTAGCTTTCGCCGGTGGGAAATACAGAGAATGTGTTGGAGTCAATGGTTCACTGAGCAACAAAATTTATTCAGCACAGACACGATAAAAAGGAATTAGGAATCACTTATGATCACACATGCAAAATGTTCTCCAATATAGTGCAACACGGGCAAATCAATACCTGAGCGAGGCTACAATGACGAGAGAGATCGTACAAGAACAGTGCACACACCCAGGAGAGAAACAAAGAAGAGAATTTTTTTTTCACCGCGAACTGCGACACTACAACGATTACAGGGCAACGGAAGTGGGCATCCCGAAGACTGGCGTGTGCAACCTGAGTAGTTGTGGTTGCTCGAGTGGTATTTAGCCTCTGCACTACCGCGGCAGCGCATTCCTCAAAGCAAGCAGACTACGGCACGGGCTGTCCTCCGGCGCTAAATGTCCTTCTGGACTCGCCGCGTCTTCGCGCCAAGGCAGGCGCACACATACATCCAGAGTACAAACGCTCTCTCACCCTCACACTGGGACGCTCGTAGCCATTGGGAGATCGAGGATATGTCTTTGAGAAGGTTTTAGCAGTCTCTTAGAACGGGCGCCGCCGCTTCCGAGTGAGCTCGAGTCTCATCACGCACTCTCCGCCGGATTTCATGAATCTGGATGCCAGAGTGAAGTGAAACCTCCTACAGTTCGCTTGGGCGATGAATTGCTTAAGGCACAAGCTAGAGACAAGATAGGGAGTAGCGAGGCGAATAAACCTTTGGGGGCACTCGCGTGTGCGATAGCATCACCCAAGAGCCCGAAGTAGCGTGGATAGCGAGGCGCGAGCAGGGAAGCCGCAGCGTCCATCAGCACTCGCCGTCTGGCGACGCTGGTGTTAGTGATAAGGTCAATCGAGAGCCGCGGCTGCGCCGAGGTCTTTCTGTTGCTCACACTCTAAGGGCCCTGCTTGCTCGCGGATGTGTGTATCTTCGCTGCCGAAAACAGCAGGCCTATGCGTGTCCCTGTTTAGAGCGCTCCCGGGTATTAGTTACCGCTCTCCGGGCCGAGCTGCAGGATTCCAGCCAGCCAGGATGCCAGAGGCCAGAGTGAAACAAGAACCATTTCGGCATGCTCACTGCGCCCAGCAACAAAACGACAGCGGCAAGCGCTCCGGTTAGCCATTTATTGCAATCAACATTGTGACCAGCCGACGGCGGCCTCCCAATCTAAGACGAACGCATTATTAAGCAAGTACGTTTAACCAGGAAAAAGGAAATACCGAATGATCTGACGCGAAGCAATAACACTGGAAAAGCGTCAAATATTTCATCATAAAAGCATTCAGGCAAAATCGCCTCTGCTTAAGCACGTTGCTCGCAACAGATTACCTGATCGCCTGTTCAGTTTTTTTTCTCTGCCGTTCTCTTGCTTTCTGTGGCGCACGCGGGCTAGTTTTCCTCTGCGCCGACCCGGCTTAGTATATAAAGCAACAATTTTTCGAACAGTGGTACACAGGATATATTATTCGTTTATTTGTTGCAATGGTACTTGTTGTTTACTTGTTGCAATGGCTGAATTATTTGCCCCTTAAAAGTACTTACTACATATTTGAACAAATGCAATCAAAAGAAATGAAGGAAAAATGTGCCATAAGGGCGTTACAAAGGCATTAAGCAGCTATTGGTATGGTGATAGGCTTGCCTCATGGGATCGCGGCACACAGCTACACCCTATAACTCGTGAAAAAAAAGTTCTTATAAGCCTGTCGAGACCGAAATGTAAGTACATAACCATAGTGCTACATGTAGCTTCAAAACGTTCAGCATTATTTTCTACAAATACTGTGAACACGAAAAGGGTACAGTTATAACTTGTAATTTATGAACAAAAATACATAAATCGCCATATCCTATATAACGGCAGATTATGCAACGAAATTCTGTTCACATTGTTAGGAAATGCTTAGTTCAGGGATGCCTGAATAATGACTTGATCACTTTGAAACTCAGGCGCATGCAAGTAAACCACACAAAAAAAGAAAAGTATGAATGACAGTACAATTTTGGTGTAGACTTGAGCGAGATAAAGTAATGACGGCAAATGTAGAGGTAATATTACAAAGCATTCCGCGGAGTTAAGTGAAATTCAGTTTTTAAATTTCACTTAAAGCACAGGAATGGAACACAAATGCTGGTGAAGAATTCTTTTGCGTTACTGTCCTCGAAGAGAAAGAATTAGGGTATAAATTAACGAGTGAGTTCCGAGAATTTTGTGATGTTAATTGCTTCTTCTTAGGTGCTTTACTTGTCTGAGAACAAAGTACAAGGAGCAATCGAATTCGAGGCCACTTTTTAAAAGGTCGAACAAGAGTTACACGGTCAAGGGCGGACATTCGGCTAGGGGTGGCGTATTATTCAGACGCAACAACTTCGTGACACAGTCTGGACTATACTGTACGTATCAGAGTAGACAAGTATTTTTCAAAAATAGGATTTTAACGGTAAAATATGGCTTTTGCAACATAATATTACCAGTGCTGGCGGTAAACATGGAGTCGGCGAATTATCTTAAGTATTAAGCTGGTTCACTAGTTTCTGATAATAATCGTTTTAACTATAACAGCTAGGAAACTGGCTCCAATCATACATTTGTAGCCGTTCGTTAGTAATAGGCTTACAGTTTTCAGAATTTAGAAAATGCCATTGTCCTCGGTGCTGTGGCCCGGAAAAATCTGCCTACATCGTGCCAAAATGCAAGCCCTTTCGAAAAGCCTGCTGGTAAAGCAACCTTTCCTTTGCACGTAACTAGTCAAAAAAGAAAATTTTGTTAAGCCACAGCACCAGGGGAATTGCATTTTATAAATTCTAAAACTGATTCGGCTATGAGTAACTAGAAGCTAAAAATCTCTACTTGCCGCTAGGCGCCTAACTCTGCTTATTAAAAAGTGAATTATTAAAAATTACTTCATTAGTTTACCACTTCAGACGACTCACTGGATTTTTTTTATATCCTCCGGCACTGGTAATACTGTGCTCAAAAAGCCATATTTTTACTCCAGGAAACCTATGTTGGGAATTACTTGGTCTTCCCTGAAACACACTGTATATCTCGGCAGTTATATCGAGTTGGTCTTCTTTGCACGGAATGATGATTTTTATAAATTCTCTATCTACGAAATCCGTCGCGGTTGGTTACCATGATGCTCGGCACTGACCCGAAAAACGCGGGTTTGATACCGACCGCAGCGGTCGCATTTCGATGGAGGAGAAATGCTAGAGGCCCGTGTATTCTGCAATGTCAGTGAAAGGTAAATAACCGCAGGCGGTCGAAATTATTCAGACCCAAGCGCTACACCGTCGCTCAAAGCCCATGTCAATTTAGGACGTTAAACCCAATAAAATCAGTGAAGCGCCTTCTACGGAATCTCTATGGATGCGGGCATATTGTAAGGTTGGGTACACTTAAGCAAAATGGGCTGTGGATTTGGTATATTACGTTGTAAGGTTTAATGATTGTCGCAAAACCTAGTTTCTTTTCAGCAGCTGAACAAATTTTCAGAACATTGTTTTTCCCACATAATGGCTCAGATATCAGGAATCCCATGATCTTAACTGTGCATGCTATGGCAAATGCGGTAGAGCCGAGCTCATAAGTGTAGTCATGGGTATGTTCGGTAGGGAGTCCTAAATTAAACTATCTTATTATACGCACACAAGGAGTATGGTTAGTGTGACCTTCAAATTAAATCCAACGAATATATTGAAAATTTGGAGCATCAGTACCCTAATAAACAATCAATATTTCTCAGTCCGAAACCCGAGGGAAAGAAACGGTGCCGAGGATCCATATAATATAAGAAAAACCTAATTTCACAGCGTATAGTGACTGTTGGCGTCAAAGAGGAAGGGAAGCGCGCTAAGCAGGAGCTATGTGTACAAGGAAAAAAAGGCAAAGGCGAGAGTACCTTTTGTCCTCATGAGAATTAATCAACGTATTAGTGCTCACGCACTAATGCGATGGCAGCCGATCAAAATTGCCCGTTATCTCTTCCCTTGTCTATTCGCAGCTGGCGTAGCGCGAGCAGCCCGTCGCTCATCGTCCTCTTCTACGTAGCACTAATCCGTTCTTTTGCAACTACTGGGATGTAAACATTGTCCGTAGATTTTTGAGAGAGAAGCTCCGCACAACTGGCACCACGTGAAAAGCTTGATTCCTAAAACGCGTCTGCGGCCGTATGAGTCAGTGGTGGTCGTGGTCGGAAAAGTCAGATACCGTGAGTCTGACTATTCCGGGACATACACTCTGTCCTGCTGCACCGTGTGACATGACCTCTAACAGCTTTCAATGCCAGTCGCGGGTGCTGCTGGCCAGTGGCACGGCCACGACAGTATGAATGCAGAAACAATGAGCTCTCATTACAACTTCGGCTTTAATTCTGCGTCGTCTCACGTCACACTGATTGAAAGAAGATGGGCTGCACTGGAAACCACCGTCAGTCGCGATTATCGTGTAAATTTTTTTTATAAGAGGCACAATCGAATATTGAAGTTATTAATTAAATTCAGAAATAAAAGGCTCAACAAAGTATTCTACTCACGCTGAAAATAGAAAATATTTGCCCATCCCTAATTATAACCTTGCATCTTTAGTTATCCATTTTTTTTTCAGTAAGGTTACGGAGGATTACGTGAAGATTCAACAAAGAAGCTAAACCTCTGAAGGGCTGCCACCTTGATGCTAGACAGAGAGAAAGAGGATGTAATGTGGTGAAACACAGAGAGGTAGGCCAGAGCAAGGTGTCTGTTGCCGGCTACACGCCACTTTGGAAGGCAGAGGGGAAGGACGAGTGAGAGTGAAACTGGTAGGTGAACCGGTCATTATGCAATGAGCTACGGGGGTGATCAAGAGAGTGCATACATCCACGTACACAAGAGTTGCCACTTACGTCGTAACACATATCTTAGGGGTAGGCGTCGATAACATAGTGGGCATATCCTAACTAGCAGATATGAACTAGCGAAGAAGTAGAGATAACACGTTAACAACTGTGCGAAGAACATGTGACCAAGAAATTATTGGTACGTCGACGTACACAAAAACTACCACACATGCAACTATCTTCAGCCTGTACTCCTAATCGAGTTAGATGGTCTTCGCGCACGGGATCGGTGTGCAATCTGGCAGCGTTAGCGAGCGGGACAAGCACCACTAATAAGCTGACCGCTATCGTAAATGAAGAATTGGTTTCAGATACAAAAATATATCGATAATAAAATAAAATATAAAATATAAAAAAAACGTTTACTATCCTCCCTAAAACGAAATCTGAGCGCAGCTCTGTCTGCTGCGGCGGCGTGAACGGCAGGTTCTCGACGGCGCTTAGGTGCTAGTCCGGCGGCGTTGAACAACCGCATAAAAGCATGCGGCCCGCTCAAAGGCGTAATAGTCAACTCCGAAACTTCTACAAGTGGGTGGTGGAGCTCAGAGAGAGAGAGAGAGGAGGCGCCGCAGCACACGTTTATTTACCTCCCTCTCCTTCTGTATTCTCGGGAGAGATCTAACGTTTTCGAACGTCTGTCTGTCCACGCGCGCCGCCTCGCGGAGATTGGATTGGAAAACATTTAATTCGTCAGAAAAGGCAGAATGCAGACGATCCGTGCTAGGTGGCTATCAGTCCACGGCTGACAGCGACCTGGGTAGCCCATTCAAAGACCCGGGTTTGAACTCCCAAGTCTGAGCTGACCAACACGGCCTCCCACTGCTCGAGAGTAGGAACCTGTATTAGAGATTTCGGGGGTGGCTCCTCTTTGCAATTGCACAATAGATGATCATAAGTGGCTAAATCACCACATAATGTACATGCAGGATCGTATTCACAGGGGTAGAATTTTGACAACAGGTAAGGCGTCATGAAGGATCGCGTCTGGAGTCGCCTCCAAGTGGTCTCCTGCTCCTTAATAAAGGCTTTGTCTGGAGGAGGGAATATCCTCCTTTCAAGTTTAAAATGATTAGTAATATCGTGAAATGATGATAGGCCGTCCTTCGAAAAACTCTCAGCAACGACAGCGTCTCTGCTCGGCTGACGAATCCTCGAGCTGTTATGTGTGCCGCTTCATTACCAGGGTTCCCCGAGTGAGCCGGGACCCATATCAATTCAATAATTCTGTCTAAGTCTTTGGTTTGACCCAATATGCTCATTGCTGCCTTAGAAATTCTGCCCCTCGCATAATTGCGTATGGCAAATTTAGAGGCGCTGAGTATGGTAGTAGCTTCTGTGTTAATGATAGCAAGGGCGATTGTCGCCTCTTCTGCCGTTTCCGAGGATTTCGTTATGGTAGTGCCGGAGACTATCAGTCTACCTTGCGTATCCACCGCCGTTAGTGCGAACGCTTGTTTCTGGGGATATTCTGCGGCATCTACATATACTGCATGTTCATCTTGGTTGTATACGTTGTGTAGAGCTTTTGCCCTAGCCCTTCTCCTCCCCTCGTGGTGAGCAGGATGCATATTCTTAGCTAGTGGCTTAACTCTTATTACCTTAGCCATGCGTTTAGGTATCTGTGTTTTGGTATCTTGGGGTGGCAACTGTATGCCTAGTCCTAAACGATCAAGTATGGTTCTTCCTGCTTTGGTGCGGGAAAGCCGGCCTCTCTGCATTGTTAAGTGTGCCTCTGTAAGCTCGTCTAATGTGTTGTGTACTCCCAAGCCCAGAAACCTTTCGGTGGAGGTACAGTTCGGTAGCCCTAATGCTACCTTTTATGCTGTTCTAATCATAGACTCTACTTTGGCTTTTTAACTACTGTCTAATTTTAAGTATGGGAGTGCGTAGACAAGCCTGCTTATTACAAATGCCTCGCGGAGAGTGGAGAACCGGGTGCCCCGCGCTGGGACATGCCAGAGGGAGAGAGCGCCTCCCGCGATCCCATCGCACCCGATCCCACTCCTTCCTCCCTCTGCGCTCGGTTACTAGTCCGACGACGACGCGCCTGAACCCACGAACCGGCAGCTAGGAGCTGCGGTCTAAAATTTGTAGGGGATTAACGTAGTCAGACCGAGCAGCCGCGCGAAAGCAGATGCACATTCTACAATTGGAGGGGTACTTAAGCTCCGCCTTAAGTGTATGACGCGATATCTTTAGTTGGTTAATGTCCATATATGCATAATTGGTCGTTCTCTACTTAACATTCATAGATCCCCGAGAGTCTCCACACCACCACCAGCCTAGTGGCTAGCGCAGCGGTTAGGAGATGTGCCAGTGCACTGGCAGGTGGCTGTTCCTGTCAGAGCCACCCGTAGGGATTGTGCGATCCATGTTTGTCTTCCAGAGCAACCTCTCGCGCAGCTGGCGCGAAGCTTCTCCGAACTTACCCGAGCTTCCCCGAGTTAGTACCGGAGCTTACCCGAGGGTTTCTAGCCAATGCACAATATCGACGCTCGTCGGAATTTACCCAAGCTTACTCAAGTTACTACTCGATTAACTCGGATAAACTACGGTAGTAACTCAGGTTTCAGGACAATGAAGCAACATCGTACTTACGGGCAACCTATGTACGATGATAAGGTTCCTGGTCCGTGTTGGTGAGTGTAGCAGTGTTTTCGCAGTAAAAATATAAAAAATCTTTAGTGAATTGAATTGATGATCGTTAACTGTTGAATTGCTCAGCTTCGCAGCTATAATCTAAACTTGTAGCTGGTGGAGCGCCCTGTTCTTTCATACCTTGCCCTCGCAGTGCTTATGGAGACATGGTCGACTGCGTCGGCAAGGCCCTACTGCCGTGCGAAGGTGTCGGCGCAAAGGAGTACTTGCTGGGTTTGATGGACAGGGTGATGGGCAAGACATTGAAATTGGTGTGCACCGATCACCCGAAGGGATCTGCGGCCTGCAGGGCTTTGCCCAAGCTGGTCCCTCTAGGCCCCAGGGACCGCAAGGTGGACAACTATGTCGAGCTCCTCATCAAAGCAGCAGCCACGATCGAGTCGTAGCTGACATTCTGAATCCAGCCTATGTCCGCCTATATGTGCGTATATCGCTCTGCGCAGTAAATTCCTTCTCTGGTTTACTGTAAATGAAGCTGTTTCCTTTATGCAGGGTGCTGAACTGGAATTTTTTGGTTTCGATTCGCGTTCGGGATAAGTTTCGGGTTCGGCTCCGGAGCAACATTTCGCTCCGGTTCAAACAAGTTCGGAGCCGCCCGAAGCCGTTCAGATGGCTCCAGGACAAAAAAAAAATAAACAGTTCTGAACATAGGTGTTCTTTAGTCAACTTTGTTAGGCTATTGCTTATCTGTGCGACATTGCCATATAAAATATAAAGTGCACAATGCGAGATCTTTTCACCTTACCCAATTTAATTTACTGTCCGTGGCCAAACCGTGTATAGGTAGCATTTTACGACAAGAGCCGCAAAATCAAACGAACTCAAAATTAATGTAAATCGGGTATGTCCATTTGATGACATCCTAAGGCGAAAGTACGTGGGTTTTGCATCTACAAACCCTCCAAATTCAGCAGTTTCGGAGAGAACCTCGGAAGGCCGTGTTTGTTGGCAATTTCTTTTGCGCAGAAAACTAACGGGCCGCAGCTCGACCTGACCCTCCGCAGTGGCTCAGTGGTTAAGGCGCTCGTCTACTGAGCCTGAGTACCCGGGTTCGAACCCGATCACAGCGGCTGCGTTTCGATAAAGAGGAAACGCAAAAGGCGCCCGTGCGCTGTGCGATGTCAGTGCCCGTTAAAGACCCCCAGGTGTTCAAAACTATTCCGGAGACCTCCGCTACGGCACCTCGTTCTCTCTTTCTTCTTTCACTCCCACCTTCTTCTCTTCCCTTACGGCGTGGTTGTGGTGTTCACTGACATATGTGAGGAAATTACTGCGCCATTTCCGTTTCTCAAAAACCAATTTTCATTTTCATTTCAGCAGGACCGCCGCATGAGCCCTCTACATTAACGCACACTATTGAGGGAGGAAGCTGTCCTGTATCGCAGCTTTATACAGACAGACACGTTTCCGACGTCCCAAAACTGACTTGTCAGTCACCACCTGTGTGGTGTGTGATGTCAGTGCACGGTAAAGACCACCAGGTGGCCGAAATTATTCCGGAGCCCTCCACCACAGCACCTCTTTCTTCCTTTGTTCTTTCACTTCCTCTTTTATCCCTTCCCTCACGGCGCGTTTCAGGTGTCTACCGAGATGTGAGACAGTTACTGCGCTATTTCTTTTAGGCAAAATCGGATTTCCCAATTTTGCTCGCCCGGCGCACCTCCAACATACACCATTTAAACAGCCGCCCCCCCCCCCCCCCCTCGACATTTTTTCGCATGATATGTGAATATGCGAGCATCCGCCCATCCTTCGCCCAAGAAGCACATCGTGGACACACTGGCTTTCCTTACAACCACGAGCTTATCAAACATATTTCTTTTAAGTCACCTGTTCGATATCGCCTTTGTGGTTCGCGTTAAATACATTAAGCTCCTACAGCCCAGAATATTCAAAAACACAGCTAATCGCAGCTCCTCGCTGGTACAATGTAAAAATAAGAGTCTGGTCTGTGCTGACAACGTCACACAATTTTATTGTAATAAAAAGTGTATGATAAAAAGCAAGCTTCAATGGATTGGGAGCAGTACGTATGTGCACGGACAAAAATATACATCTTCGCTGCGACATTGCGCTGCGACATTGATGAATGTGCTGCATTGCGCGAGGAAGAAGGTACGCGCGCTACATACAATTTTTGTGAGTTTCCTGAGGTTCCATCAAAGGGAGCCTTCGCGTCGACAGAATTTTTTGCTCCCATGATAGAGCCTGGTGAATCTGTCGTGCACGTTTTGTCCCCAAACTTGTTTGCAAATTTTTATTTTTCAAGACCACAAACCACCACTTCCTGGGAGCAGTGCTTAATAGGTGTCTAAGTACTCATCCATGTCTTCTGAAAATGGCCGTTAGAAAATTTTGTGCTGTTACATTCGGGGTCACCACACTCCGCTTTTCTTCCTTGCGGCCTCTGTAGAAGGTAGATGACAAAGGTTCTGATCGGTCATTACTTGTTGAGCCATATACCTGTAGCCTCACCTAGCTTTTCTTGACGGCAATCTATTAAAGGGAGTTCCAGGGACCTAGATAAATCGGCCGCAAGAGCCATCTTTACACTTCTGCCGTAGACATTACGCATTAAGAGGTGCCTTCGCGCCAAGGGGACGTTTGTGCAGTGTGCAGTGAATTGCTGCTAGTGCGAGCAAGGAGAAACTATTGTGAACAATATAATGATTTGTTTCGCGTCGTGGTGCTTTTTTATTGTGGAACATACTTCAGGGGACCTTAAAATGACATTGAGATCACGCCTTATGCCATAAGGTTTCCGCATCTAGAGAGAGTCCGGAATTCAGCGTGAACTCTTAATGTTAATGGACAGTTTAGGGTCTGAAGAAACCACAGGATGGAGAAGCACATAGAACCATTGCGCTCATCGTGGTCACTGCTGAGTGACCAGTACATTTTAGTGCAGGAGGTATACGATCCTCAAGTACAACCTTCTGACTGGTTGGCCTTCCTTGGCGTGTGCTCCTCGTGGAATCTTGTTGTGCGGACGGTGTAAGCGAGCGATTGTGACGTGAGGTCATGAGCCGAGATCGCCGAGTTCTGCCCGGTCAGGTAAGGCGCGAGGAGGGTCAGAAAGATTACTGATATTCCATGCAACAACGATAAAAACAAGCCTCTGGGATGGCTGAGTAGATTCTGCTTTCGGCCACCGTCGTGAAAGGACGAGGGATGGCTGGCTCTTCGCGAGCTGTGATAACGGCCGATGCTGGCCGCGGAACATCGTTTTTGGACGATTTGAAAGACTACAGGATTGTTCTGCCGCCCCTGCCTACCAGAGAAGGACTGAAAACAATGGTTGTTCTTCACTGCGACACCGCTAGAAAGCCTTACAGGATTGAATATTTCCGCAAGGCAATGAAAGAAGCCGGCGTCATCGAACAGGTGGGCGGTATTGGAGCGTACCAGATGTCGCACGTCTGGTTAGAAAACTTCCGCAGCGAGGAGGACAATAAAAAGCTGCTCGACGCCGGGCATATCACTGTTAACGGGAAGACTGGCGTGGTTTTTGATCCTGAAAGGCACGAAGTGTGGCTAAAGGTGCATTGGTACGCCTTCAACGTGAGCAGCGAAACTCTGAGGCGGGCGTTCGCTGAGTACGGTGAAGTGAAAGAAGTCGCGAGCGATAGATGGGAGACCGACGGGTTTGAAAACGCTGACTCGGCTACTCGAGTTGTGCGGCTAATTCTACGAAGCGACTACCCCATCAGGTGTGTATCGGGAATGGGACAGTGTAGTCGTCGTGCGTGGGCGTGCGCCGATATGTCTCCGCTGCCGCAACGCAGGCCACATTAGGTGTGACTGCAAAGTGCCCTATTGTAGCCACTGCCACGCGTACGGGCACGAAGAGGCTGAATCCACGAAGTCGTACGCCCGCGCGGCTGGGCGAGGAACACTCGGCGAAAACAGTGAGCTGCATAAGGACGAGGATGAAGCTGAGCAGGCCGCCTCCAACCCAGTGGTCGAGACCCTAACGGCTGCATTGAAGCGCGACGACAAGGAAAATGACATGCCACCGACTGCTGAATCAACGCTCAGCCTACCCGAGTTGGCAGTCATGAACAAGGTTACCGAGCAACCGCAGGATATCCCACGCCCGCCGAAAAATGCGACGGGGAATCCATGGAAGTCGACCCTGCTGCTGCTGAACGGAGCCGCGACGTCGTCAGAATCAGAATCAGAATCAGAATATATTTATTTGACATCATGGCGATGTTGGGTGCACCGGCAAAAAGCCAGTGGCAAGGCTTGACGAGGCCGGCGCACCCTACAGAAGCTTGGCAGTGATATACTTGTTCACGTTAACAAAACAAACGAAAGAAACAATACGAGGGCACTTTCAACAAAAAAAATGTACAAACATACAGGACATATAACAGTTTTGGCATTATTTAGCTATATATTTATAAGGATTTCTTATTTAATAAATGTGGGAGAGTGAAGTTCAACATTTGATACCCGTAATTTGTGCGGGTCTTAGGTACAAACCAATTCAAAACTATTCGAGTAGAGTATTTAGACTCTTTGTATTTCAGTCCAGACAGCTGTAACATAAAGCAGTGAGCCCGGAGCAAAGGCAACGCCTGCTACAAAGCCAGCGGGACGCCGGCGAGGTGAAAAAGCAGCGTGTCACCAGCGGGAACAATCGTCGTCGCTTCCTTGCGACAACTCAAAGTCCCGATAATGGCGGGACGACACTACACAGCGCGAAGTTGTGCGTACAAAGGTAAGCGCCGTACTGTTGGCCTGGCCTTGCTAAGCGAAGGCGGCTTTTGAAAGACACCTCGTCGTTGCCATGCTGACTGTCAGAGGTGTTCCTACTCGTGACTGAGCAGGAATTGAATATTGTAGCGGTACAAGAATCCAAAATCGAGATTCAAGACCAGACCGACAGTATGGTGCGTCCGTTCAGCAGCCGATACAGTGTTTGCGTGTCTCATGCGGTGGGTACTTCGGCAGGGTGCATGCTTTTGATCCGCCAGTCTCAGGGAGCGATTGTGGAAAGAGTTATTCAGACTTCCATTTTCGGTCGTTGGATTCTCTGTGACATGACATTTGCGGGTTTGGAGTGGCGCGTCATCTGTATTTACGCGCACACTAACGTGGAAGAGAGGCGAAAACTTTTTGGGACAGCTGGAAACTATTGTGATACATACCGTCTGGTCGTCTGTCTGGGCGATTTCAACTGCGTAAGCATGGCACGCGACAAGACCAGTTCGACTCCCTATAGAGATGCGAGTACTCTCTGTTTGATTGACATAACTGGCCGCTGACATCTAGAAGACGTTGGCGATTGTCTCGGGTGTGGTTCTGGCATTCGTTTTACTCATTTCCAGGGAACGAGTCACGCACCTTTGGATCTGGGGTACGTATCTGCCGAACCGATACTATTCTGCGCCGATTACCTCGTACAACCAGTGCCGTTTAGTGACCATTGTCTTGTTGCCTTCGATGTAAGGAAAAGAAAAAGAACGAAAAGCGAATTCGTATGGGAAAACAGGGAGCTTAGTGAAAAGCTGCAGAAAGATGATATCTTTATGGAACGTGCAGCATCGGCGATACGCGAACTGCAAATCGAGTACAATGAACTTCTAGGAGTCAAGTGGGAAAAACTTAAGCAGGCATTGAAAATCAGAGCTATTGAACGATCATGCGATATAAAGCAAAAACAAAGAGAAGTAAAATATGCTCAGAGATGACTTGAGGTTTTTGCAGCGCAAGAGGGCAAGTAGCCAGGAGCATTCATCGAACAAATTCGCTCCGTTAAGCGGGAACTAGAGGCGATAGATGCGGAACAGTATCAAGGAACGATCGTGAGGGCGAGGTCACAACGCCTGATGGCGGGCGAAATGCCCACGAAACGTGCTCTCGGTTTGGAAAAGAGGCATGCCCACAAGAATGACATACTGAAAATAGTGGAACGGTGTAATTTACTCCGATCATGCAAATATAGAAAGCCTTTTATGAATATTGTAGCGGGATTTTTGGTTACACGAAAGTAAGAACCGAAGACTTTAAACCCATTTCCCGTCCTTAATGCTGAAGCTTAGTGATCAAACGAAAGAACGGTCAGAAGTGGCAAGTTCAGCCGAAGAGGTGCGGAAAGCAATACAAGATCTCAACCCTGCAATGTCCCCATGACCAGATGGGCTAGTAGCATTCGCTCTATAAGACATTCGAGAATGAGTTTGCAAAAGTTTTGGCTACGTTCTTTAAGGAAGCTTATGACAAGGATATGCTTCCCCGTCATTTCTAAAAGCCCACGCAATTTTAATACCAAAAAGCGACGATGAAACTAGACTGCGACAAGTTACCGCTTACCGAACAATATTGCTGACGAATGTATATTATAAGATCTTCATGAAAAATCTGGCTAAACGACTCCAAACGTTTATGCAAGAATTAGTAGGGCCAGAAGAGACTTCTGGCATTAAAGGTCGCACCATATATACCAAAATCCACACAGCCCAGTCTGTGCTCGTGTGTAGCGACGTCATGCACGAAAGCATCGCAATGCTCCTGCTTGATCTAGAGAAAGCCTTTGACAGGGTGGCACATGACTTCTTGTTTCTCTGTTAGAGCACGTGAATGTCGGATCACTCATTTGCCAGGTCATAGCCATGACGTACAGAGGATGCACGACGCGGTTGATAGTGCATAAGGTGGTGGGTGCGCGCATCCTAGTGCAACGGTTTGGTTTATAGTTTATGGGGGTTTAACGTCCCAAAAAAGACTCAGGGTATGAGAGACGCCGTAGTGAAGGGCTCCGGAAATTTCGACCACCTGGGGTTCTTTAACGTGCACTGACATCGCACAGTACACGGGCCTCTAGAATTTCGCCTCCATCGAAGTACGACCGCCGCGGCCGGGATCGCCGAGTGCAACGCTCTGTGCGTCAAGGTTGCCCGCTGTCACCATTGCTATTTCGTTTGTATATTGAACCCTTTTGTTTGAGCATAATTCAAAGCAGCAGTGCTCATGGTTTTCGTCTGCATGCGGCCGAAGTCCACGTTCTCGCGTATGCAGATGACATTGCCGTATTTCGTGCTGACTATGAAACCGTTCGTCTTGTGGTTGGAACTGTGAAAAACTTTTGTTGTGTGAGTGGGAGCGCTGTGAACTGGGCTAAATGCTTGGCGTTCTGGCACGGCGACTGGCCCACAACCACAACTGTTTTCGCGAACATGCCTTGGACAGTAACCCCAGTAAAATATTTAGGAGTGCCGCTGGAGAATTATTGCGACAGTGTGCCGTATTGGAAACGCGAAGTTGCTGAAGCGCGTGAGAAAGCCGGCAGGCTAAAAGGCTTCAGTTGGTCTATTTTTGCGCGTTCCACAATATGTAACATATTTTTTGTAACCAAGCTTTGGTATGTTATGCAAGCAATTCATTGTTCCCGAGTCAATGGGCCAAGGATGCACCGGGTTTTTGCGGTTTTTGTATGGGGAAACACTTGGGAGCGAACACGGCGAGCCAATCTGTTTCATCGTGTCCGCTCTGGAGGAGTAGGTTTGTCGCATTTGTATCTGCGCCAGTTGGTGAATCGATTTATGTTCTTTCAGGACGTGAATGACCCCTTTCTGCGATCTGTGTGTCAAGTTAGGTTAAGCAGGGTCTTGACAGATGTGGTTGTTAGTTCGGCGACTATGCAAGGAAGCGTTTTCGGCTTCCTTAGAGAGCTGTACATGGCATGTCGCGTCTTGCAAGAGCGATTTTCAATGGCATATCTGTCAGCTGTACCGGGAAAGAAACTTTATAAGGACCTGTGTGATGTCTTTCTTCCGGTCCCATTGTACAGGTTGTTGTACTGTGCAGATTCATGGCAGGCAGCTCTAAAACAAGTGAAAAGCATCGCTGTACCAGGTGGAGTTAAAAGTTTCTTTTTTAAGCTCCATACGAAAACTCTTGAAGTCAAGACGTATCTAGAAGAGAAGGGTTTTCCTGCACCTTGGGGAAATCATTGTTTCATACGCCGAAAGCCGGAAACTATTGAACACGTCTTCTTAGACTATTGGGAAGCCTGTTTCTTTTGGGACATTCTACAACGCATGATTAAAAAGACTTACCGGTGGATTCTTTCGGAATAATATTTTTGCCTGTTGACAATGAAGACGGGGTTCCTTTTGACATGATCATGATATTGGGCCTGCACAGTATTTGGTGATCCAGGATGGCAGTCAGACATGCGGACATTGATGCGAGGCCGGTAAGAGTATTTTCGTGAATCTTTTGGAAGAGCTATTGAAGGCGACAAGACAGAAGACCCAGTGCCTGAGTGGCTTCTGAGAATGGAAGCTTTGTTATACATGCGCGAATTTTATTGTGTTTACGTATCCCCTAGTGCGGGTGACGTAGTTTTAGCATGTGTGTTTTGGCATGTGTATTGTTCGTGTGGCATGGTTTGTAAATGACGTGCTGAAGTGGGCAACAAAGAAAAAAAAGAGAAGGCTGAGTAGTCTAGAGCACCTGTAAACCAAAGCTTGTCTGTTGCGCTGCCACTGGTTCGAATCCCAGTCGGGGTCGGAGCGTAGTCGTTTTTTTAGATGTATTGCCAGTGTAGCCTCCTCTGCCCGAAAAAAATCAGTGTTTTGCTCGTGCATGTGCGTGCGCTTCTGTTGGCGCATGTGCGACAGAGAAGTCGAGATCTAGCAATACGAGCATAGCGTGACGCTATTCTCGCCCACTGGCAAAAGGCCGGCTAGCAATTGGCATGTATTTTTTTACAAACATAACCTTTCCAGTGCATCGACATGACAGTCATTTCATCGCAGTTGCATTTGACTTCAGTGGCACCATTCTGTGAATAATGCTTATCGCATGCCAGAAACGCATGTGTCAATTCCTCAGCGATCCTTTGTGTAATAGCTATTTAATTTTTTTACATAGGTACTTCCACCGCTACCACAAGCCCGATTTTAATTGCTATATTCGTCACGCGCAAAGAATTACGTGCGGATTCTGCAAAAAATGCAGCATATTGTACATGCTTTAATAATATTTGGGGTTCATCGTGTCGAAGCGACACTGGGGCTATCGGAGACGCTTTAGAGGCGGACTCCAGGTTAACTTAGGCCACCTGGAATTCTTCAAAGTGCGCTGACATTGCACAACAAGCGGTGTATTTGCATTTCGCTGCGATTGAATTGCGGGCCCCGCGGCCGGGGTCTGAACCCGTGACCATGGGATGAGCAGCCACGCGCCACAGACACTGAAACATCGCAAGGGACCATATTTTGTATCAGGTGCCAGAGACGACGAATTCTTCCGAAACTAAATGCTTCACAACGTGGTTGGATCGTGTGCCCGTGTTGCACATATTTGTGTAACATGACACAAAGAAAGCGAAGCTGTTGTCAGTCGATGCTTTGTGAGTTAGAGCAGTGCTAATAATTCGATTAAAACCACAAGCAAAAACGTTGAAAGGAGAAACTTCAATAAACTGAAAATTTGAAATCAGTCTTAAGTGCAATGCTTTAGAATTTCTGAAAGCCCACCAAATAAATTTCTTGCTAGACACCAGTCTTCCCTCAGTTTTGTTTTAGCATAGACCGAGTGGTGCCATTTTCGCGTTGTCTAGAGCAGGCAGCTTTCGATAATCGCTAGCACATCTCACTGTGCCTGAAAAAAAGAAAAGTGAGGGGTATGCCAGGCTGCAGAAAACGTGTGGCTGAACGGAGTTCTAGACCGGTTTGAAACAGTTCCTTTGAATCGTTCCGTTGCGGGTTCAGTTCCAACATGGCGAAAAAATTATGGGTTCAGCTCGGTGCCGGTTCCGGGCAAAAATACGGATTCGGTTTCGGATTCATGTTCAATTCCGATTCGACATCCTGCGTTCATACACTCTTGCTGCATCTTGACACGGTATGTGCATTGACTATTCAAGATACTCAGTCTGCAGGCCATATCAATTTTGGCATGGGTAACTTCACATTCAGTTCGGTTTCATAGCAGTTGGGCTGTATATGTAGCCGTGCAAATCGACATTTTGTTGGCAAAAGTATGAAAAAAAAACTGCGCAAGAAAGCCGTGAACGAATCAGATATTAGACAGTTTTAGCTGTGCGTACGCAACGGCTTAGCGTACGGAAGGAGTTTGCGGGGACGGTAGTGCGCATGCGCAGAACGCAAGCGCAAGCCTTGCGTCTTGCGTGCGTACGCTAGCCAGCGGACTTTGCGTTGCGGCGCTTGCGTGGCTTGCGTACGCAAACGTTGACAAGATGACGGCGCCCTGCTCGCCCGCTTCGGAATAATTACATGTCGCCGCTGGATTCTCCGACGCAATAGCTCGCTCAAATGGTAGCGGTTTGCTTTTATTTCGCGTACTCTTGCCCACACCTAGCGGTAAAAGCGATAACTAGCCCCTGTTTTTCGGATAATTTGGCGATTTTTAAACTCCTAGGCCTAACTGAATGCAGTGTGTTCTCCTCGTAGCAACGACACCTGCCGAAGCAGTTTTCTAGCTTTTAGCCAGTTCTTACATTTTCTTCGGTTTGCAAATTTTTTCTTCCTGGAACAAAAAAAGGCTCGAAATGCACTCACACTAGTTATCAGTAATCACGCATGAAATTTTCGTCAACCGAGCGTTGATGTGGTTTGACGTCTGGTCACTAGATGGCGCTACGTGCGCGTGAGGGACGCTACCGATCCGTCAGCTAAAACTATACTTCGGAGCGGATAGCGTAACGCAGGCAGCGCCGTAGCGCTTTGCGTACGCAAGCACTTGCGTACGCACAGCTAAAACTGTCTATTGAGACAAGCCGAAAGCATCCGAAACAAACGCATTTTTACCTTGAAGTCGTTATCAACAACTCATCATGCATGAGATGCGCTGAAGCCAGCTTTCTTTTGTGTAAAAGATAATGGACAGCTCATCTAGCCAATAATTTATTTTTAAGGCTCTAAGGAAACTGCAACTTCAGATGGAAAACAAAGCAGGATGAAATTTATTCCTGCATTGCGGCGTTGGCCCCACAGTAACGCACTACAATACGTGCCCGGTTTTAACGAATAAGACGAAGGTTTTGAGGAAACGTAGTGGCGAGATCGCACATAAACCTGCCTAGGTTTAGTAAGAGCAGGAAAGGAAATGATTTTGTGAGCTAGCTGTCAGTTAACGTGAGCAGAAATGAAGCGGAGTTCTAAGCATAGCATCAATGGTGAGCAGTTAAGGCGTTTGTCGGAAGTCCCTCATGTCAGAGGCGTTGCCATTCTGTATGCTTTTGGCGTCACAGCATGGAAACGAACAAGAGCGCGATTGAAGCCCCTGCAGCGAATTCTCGTGAACGCGCATCCACGGCGAGTGGATCCTTATGGCGCACACGAGATACTGCATTCATTTCCAGCTTAAACAAAGGCATCTTCACTGTCTGAAGCAGACCAGTTGGTGGTTTTCTCTTTTCGCTACGTTAGCATGCTTCCTTCCGCGGACTTGGGCGAGAAACCGTAGTTACTGTACAAAATATCCCATTTTACCGAAAACTTACCTCTACTTTAGGCGATCGATGAAAAGCGTTTCTTAGAAGTCTGGAGCCTACCGCGACCGTGGCTAGGGCAGGGCACTGTTACAGGCAACGCTCGCCGCTATCGAAGTTAAACTGGGCGAGGAGGTTTGCCACTCCTGCTCCTTTGCTCTGCTGATAGTACTTTTTCACGAGAGCAGCACAGAAATAGAGGTTTAGCTTCACGTACGTAGAGGGTTCACGTACGCAAACGTGAGAAGTCTACGTAGCCTGCACGCAGGTCGTTTGAAACCCTTATAGTTACATGTGCGCGACGCATGTAGTGCGTTACTCCTAGCGCCATCTACTAAGAAACACACAGACACTGGTTGTTGCCTAAATCATCCAAGACAAGTCTTTGAGCCAAGCCATTTGGTCGGTTCTCGTGTTTGACGGTTTGGCTATGTTTGGCTGGTTTGGGGCTCTCTTATTTCGAGATCTCGCGAGACCGTTGTTATGACGACAACCAACGCTACTTCGTGATGCTTAACAGCTGAAAAATCGCCCTTCACGATGAAAAACAAAAGCTATTTGTCGCTTGAAACCTTATGCTAGGGTAAGAATGGGCAAATCGAAGGCGAATACAACAGTTTAGAATACGATAGCGCGTCGAGTTATTTGCGACGAAGCTGTTATCGCTGTGAAGCGGCGGGAAAGGCGCCGCCATGTTTGTCAACGCTACGTACGGAAGCAACACAAAGACCGCAACGTAAAAATCCGAATCTCACGTACATACGTGAGTCTCGCGCCTACCCTTTGCGTTCTGCGAATGCGCACTGGTCACCCGTAAGCGCTCTACGTACGTGAAGCCTCTACGTATGTGAAACTAAAACTCTCTGTCTCCTAAAGCCACAGAAAACAGCGGCTCGGCTGACCGCCTTACGTTCATAACGGCAGCGCTGCAGGTCGCGTTAGGCTCCAGACTTTTGGCAAACACTGCATTGCTGGCAGGCCTATATTTTCTTTAACGATGTAACCCAGACTGAAATAAAAAGGCCAGAACCGTGTCCGAAATAAGACAAAATTTCTTGTAGTCTTGTCTTAACCACAGATTGTTTTGTTGTTTCGTAGTATTTTTCTGTCTTATTGTAGTAGGTTTCTGTACTAACTACACAAAAATTTGTTGTTACTAAAAATATCTGTTATAGGTGTTTGGGCAAAAAATTGGCTGTGGCTTAGGTACGCTATGCCAGGATATACGTAGCGGGAGGTACGTCTCCCTGGCTGAGCTTGTTCTGGCAATGCCAAACGCAAAGTGTCATACATTGGATTACTCACTGGAGTCAAGTCCTTTTGGTGCCACAGTCTATCGCACACACTACAAATGTGTCCAAAGGGATTGTTCACAAAGTCTGCTTCAAATGTCCGGGTTGCAGATGCACTTTCGGAAAGTCGAATGGTGTGATCAGTCACACGACGGGCCTCCACATCCTCTTCGGTTGGTTCCCGTTGACTGACGCCTTCCATAGCCTCCATCTCGGCGGCTATGCGGCGTATATTACGCTCGGCTGTCTGGCGTCTCCGTTTGGCAAAGCGTTCCTCTCTCTATTCGGGCGTCTCCGCTGCCCTCTTCGCCTTCTGACGCTGATTCTTTGTTTCTTGAGTAGCCAACTGCCAGGCGACAACCTCAGGATCGGAAGAGGTATTGCTCTCTTGTCCATACCGCCGTTTAGCAGCGGCTGGGCTCTCCTTCTGTGTATTCATATCAAGCGTTGCGATACAGCCGTCGATTACATCTCTGCCTCTTATACGCAATGCTGCGCATGCGATTACGCGCGGTTCGGGTGATAGAGCGGCATGCGGCGAGACGGTGGTGACGAACGCGGCGCAGCTGTGGGGTCGCTCTGGTTACGATAGTATCGGCGCATGCGCACAACTGCTCATCCGCGGCGCACCCACTGCTCCTCTCCGGTTGCCATGCTAACGGTGCATGCGCCAAACTGGCCTCTTCCATGTATTGGAAAGCGCGCGGCGCACCCAGAGCTCCTCCCCGGTTGCCATGGTGACGGCGCATGCACACAACTTGCCTCTCGCATGTACCGCGAAATGCTCGACTGGTAGCCCAGTGTAGCTCCGGCTAAAAAATATTACTGAAAATTTGTTCTGACGGCAGAAACTTTTCTTCCGTGTTTTTCGACTGGGAATATTGTGAGTACAGCCTTCGTCTAACGTTTACAACCCAAGAGGTTTTCTTCCGAGCAATGCCGTGCTACTCTTTAAGAATCACCAGCGTTTTCGGTCTCGTGAAGGTGTAAGGAACTTTTGTCCTCTCCCCTCCTAAAGTCAGACCTTCAAAGGATGCTACGAGAAACCCACTAGGTGGCTTAGAAGACGGCCCCTTGGGCTCCAAACTTTCGGCGAAGGTTGTTTACAAATGAGGACAGAACAACGATCTGAGGGAAAGGTTATGAATGATATCCAAACTAAAGTTGAAAGAGAAGAATGAGCTCGATCGAGCGTGACTTGGATTGTTCATTACAAAAAAAAAGGGATGCCCCGTTAAGGCAACAGAGTGAATGTAAAATTTAGGAAAACGTATCAGGGGCAGAGATGGTAATCCTCACGAGGGCGACCCCTCATGAGGGAGTCCTCACCCTCTCCTCATGAGGATTTCACTCGATGAGGTGAGGGATGTACTACAACGCCGAAAAAAGAGCTCTTCTAACTCAAAACCCCTATTTAAAATTTTGTAAAGTATTCGGTGAAACACCCTGTATAGAGCACTAACAAGGGGCTACTCGCCTGGTCTTGCGAGTGGCCGCCAGTCCAACAGGGACCGTGGTACCGCATTCAACATTTTCATTATCAGCCCCCAGTCTGTCGGTTGATCAGAGTGTACAGTAAAACTCGTAGAAATTATACCTAGTAAGGCTGTTGAATTCTGATGTTCTAGGCCTTCTCTGCCGGAACGAAGTCTGATTTTAGCTGAGTGAGGTTGCACAGAAATGGCTGCGGAGCAAAAAATAGGTTTTGCGAAATTCCACTGCCAAATCAAAGCCTGGTGGCGGCGCTGGTGTGAGATTTTTTTATTCACGCTGTGAGTAGTTCAGTACAGTCATATATTCTTTCTATATTCTATTTTCTCTTAATCTGCGGTATAGTAAAGTGGCGCCGCATTGTGGTGGGCAAAGGCGACCACTCTAGTATTACTATTAAAATAAAGCAGCACCTTAATCCCCTTGGTCTGAATCATCGTTCGCTCCGCTTTGCATTGTACAATGTGCTTAAAAAGAAAAAGTTGTACTGCTCTGCAAATAACATCAACATCTCTTGGTTTATTTCTGTCTTTGGTAAGATCTGTGACCGCGTAATCGCGCGCCTGATTTTATGAACCGAATTTCTAGCAGGCATGGTAGGGGACTGCCACTCGGCGTTTGAGTAAGGCGAAGACGTGCAAGCGAAAAAAATGACAGGCGGTTTCGCTTGGGGTTAACCAATAATTATTGTGCCCTAGCCCCGCTAATCTTGTTTCGAATGGTTTTTATTGACTTTCTATGCTGTTGCTTGGCCTGAAAATGCCTACTTTGGTTCATACGTCACATGATGTGAGTTTGCGTGTTTTAGACTTGTACTGCGGTAGAATTGGTCATTCTTTACATTCACAGATACCTAGGAGTCCTGATACCGCTCGAGGCGGAGAGGAGCAGTGGTTAAGCTACGCGCCATCGGTGGGGCTTGTGAGACCAATGTTGTTCCTGAAAAAGCCCTCGCGACTAATCATTAAATTGAACTGCCACAGTGGGCAGTTTGCTCACAATCCGATGGGCAGCTTGTGATGACATCACAAGGTCACGTGACCAAGGTGCCCTCCGTGCTAGAAGCAGGCTTCGGACAGACAGAAAAACACTTTGCGGCGGATTGGAAGCGTTAGAGCACTAAAATGGCAACCATGGGAATCGTTCACTCTAGACTCGGGGAGTTAGTGATTACTATTATTCATCCTAAATGCTGAATTTTAGCGAGCCGTTTTATTTTCAAGTGGTCTCAATAATGTTTTATTTTAAGCTTCCGCATAAGAGCCTAAATAAATAAATAAAAATTTAAAGCTGCGGGAGGGGGATCCGAACTCACTGGGGCACTAAAAAATCAGTACCACTGGCCGCTACTTGCAACCACTACGCCGTCACCCCAGGTTTTTTTAAGCATGGCATTTATAAGTCTGAAAATATGTTCTATTTACATTAACTAAATTATTTACAAAGATTTTAAGATACGACACGAAGCATACGGCAAAAAGACAGCAACAGAGCAGTAGAGGCGAGGTATGTAGGCTGAGAGCGTCACCAAGAAGGAGTGCCACTCCGGTTTTTCGTCGGTCGGTTCATACACTTCCCTAATTTGAACGATCAGCTGGGAGAAAATCTTAACATCCTGCCTGTACGAACTGGAAAGCTCTCGTGATGTGCTTTTTTTTTAATTCGAAAAGTGTGCCATGAGGCATAAGTTGAAAAAGGAAGGGGGGGGGGAAGGAATGCACGGCAATGAAAGTAAAAAAAAGGAGTGAGGAACCGTTGCGCCGAGGTAGTCGCACAGGTTTCTAATGAAACGGTTGTCCATAGTCCACTTCACGTAGTCACTTTCGCGGTTCCACCGCAGGCCCACCTCCCTGAAGAGCCGTTTTCTGATAGCAGGCGTCGCTGGGCACGTCCACAAGTGCCGCACATCACAAATGTCCGGTGTAGCGCTACAGTGAGGGCACCTGTCAGGTGCTGGCAGATCTTTGGCACGCCACCGATGACGGACAGATGGTGTCAGGGCCGCCCCTGCACGAATCCGGCGCACGGATACCTCCTCCTGCCGAGTAATACCCCTGTCACACGGGCACTGTAAAGGTACTTTGAACTAATGCTCCATTACTCTAAGGACGAACGCGCGCTGGCACACGGACGCGCCAAAGGACACCTAGCTCAAAGGAGCTTCGAAACAAGGCAGCTCGAGATCGTCCTTTGAGGCTTCAAGGGAGTACTCTCTCTCCCAGCGAGTTAACAGCATAAATAAATTGAGAAAAGAAACGTTCAATTTTCATTTTATAAATACACTTCATAGATTAGTGGTGTTTTAAAATATAAGATCATTTGTTGTGTGGCAGTCTCACCACGCCATACTCTCTTTCCAGATATACGAGCGTCACGGTAGCCACGGTAAATATGCCGGCATGTCGGCCATGTTGTTTTTTGCTTTAACATAATACGGTTATAAAACTAATTTACTAAAAAAATGTGACATTTTTGTATTTACATGTGCAGCGAGGTTTGCAATTTTAATAACGCTTTTCGCCGATGAGGGCGCTAAAAACTTCTTGCGAAGGTCGTTCCGCGACCGTGTAGCACGGACGAACTCCCTTGAAGTAGTGCTCCTTTGGGAGAATAAAGGAGCATTAGTTCAAAGTGCCTTTAGAGTGCCCGTGTGACAGGGGTATTAGACTACGGGGAGAGGGTGCGAACATGGAGGAATTAGAGCGCGTGTTCGCTGCCGCAGAACTTCGGAATCGGAAACATGGGACAGGAACAGATCTGGGGGAAGAGGGGAAGGTGGCGGATCGTCTAATGTATGAAGATGAGTCATAGCATCCGCTTGAATGTTATGTGCATCCTGGGCATGGCCGCGAATCCAGTGTATGCGCACAGGACATGGATGCTTTGCGCAGAGCACATGAATTGATTGTCAAATCTGGAACGTTCGTCGAACAGCCTTAAGCTGTTTAAGGGCGGCGCGATAGTCGGTGTAAATGTGAACTGTATTGAGTGTTGGAACGAGCGGAAGGGAAGCAATGGCATTATAAATGGCTTGAAGTTCCAATGCCAGGGGAGTGCACGTATCCGCAGTATACGTCGCGCGAGAGTTGAGATGCGGATGAGATGGACTATACACAGAAGTAACTCCCCTCTCTGCAGAATGTGATGCATCCGTGTATAATATGCAGCCTTCAGGCAGATACGCTGCTGATACCGACGGGGAAACAGTGGGGCGATTGTCAGTGAGCTGGCAATAGGACTACGGTGGAAGTGTCTTTAAACGATGAAGTTTGAGAGACTGTTTTCGAGCTCTATTTGCCACCCGTTGGTCGATGATTTCACTTAGTGTATTAAGTTGGGCGAACTCCTGTAGCACAGGTATGGGTGTTAAACGAGGCAGATATGTTATGACGCGCATAGCCTCACGATTGATAGCTTCAAGGGAGTCCCACTGTCTGCGGGTGAGACGTTGAAATTGTGCCTGATATACTATCCGTGGCTGAAGGATAGAGCGCACAAGCTGGCGGGCCGTATGAGCACGTGCGGCACCAGAGCGCATAGCTATGCGACGAATCAGACCTAGAGTAGCGTGAGCCGATTTACGGGTGGCTGTCAGCCACGGGGTGTCAGTCCCAGATGTATGGAGGAGAAGACCAAGAATACGAACAGTTTCTTCCTGAGGAATCAGAGAATTATGTACCGTAAAATTTAATGGGGGAGCTTTCCGTAAGCCGGCTTTATTTCAAATTCGAATGAAACATGATTTATTAGGAGAGAGTGTTAGACCCAGAGGTGGGAGGCGAGATGTCAATACATCCAGCGCGTGTTGAAGGACCGACTGATGAATAGACGCATCTGGATGACAGCACCACAAGGTTATATCATCGGCATACGCAAGCACGCGGATAGAAGGGATGGACTCTAGGGCTCGAACAAGAGGAATTAAAGCCACATTAAATAATGTGGGGGCGAGAACGGAGCCCTGCGGCACTCCTCTATTGGAAATGAAGTTACCAAAGGGCTTTCCGTGGACACGCACGCTGAAGGTTGGATTTGATAAAAAGGCGTGAATAGAGAGGAGGAACCGGTGAGGGAGAACAAGAGTTTGAAGGGTGGCAAGAATGGCAGAGTGAAGGATATTATCATATGCCTTTGTTATGCCTGTAGCGATTACGGTTCGTACAAGGTGACTCTGCGGAGAGTGGTCAAGCACGTCAGCAGCCAAGTAGCAAGGCCGTCCTCTGTTCCAATTTGTGGGCGGAAACCAATTTGGGAATCTGGGTAACAATCATGGGATTCCAGCCACCACGACAAGCGTGCGGCTAGAATGTTTTCATAAAGCTTGCAGATGGTAGGCGTAAGAGAAATTGGACGAAGGGCCGAGAGAGATACTGGAGGCTGACCTGACTTGGGTATCGGAACCACAATAGAATGCTTCCAGTCTCCCGGCATGACGCCAGAAAGCCACACTTCGTTAAAAGTATCAAGTAGGGTTTGCAAAGCCCTGCCTTCCAAGTTACGGAATAAGGAGTTAGGTATGCCGTCGTGCCCGGGAGTAGTAGTAGTTTTTAAACGTTCAATGGAGGCCAGCAGCTCTGCCATGGTGAGGTCAGAAGTAATCCCATCGGAGGGCTCTGTAACCGATAAGTCAGGTGGAGACGTAGCGGTGCAGTCATGGTTTGGAAAAAATGGACGGGCTGCTTGTTGTGCAATTGTGTCCTCAGGCACATTTAGCGCGAGGCGAATGATCTCTGTGCAATCTGCAACCTGAGAAGGGCGCTCCATGGCGTGAAACACTCTCCAAAGATGTCGATTGCCCTGCGTAGAGGACAGGCGGGCACTCCATGCAGCCTATCGGTGCCTGCCTAGCCACTTTGCATAGCGCCGCGCCCGTGCGGTAGCGCGGTGAAGAGTAGGAAGAGCCGATGGGTCATCGGGGTGACGAGTAGCGTAAAGATCCGCCTGGCGACGAAGAGCCCACAGATTCAAGAGATCTATGTCCGGGTTTGGGTCGTCTTCATTTACAGTAGTGGTAATAGTATGAGTAGCGAGAACACAATGCTGAAGAGGGGTTGAATGCAGATAAATGATTGTCAGCGCGTACAGAGTCCCATGATGTTATTCGTACAGTGCGGCGTATTTTCCGCAGACGCGTAGGCGTGAGGGAGATAAAAATATGGCTGTGATCGCTACCCCAAGTATCAGAATCAACAGCCCAACGAGGGTTACCGGCGCCTAACCACCAAATCAAATCAGGTGAATACGGGCCACCTCGTGGGCGGGTAGAAGTATTGGGGTGGTTTAAAAGTTGAAAGGAATGATCCGAAAAGCTCCCTTGGATGTGTGCACCCCTTGAGGAATCCGATGGGTAACCCCACGCAGTGTGTGCGCCGTTGAAGTCACCACCAACTAGAATAGGGATACCCGAGTTGGTAGAACGTAGAAAACGAACCCATCCCAGATTGGGAGATGCGGAGCCAGGACGACTACAGAAAGAAACTAGGACAAGGGGTGTGCGTGCAGGTTTTACGAGAAGGACGACAACCTCTTGACGTGTGTTGCACCACCGTGAAAGGTCGAGCGGTGTGTGCGGAACTGAACTGTGAATATAAATTGCAGATTTACCTGGGCTGAGGGAGGATGCGGTGCAACGGCGATCAGGGATAGAGGGCTAATGGTATGCGCAGAAACCTGAAAGGCGTGGGAGTGTATTATGCTCTTGCAGTAGGAACGCCCATGCCCTCAGCTTTCCGTCGCGAAGGAGGATGTTCACTTCAGAGGCCTTGTTAGCGAATCCTCGACAGTTCCACTGCACCACCACCGATGATGATGCGCTATCCATGACGAGGCCGAAGTGCTTCCACGATGAGGGATGTCACCTGCTTCATCAGCGCTAATATCTTATCCACTGTCGGGGTAGTCACGGCTAACAGGTGGTCGACACCTGATTGTGGCCCAGTGCTTACTCGTGGTGATACCTCTGACGATTGCTCCCGAGTTATTAGAATTCTTCGAGAGGATTGAGAACGACGCTGTTCCCGGCGCTGGGTGAGTTCGTCTAGACGGCGGCGAGCCTCCGCGGTTGCATTGTCTAAAACTGTGTCTTCATCTGTGGTATCCACATGTGATGGATGCACTGGACGTTCTGGCGTACCATTTGATCCGGGAAGGTGAGCCGCTTGTGCATATGTACGCTGGTAAGGAGACGTATGGTGAGCAGCGTGCTCAGATAAAGGAAGTTCAGGGAAGTCGTCGTCGTCACATGCGAGTGCGGCAAAGCGATTACTTGTAGGAATATCCATTTTTGCAGGCGACTTGTGAAACTTCTTTGCTTGCTTCTTCTTTGGACAAGCGGGGGAGCGAATGTCATGGTCCGGCGATTTGCACAGGGCACAATGAACTGTTGGTTCATTCATGTCGGCCACAGCTGCTGGATTAGGGCAGGTATTTTGCATATGTCCTTCTTTGTGGCAGTGATAAAAAATACGACGAGGTCGGAAGGGCTGTGGTTTGACGATCGCACCGTAGCAAGTAAGGTACTTCGGGAGAGTCAACGGGCCTTGCAGGATGAGCAGGTATGAGCCCCGGCGACCCATAGGCCGTGCTTGCAGTACAACGTGAGTTGAGCAGCGAATATTTGCGCGCACCTCCTCGGGAGGGCTCGTGCTGTCGACATGATAAACCATGCAGCGGTGTGTGTCCGGACCAGATGCAAAATATATTTGCACCGGGACATGCTTGCTGTCATCCAGGGGGATCCGCATAACTGCGCAAAGTTTCTAGGCGTCCATCAAGGATGACAAGTTTACCGTGATGGTGTTCGATGGGCGATGGACGACAAACCCGCAGTAGTTCGAAGAGCCAAGAGCGTGATCAATTGTGGCTTGAACATTCCGGGCAGGGATGGCAGTCATATCAAAGCGCAATGTAGGCTTGATGGTAACGCGGAACGAGTTCGCAGCAGGCGGAAGAGAGCCTTGACTCACGGGAGGCTTCTGTGGAGGAGGCTCAGACGCTGGTGACGGCCCTTGGTGGGAATACTGAACTGGCGCGACGGGCACAGTTTCTTGAGGGAGTGCCACGGGCACGGAGGCGGTGGAGCAGGCCATGTCACAGGCCAAAGTCGTAGCATCGGAGGACGGCGCATGCTGGAGGCCCGGAGGCGCTGGCGATTGCGTGGACGTGGAGGCTGCGTCAGGTGGCAACACAGCGGGCATCCGCGTAGCTGTCGTCGACAACGCAGAATCCATGCAGACGCGCAGCGCGCCTCGCTCGGCAGCGCCGAGCTAAGCCTAGCTTGCCCCTGAGGGTTCCGGTTGGGTTTTCTCAATTGAGAATGCGCCCACCTTGCCGGCAATTTCTCCGCAGGGGCGTCGTCAGCATTCGGTCTCACGGAGGGCACTGTCCGACCCACGCCACACGCGAGAAGACAGCGAAAAGCGAAAACACAGACCTAGAAGCAGACACGTAGCCACCCACTAGGTCTTCGTCTTCCCGTGCTGTGCTTGCAATGTCGTTGTCTTCGTCACGTAGCCGCGTCCACGAGAGCTGTTGAAAGTGTCAGTCTCTCACGCTGTAGTTCTTGTTGTTGTTGTTGACCTCACACAATGGCACATCCGTGCGCGTGGAAGCGTCATCAGACGAGCATCTAGCAAACCGCACGAAATGGCGGAAGATTAGAAGCAGTGAAATTCAGAAGACGCAGTGGTATCGCAATGTTATCGGGTAATGGTAATTAAATTACCTACAAAATTTCCTTGTTCTGTGTCGATGGTGTGCTTAGCACTTATTGTAATTATTGTGGTAAACGCTACTGAATCGTTTTCTAAATTTTCTAAATAATCTTGGCGTACATAAGTTTTTGCCAGAGACACAAAAACGCGCTGACTGATTTTAGCAGTCCATTTTAACACAGCGGGCATGGCAGCATCAAACGAGGCAGCATGCTAAGCAATCCTTTTTGCTTTGCTATCCAGGTTAATGATTCCAAATCGGCACATTGCCACAGGAGTGACGGTCGCTTTCTAGTGCTCTTGCTCTGCCGACTGTGTGTTCAGCGTTTGCTTTTTTGCGTGATTGCATTATCAAAAGATCTGTTGTGTTGTGGCGGTGTTGAAACACATTAGTGGACTGACTGGAACACAAATTCTATCAAAATTGCTAGAAAGCCTGAGCAAGATTAATTCAACAATAGAAAGTCCTGCAGGCGTCTCAAAACATAAGTGTGAATAATCTTTCCGGTTTATCTTAGAGAATTGATGGCACTGAGAAACAGTTGTCGAGCCACGATGTCTTAGCCACGAAGGTAAAATACATAGAATCGGCAATATTGGAACTTCAGGAGCAGCTTAGTACAATCAAGAACAAGATAGACGACTTAGAAAACAGAGGAAGGTGAAGTAATCTTATCTCACACAGAATAAAACAGCCTAGCGAGGAGATTTGCGAGGAACTGGGAAAGGAAGCAATTGATGGTATTTTTTTTTTTCTGGAAGAAGGTTTAACAGTGAGTGTTGTCGCAGGGTGGGTAAAAAGGAAATAAATAAGCCGCGACCAGTGGTTTTGAAACTCCTCGACTTCTGTGAAAAAATTTAAATATTATGATCATGCTATTGGCTCAAAAACACCAAAACCAGCTCAAAATCCAAACACCAAAACGAGCTGAAAATCATTAGGTGAGGACTTTTATAAGCGAGTTAGGGAAATACGGAAACAGCAGTGGAAAAGCTCTGAAGAAGAGGTTAAAGAGTGCGCGAAGCTTTAAAGCTAATCTACGATGGCTAAACGTAAATAGCGTACTGTGTGGTTTGGATAAAACAAGAGTTCCTCGCTTTGGGCTTAGCAAGAAATCAAACTGACTCCGGAATAGGAGATCTCAGACCCTGAAAATACTAAATGTTAATTGCAGAAATGTCATAAACAAGACAACTGACTTGGAGGCTATTCTGCTTTTTCATGAACCTGGAATAGCGGTTTTGACAGAAACTTGGCTTAGCAATAGTGTTTCATAGTGAGTTCGTTACCACTGGCTACAGTTCGTACCGAAAGCATCGTGATGGTAGAGGTTTGCTTTGGTTTATGAGGGTTTAACGTCCCAAAGCGACTCAGGCTATGAGAGACGCCGTAGTGAAGGGATCGGGAAATTTCTACCTCCTGGGGTTCTTTAACGTGCACTGACATCGCTCAGTACACGGGCCGTGATGGTAGAGGTGGAGATGTCAGCATTCAGTTTAAATCATCCCTGCGAATTTTACAAATGCCTGATGTACGCAATGTATAGCGAAAGTTTTTGCAGAACATACTATGGACACGTTAGATATATTATTGGAGCAATGTACAGGCCCCCAAATCTACCGCTGCTCTATTATAGGAACTGAAACAATATTTGTGCACGAATGTTAAACCCGATAATCGTATTATGCTGTCAGGATATTTTAATTCGCATGACACAGACGGGTCAAATTTTGAGTTAAAAGCATGACGCCCAAGGTGAAGCTATGTTGGACATTTCTTTTGCCTTCGACTTATTGCAAATTGCAGAAGAAAATACCATATTTCAGGCCAATTCTCAATCAATGCTAGACCTCTTTTTCGTTAGCTGATCAATTACTGCCAAAACAAATTTCCAGATTGTAGATAGAATATCAGACCACAAATCTGTACTGCTCACTACTGCAGACGCTGCTTTAGATAATAAACCTAAATATTCACCGTATTGCAACTTTTCTCGAGCTTTTCTCGAGATACATTACGAGTATCTCGGACTCTTTATCACTAATGACTTCACTTGGACTAAGCACATTGACTACACAAGGGCTAACGTTAATCGCAAATTGTTCTTTCTGAGGAGAGCTTTGAGACTTTCTACTAGTGTTTCTACTGCCTGACTGCTTGCATAAAAAAAAACGTAATTCTGCTGATAATAGACAAACACTTTAGCTAAAACTTAGACTAATCAGATACTATATGGTGCAGCTAAAAGCAGCTCGCTTCATTTATAATGTATTTGGACGTACGTCAGTGACAGAGCTCATAAATAAAGCGGACTTGCGCCCATCAACCGTTTGTCACGACCAAAATTCCTCTTTCGATTTATTACCGGCCACAATAAGATAGTTCTCACGAGATTAATTTCTTTTTCGCCTGGTTACGCCACTAGGAAAAGACATAGCCGCACTGTAACACCATTTAACACGCGTAATAACAGTTTTAAGTATACTCTTTTTCTATGGACAGTAATTGAAAGGAATCTTCTACCCAGTGACCACGTGTCAAAATAATCTGTGTCCACATTTCTTTCCAGCTATGTTTAAAATGTGTTGTGTATGCTTATTTTCCAACATTTTCAAGCTGTGTTATTCTAATTTGTTCTTGTGTTCATTGCCTGTGTTTTTATGTCGCGTTTACTTATTTGTATCCCGCTCTGCTAAAATTAACAGTGGGGAATGCAGTATAAGCAAAATAAATATAGATGATAATGCAATATTATAAGCGCCGGGCACATGTATGCATGCAGTGAGTGCCAGAAGTAAAGCCCGAGTGATATTTTAGGGCCAAACTTGTAACTGTCTCGGGTTTGTCTCACGTATTAGCTCAACCAGTTCACACGCCTAGCGCTATTCCTCCTCTTTCTTGTGTTCGTCTTGCTTGCGCTACAGCTCTTTTGTTAAAATTTCTTCTAAGCTCACACGCACGTACCCGCACACACACAACAGTATAAGCATCTAGCCTGTCGTCCAATACAGTTTTGAGCGCTTGTCTTGTTTAGTACTCAGTAATATCGCCAGATGCTGCAGACTAGAAAATACATTTCGAATTTTAAAATAACTTTCAGTGAGGGCGAGGAATGGCCGGATAACTTTTCAAAATGAGGGCTAGGGGGAGGGAGGTTATGGATTTAAATTGTGAGGGTGAGGGAGGAAAAGTAAAAATGGGGGCATTTCCCCACCTCTGATCAGGGGAGACGAAGCGTCAGGTAGGATGATAGCGAGAGATGAAGAGGGAAGGCAGGGATGGCAAACGGAAGGGTGTTCCGTTTGGCCACTGTGCACGGGGGAAGAGGGATGATGGGATTGAAAGTTAAAAGAGAGAAGGTTGAAGTTATTGAAATATACGCGGTGACAGTGCGGCGGCAACAAGCACAGATCAGAACTAATCGTAGACCGATGGACTATAGCCTACGTACTGCTCCATTGACGTAGCTGGGCTGATGGCGAAGAAACGACAGCACAAAAAGGACAAGGGACACAGACGAGAAGGCAGGGACGGCGCTCACTCTTCTTGTTAATGTTTGCCCTCATGCATGCATTCTGTTCAAGCCGTGGTCATCGTCAACGCAGTTAGGTCGCCTCTTTGCAGGAGAGGTGATAGAGGCGGAACTGACGCATGCTTCCTCAAAATTATGTATCTGTTCCGATTGCACGGTTTCTCGTGTGATACGTACCTTGTTCTTCTTACTGATTGGTTTGGTTTGGTTTAAGGGGGTTTAACGTCCCAAAGCGACTCAGGGTATGAGAGACGCCATAGTGAAGGGCTCCGGAAATTTCGACCACCTGGCGTTCTTTAACTTGCACTGGCATCGCACAGTACACGGGCCTCTAGAATTTCGCCTCCATCGAAATTCGACCGCCTCGGCTGGCATCGAACCCGTGTCTTTCGGGGCAGCAGCTGAGTGCCATAACCACTCAGCCACCGCGGCGGCGTTCTTACTAATAAATTGGTCACAAAATCAGGCGAATAGTCACGGCAAGTCAGAGAGTGGCTGGCCAGGTGGTGATGGAGTGGAAGTGTGTATTGTTGTCGATGAAGGAATAAACAGTGCTGCCTCTGCGAGCAAATAATACAAATGGGGTTTTCTAAGAGGATTGACTGTAATATTGTGTCCTAGTGCGAGCAAATGCTTGCAAAGCAAACTGCTTATTGTGGTCGAACTCGCGTCCACAACTGAAAGAAGTAAAGTCGGCGCTTAGGGGAACCCCTGGTGGCCGTTATGCTTTACTTTATAGGGGTTTATTGTCCTAAACCGACTCAGGCTGTGAATGATGCCGTAGAGAAGGTCTCCGGAAATTACGACCACCTGGGGCTCTTTATTGTGCGCTGACATCGCACAGTACACGTGCCTCTAAAATTTCGCCTCCACTGAAATTCGTCCGCCGCTCCCTGGTTAGAACCCTCGTCTTTCAGGTCAGCAGCCGAGGGCCTTAACCACTGAGCCTCCGCGGCGGCACTGGCGGCCTTTATGATCGCACACCCGGCTCCTGTTGGCTGGGTTCTATTTGGAGATGACTTGCAACTTTGTAGATAGCACGCTCATGTGATCGCGAAAAGTCCCGAACACTACAGAATCCTCCCAAGCATTGTCGCCATCTTTAAAAAAAACAATGTAATTGATTATAGTATGCACGAAAAAAAAGTACAGCGCCTCGTTTGTGGCGAATCGAGGGCGGTGAGGTTTTGAATACGCATCAGCGAGCTAAAAAACGCTGTTAAAGATTAGATAACGCAAAATCGAAGCAATATTGTACAGGCAATGAAAGTCAGCAATGGGGTCGACGTTCGTGTCTACCCCTTGTCGCGCGTTTGTGCTCCCCATTTTGCATGCTGTACTGAAAAGTGCCAGAATCGTTTCGTATGCGTCGTGATATTGCGTGGAAAAAGAAATCGGAACCTGACGTCAGCTAAAAACGCTGAAATCCAAGCGACAACTTGAAAATGCCCGTTGAATGGAATGTGTAGCGCTGGCATTTCAGAACATTTTTTTCCTGAGGCAGAGTCACAATAGAAAATTCGAAGATTGCATTTTCGTAATCGCTGAAATTAGCACACGGCTAAACCTAGTTCTTGCATTTGATTCCATTAAGAGCGGTGAAAAAACTATAGTGAAGCTATAAGGGCTGGAGTCGACCTGTTCCTGCCTTGTTGCAGGCGTGTTAAGTGCAACACACCCGAATAAAATGTTGCACGCGTTTTGGAATGGTGTACTCTGATTACTTGCATATATCTCAGGTTCTGTTGGGTGTGAATGCTTCATGACCTCTAAATTTTCAGAACCCTTAAATTTTCCAACCGGAATTCTATGTGACCTCACCACCATCATCCGCCTGACTACGCCCACTGCAGGGTAAAGGCCTCTACCATGTCTCTCCAATTAACCCTGTCCTTTGCCAGCTGCACCCACCATATGCCTGCAAACTTCCTAATTTCATCCACCCACCTAATCTTGTGCCGTCCCTTGCTACGCTTGTCTTCTCTTGGAATCCCCTTTGTTACCCTTAAGGAACAGCGGTTATCTTGCCTTCGTATTGCATGCCTTGCCTAACCCCATTTCTGATAGGATGTCATTAACACGCATTTAATCCTTGACTTATTCTGCCCTCTTCATGTCTCTTAACGTTACACCTATCATTTTTTTCCATAGCTCGCTGCGTTGTCCTTAACTTGAGTTGGTCCTTTTTCATTATCCTCGGCGTTTCTTCCCTTTAGGTGAGTACTGGTAAGATACACCTGTTGAGTACTTTTCTCTTTAGGGATATTGGTAAACTGCCATTCATGATTTGAGAGAACCTGCCATATGCGCTCCACCCCATTCTTATTCCTCTAGTTATTTCTTCCCTCACGATCCGTACCAGCGGCCACTACCTGTCCTAAGCAGACAAATTCCCTTACCACTTTCAGCACCTCGCTACCTATGGTGAACTGCGGTTCTCTTCCGAGACTCTGAATGAGGCATGAATATATGACGCATAAATGTAATATTAGTTCGTTGTAATACGCTCTAGTTTAAATACAGTTTTGAATTTTTCTCTAGTGCTACTTCAGATGTGTATGCGTGCGCAGTCGGAATACGGGGGGGGGGGGGGGGGGGGGTTCACCTTACGTCAGCTGCAAGGCCGCTGGCGTAGCTTCAGGCATGTTCACAGCCGCCGCTGCTGACGCCGCAGTACCTCCACAATTGTTCTGCGACAGTTTTGCGCGTCTCGCGATAAATAACCCTCGCCTGGATCCATCTGCGTGGATCAGGAAATGGCAGATATCGCAAAAAGGCTCGACCATGAGTAAACACCAATCCGCACGACTACGAAGGCTTCGGCATGCTGAGAGACGTGCGACTGCTTCCGCATGTTAAATTCAGCGACATTGAATACTACGAGTGCACGGTATACAGGTTCTGTTATCATACATGAATTTAAAACGGACAAGTCCACGGAAGCGCAGAAGTTTCTGACGAGCGGGGGGGGGGGGGGGGGGAGAGCAACGTGTGAGGCTGTTTGCCGACGTCCGAGGCTTTGTTGTCGGAAAGGTAACTTGCGCCAGAGCCACTCGTGTAGCTGGCTTAAAAATCGCATTTTCAGTTGCTTGTAAGAGGCGGACTAGAACACAATAAAGCGGTATCGCTGTGCTTCAGTACTGTTTCGCCGAAGCTCGATTCCGTATCCTGTAGATCAATTTGTTAGAGTGCACGTCAGGGATCACAGCAGAAAAACTTAATCTTTCAATCTGGCGCTCATCTTTTGAGCGTGGTATAGCCCTTTTTTGGAGTCTCTTCAACCGCTCAAATAAAGGAGCTTAAGCTCTTCGTTATTGTGCTGTAACCGAACAGCATCAGTATAACTGTACCAGCTCGAACACTACAGTTGCCGACATTGCGTTGTCGCAGTGGGGCGCGTTTTGGTATTGAGGGGTTCCTTCATGCGCCTCTTCAATATGTCTCCAGTATTGTCTTCCTCGTTGGTAAGTAGATTAGAAATACAGAAAAGCCCCCTTAAATTTCCTTCTCCTCAGCAGGCGTTTTTGATAATTAGAACCGAACACAGCTCGTTGCCGTCGCTGTCACACTGCAGCCGCCAGGAGGAGGAGGAGGAGGAGAAGAAGAAGGAGGAAAGGCAGGGAGGTTAACCGGAAGAATAACCGGTTTGCTACCTTACACAGGGGAAAGAGGTGAGGGATAAAAAGATGAAATAGAAAAGAGAGTAGTAGGAAATTGAAGTCACCATGCAAGGTCACAGCGTTTGGTAAAATCACAGCCTATCGTGCAGGCGAGTCTTCAAGAACCGGAGAAGTGCCTTGGAGAGAGGTTAACCGGAAGAATAACCGGTTTGCTACCTTACACGGGGGAAAGGGGTGAGGGGATAAAAAGATGAAATAGAAAAGAGAGCAGTAGTAAAATTGAAGTCACTATGCAAGGTCACAGCGTTTGGTAAAATCACAGCCTATCGTGCAGGCGAGTCTTCAAGAAGCGGAGAAGTGCCTTGGAGGCCTTCACCGCCGACGATCGCCGCGGCCAGTGGCCGAGAACCTTCATTTCCGCCAGCGGGCACGAATCTAGACGCTCCAGTGCGTGGCAGAGAGACTACCTTTCGGTGCTGTAGGCAGGGCATTCACAAAGAATCTGGCCTATAGTCTCATTACACCCGCAGATGGCACATGAAGGGCTGTCAGCCATGTAAATTAAATAAGAGTAATGCTTGGTGAAAGCTACACCAAGCCACAGTCGACACAGCAAAGTTGCTTCACGTCGTGGTAGGCCGGATGGAAGCCGGAGCTTCTGATGAGGGTCCAAGGTCTTTAAACGCGAATTCGAAAATTGGCCTGAATTCCACGCGGCAAACGTGATGTCCCGCGCCAGTGGTCGAAGCCTACTCGCTGCGTCGGCTCTCGAGATGGGGATGGACGCACAATCACCCTCATGGTGAGCAGTTCGCGCGGCATCGTCCGCGCGGTGGTTGCCTGTGATGCCGCCTTGTCCTGGAAGCCATTGGTAAGCAATATCGTGCCCTTTATTGATGACGGTGTAGTGAAGCTCTCCGATTTCCTCGACCAGTTGTTCATGGGAGCCATGACGAAGGGTAGATTGTAAGGCTTGGAGGGCTGCCTTTGAATACGTGAAAACAGATTATGGCTGGGGAGTTTCTTCACGTATAACTTCAATGGCGACATGAATAGCTGTAAGTTCTGCCCCAGTCGATGAAGTCCGGTGTGATGTTTTCACGTTCTTAACTATGGTCCTTATGGGGATGGCCACGGAGGCCGAGGAACTGGAAGGTGTCACTGAGCCATCGGTGTATACGTGCAGTCGGTGTTCGTGTTTCTCATGCAAACATTCTACAGTGGTCTGCTTTGATGCTGTCGAAGATAAATCAGCCTTCTTCTTGATTCCCGGTATGGAAAAAAGCACACGACGTTGATGCGGGCTCCATAACGAAGAAGACGGTCTAGAGGCTGGTGTAAACGTTGCTGGTAGATAGTCGCGATGGGCATCGATAATTTTCGATGTAATCGGCCCTTTAAGAGGAAGAGTGGCAAGATGATGCGCGGTAATCCGAGAGAGGTGACGAATATGCGCTTTCAAGGCTTCGGGTGTTAAATAGGCAGTCATTAGATTCCCCTGAGCGATTAGTACTGTTGCGGCTGTAGATGCGCATTTTGGCAGTCCTAGGCACGTCCGGAGAGCTTGAGATTGAACAGTCTTTAGACACCCTATGTTCGTTTCCCTCAAGTTTCTTAATGCAGGGATACTGTGCCGAGGGAATGCCATGAATAATTCGGTGTACAGCTGGAGCAACAAAAGCACTGATGCTCCCCACGACTTCCCTCCGAGAAAGGAGAGAACGTGAACGATCGATGTCAGTCGCCTTTTCATGTACGAGACATGCGGGCTGCATGTTACATTGCGATCGATGATTATAATCTCTAAGGAAGTGATGGCTTCTTTCGTAAGGTATTGTTGAGCCATTTATGCGTACGGGGAAATGCGACATGCTCTTGCATGTAAAGGCAACAAGGGAGCATTTTTCAGTATTAATCTCCGGGCCTTGGAGGCGGAGGTAGGCACAAGAATGCTTGCCGCCTTTTGAAGCCTTGCTCGAACATGTGGTCACGTAACACCTGATGCCCAGATAAAAATATCGTTCGCATAGACTGAGACTCGTGCCGACTGTTGTAGTACATTGACAAGGCCAACAAGAGCAAGATTGCAAAGCGTTGGTCTGTGTTCTCCACCCTGTGGGACTCGACGGGAAGTGAAATGTGAAGATGTTGCTCCGTCTTCAGTCTGCATAAATAGTGATCTGTTGGATAGATAACTGGGTATCCAGCTGAAAATACGACCACCAAGTTCTGCAGCTTCCAGAGAGCCGAAAATAGCTTGATCAGTGATGTTATCATACGCCCCTTTAACATCCAGAAACAACGCCGCGGTCAAGCGCTTCAGACGCTTCTGATGTTAAACTGATGACACCAGGCCAACCACGCCATCAATAGAGGAACGTCCGCGCCGAAACCCGGACATTGCATCAGGGAATATTTCGTAGCGCTCCAGATACCACTCAATTCGCGTAAGTACCAACCTTTCCATGAGTTTGCCCACGCAACTAGCCAATGCAATTGGAGGGTACAATGCTACGTCATGCGGCGATTTTCCGGGTTTAAGAACCGGAACCAGACGACATGATTTCATTTTGGCGGTAAAATTCACCGCGAGCGGGCGAAGGACACAGAAAGGGGACAAAATAAGCGCTGTCTCGCAACTAAGTTTTATTAAGAAGAAGCGCAAAAATATATACATATACAAAAAACGACATAGGTGCGATAGGTAGGTATAAGTATATATTTTTGCGTCCCTTCTTAATAAAACTTAGTTGCGAGACAGCGCTTGTTTTGTCCCTGTTCTGTGTCTTTCGTCCGTTCGCGCTGAATTTTACCGCCAAAATGAACTACATCCAACTCGCCCAACTGACCATTCTTCTGCGACATGATTGCCACGTGTCCGGAACTGTACCCGCACACCTCGATGTATTGAAGTGGCCTAAAAGAGCACGTCGAGACTCCTCACCAAGGTTTCAAAGTGCAGAGTATGTTACTCCATCGCGCCCCAGCGATGAAGACCGTCTGCTACCAGCCATGAGGGTGTCTAGTTCTTCCATGGAGAAACGAAGGTCCATTTGCGAATCCCTAGATCTACATACTTCACAGCAATTCGGAGTTGTGGATGCGTTCCTGGGACCTGCTATTCTTTCGCAAAAGTCTTCACTAATCTCCGCTTCGCTACATATTTGGTGAAGTGCGAGAGACTTTAGTGGTTGGAGCTGCTGAGGAGATGTCTGTAGACCACGCACCACACTCCAAATGCCTGAGAGAGGCTTTCGATGATCTAGTGATTCACAAAATGCCTTCCAACGTTCAGCCTGTAAGATTTAAATCCTGAGCTGCATTTTCTTCTGCGTGCGGCATGCATCTCTTAAATCGAGCAGCGATTTTTTCGCTTTTATCTTCTCGCTGCTCTTCGTCGAAGTGATCGGAGGCGCTGCAGCTCCACATCAAAGTCTGTGAACTTTGGAATTGGAGTGAAGAAGCATCTCGCGTTTTACATAGCCTCCTTGATGCGCTCTTCATTGTCTGTTGTAATGTCTCCTCTGCAGGCATCTTCCTTAAGGGTTTTTAACATAGACCAGTCTATGGGTTGCACCTGCAGCCACCAAGCCGCAGAACCTGACTACCAGCATAAACAGCTGCAAACTCTCCCTGCACAAACTCCACGAATGAAAATGAACGGGGGCACATTTAGGAACGCATAACAATGTGGCCAATCACTTTCGATAGAGAATTAGCGCCGATTTCGCACGGTCAACTAGAGGCTGAGAGAGATCGTGAGAAAAACGGCCACTGAGATGTAGATGATGTCAGGACGGCGCGAAATGAACAAGGACGAGAGAGGCACAAGAACACAACAGGACAGGCGCCAACTTGCAACAGGTTCATTCGCCCAAAACTTTACATTTTGTGAAGCACCCGAGCCGTACCGCAGTAGCATATCACACAAGAATAAGAAATTGTCAACAGCAGTCGGAATTCAGGAAGAAGGCGCTACTTCTAACAGACCGGAAGATAAATTCAGCAGTACACACCAGATAAAAGCAAACTTTTTAAGACTAAGTCCTAAGATTATCTGAGCGCAAAACCAACAGGAAAGCAAATTCATCTTCACAATAACGCAGGCTTGGCCACGGCAAACAGAGCGCAATCTTAAAAATTTCTGCATTAACACATCGTGTGACAATGAATGATTGACGAACAACAATATCGTAAAAATTGGTGGACATGAAAACTTAAAAGCTTCGGGAAATCCTCTCAGGGTCAAAGTACTAAAACTAGCGTCAGAACTTAAAACCGTCGAGAAATCCTCCTAGCATCAAAGTTCTAAAAGTCTTAGTTTCTACACAGTTCTCTTTTGGCCGGTAAAACACTTCCAGGGTGAAAACATTAAAACCTAAAAACACCCTTCGAGAAAAGCCGCCTCAGCGTCACTGATTGGAGTGAACGGTTTACAAACGCATGCGCTTCCCGCTTTTTAAATAAAATATGCCTCTAGCTGCTTCTCGCTGAAGTGTGTCTTTTTCGCTCTTCAAATAATTGTTTTATTTAGTTCCAGACGACACTCTTTTCAACTTTTGCAATGGTATGCAAGGAAGCTTCCATGTTGCTTGCGCACATTTCGCAAGTGTTCACTGGCACACTCATTGAACCATCTACCGGTTTGCCCTATGCAAACAAAACTGCAGCTTAAATCAATATTATACACAACCTGTCACCTGCATTTGGTGAACTGTTTTTGATGTTTAATAGGGCAAACCGGACGTTTCTTCTCCGGTTTAGTCATAGCATAAATCTTTGACAACTTTAACTGACCCGAAAAGACAACTTGCACCTAATGTTTGCTTGCGACTTTTTTAATGCCATGGACAGATTTTCTAATTACAGGGACAGATTTCTTTTGTGCTTCCGGAAGTCGCTCATCATGAGGCCGCTGCAGCTTCTGGATTAACATTCCAAAGACAGCCGAAATAAAAAGGGGTGGGTAACCAGGTTCTTGATACCTTTGAATTTGGGCGCCAAATCTCAACGACATCATGTGGTGGCACAACCTTCCCAAGGTATTCGGAAAGTAATTAGCGATTATTGCTCTTTTGACGAGTTTCAAATGAGCACTGTCAAACGGTAACAGCCCTTTCTTAGATGTGGGATTGTACGCCCAGCTTAGGTGACCCTTCATAAATACCAATTTTATGTCTAAAAACTGGAGTTCGCTATTCACTGGTAACTCCCACGCAAACGTGAGGCTCTGGCTGTTATTGATGGAGGCGGATATCACACTTGTTGCCGCCGCAGCTACATCAGACTCGGGAAGAGTCTTCAGAAACACCAAAAATCGTCCACGTATCTAAAAATGAATAGAACATGTGCGTCACTAAGTTGACCTTTGAATTGATTCCCAGCTGCTGACAAGAAAATGTCACAGAGTACAGGCGCTACTGAAGACCCTATGCTCTCACTGCTAATCCCAGCTCCACTTTGAAAGTGTACTTAACCTGTTGTCATGATATTTTCTCTGACAGCGATTAGGAGTCTGTGATGAGAAACAATAATATAAGTCTTCAGTGTCGATGGAGAAATCAAGGTAATCGAGGGAGGGCAAAACGCCCATTTGCTGCCAACGCATGAGGAACTACGAACCTGGTAAAGGCTCATCTCCCAAAGAACCATGGTGCTTTTGAAGGTACACACTGACAACGCGTTGCCATGTCCCTTTTTCCGACACGATGGATCGTAGTGGCCTTCCAGGCTTGTGGGTTTAGCCGTAAAGAATATTTCAAGCAAGCCCCTCTCTTCCCCTTTTGCTCGCTTTTTGATGCATACAGGTGCAACTCATCCAAGATTTTGAGTACCTGTCGTTTTGCCATATTAAACCGGTTTGCCATATTAAACATCAAAAAGAGTTCACCGAATGCAGGTCAGTAGTGGTGTATCAGATTCCTTTAAGCTGCAGTCTTGTTTACATAGGGAAAACCGGTCGATGTTTCAATGAACGTGCCAGTCAACACTTGCGGAATGTGTGCAACCAACATAGAAGCTTCCTTGCAGAGCACTGCAAAACTTGCAAAGAGTGTCGTCCGGAACTAAACAAAGCAATTTTTTTGAAGAGCTGGAAAGACAAATTTGAGCGAGAAGTAGTAGAGGCATATTTTATTAAGAAAGAGGGAAGCGCATGCGTTTGTAACCCACCAATTTCAATCAATGACGCTGAGGTGGCTGTTCTCGAAGGGTGTCTTTAGGTTTTAATGTTTTGAAGTTTTATCTGCTGTTGTGCTCGCGTTTCCATCCTGCTGTGGAATTCGGCGATGTGGACGTGACTGCAGGTCTGCCAGAGGGGACGACGACAATAGCGTCCCCACGTGTTCGAACAGGAATGCCGGAAGCAGCGACGATAGCGTCCCCATAGCAACGATAGTGTTCAACAGGAATGCCAGCGACGACCATAAGCGTATTCGTTCCGGTCCTCGCCACGACGAAGAGCGGTATCAGTGTGGTCCCCTTCAGTCACGCTGGATTTGAACAATTGCCCGAGTGCCGCACCTGCGACAGAGCTTCCGCGTTCCGGTCACCAGTCAAGCTCTTTCGACACCTGCGGGGAGACAGCCTGCATTCCTGTGTCATGCAGCTGCCCTCCAGACGCACGTGCGCGGCCACCTGGAAGCCGCGGGGACGACAACGTGACCGGGTCCTGTTCCCTTTCCCTCGACCGAGCTGCGAAGAAGCATCAGGACAGCCCTGCCGTGGGTGGTACCATCAGTGCCATCGTGTGATTGGACATCATTCTTCGAACTGTATTCCTCAGCTAGGGATCTGGGGAATACGAACAGTATTTAAGGAGCTGCTGGTTTGATGCCAGAGAGAAACCCCTTCTTGAGAGGTATCAGAGACTCCCGACTCCTAAGAAGCTCTCTTTACTAAGAAGCACTGTCAGTTGCCCGTACTTGTACACAATGTAAATAGTCCTTGTATAAAGTTTTCTAAGTTTTCTTCCTCCGATCGTCCTCGTCTCTTCTCCGGCCCAGTCACGCTACCTGAATCCCAACAACTGGTGGCAGCGGTGGGATGCTGCTACCTTAATCGCAACAACTGGATGGCAGCTGTGGGACCTCCACGTGAAGATACCGGCTCCAACGGACCTCGGCAGCTACGGGACTGACGGGCGTCAGCTATACCTTGGCAGGGTGAGTGCCCAATGTTTTCCGTTCATTTCGCCAGAGCGTACTAGCACAGGCAGATGCTAGGTGCGGATTCCCGTTGTCTGGGAAAATTATTTAGGGAAACTGCTTTGTCCACTTCAAGCTAGGGCTTTTGTTTTAGTGGGCTTGCTAACGCACGGTGGAACTCACAATGGAGAAGTTAAAGGGCAGGACCTGCTCGAAACTTGCCAGGAGCTGGGGATTTCACTAGGTTCTGCGAAAAGTAAAAAAGACATTCTCGAGGTTATGCGGCAGGAGGAGGTGACCACTGAGGACGACGACGAGGCTTTGGAAACGATCGTTGGACGCAAGAAAGAAAAAGAAGATCTTCGGTTGGCTCAAGAAAGACGGGAATTGTGCGAGCAGAAAGAAAAAGATGAGCTTTGGTTGGCTCAAGAAAGATGGAAATTGTGCAGCAGAAAGAAAAAGAAGAGCTTCGGTTGGCTGAAGAGAGACGGGAGGTCCGTGAAGCAGAGAAAAAAGCGAGAGAACATGCTCGCAAAATGAAGGAGCTCGAAATTGCGTCGAACGGAGGGAATAGACACGTCTTAGCCCTGTAGCTTCGGCAGAGGAGCAAGGGAGGCAGAGATTGCAGGATCTCGTCTCACCATACCGCGTGGGAGGCGATATTGCACTCTTTTTGGTAAATTTCGAACGCGCATGCGGGAAGGTACACATCGACAAGAGCGCTTGGTCAGAGAAGTTACTTCCTCTCCATCCGTGCGAAGCAGCCGAAGTGGTGGCTCGCCTCTCACGGGAAGAGTGTGATGACTACGAGAAGGTAAAGAGCGCACTGCTTAGAAAGTACCGGCTCTCTGCTGAAGCCTTTAGACAGCGATTCAGGCAGGCAAAGAAAGGCGGAGAGTCGCATACTGACTTCGCGTACCGGCTAAAAGTCAACTTAAATGAGGGGCTTAAGACCGCTGAGGTGCACGGAAGTCATGACAAGGTACTGGAGTGCGTCGCACTAAAGCAGTACTATAACGCGATTCCAGAAGATCTGAGGATATGGCTAACAGACATAGACCTAGACAAAGCAGCACAGCTCGTAGACGAGTATTACGTTCGCCGAAATCTCCAAAGCAAGGCAGGGTACGATATCAGGTTAGGAAAGGGAGAAACATATTCAAAGAGAATCCCCGACCGAAGGGTGCGACCAGCACGCCGAGATCGCCGAACAGAGGAAGCGGGATCAAAAGGTGGAGGTACGAAAACAAGATGGAGTCACCCAAATTTGCCGATTCGCCAAAACAGCAGACACCTGGAGCTCGCGCGTTTGAAGCGCGAAAGCCCATTGTCTGCTATAATTGCAACAAGGACGGTCACATCTCAGTGAACTGCAAACAGCAAAAGATGGCGTTCGCATGCATGCTAGAGTCGGAGGAAAACCTTAAATTGCTGGAGCCATACATGCGGGACGTAGTTATAAATGGTAAGAAATTCCGGGCACTGCGGGATTCAGCGGCTACCATGGATGTTGCTCACCCGTCCTGTGTTTCCTCCACGGACTACACCGGCGAATGCGTCTGGATTAAGCAGGTCGCCGAAGAACAGAGCGCATGCTTTCCTATAGCGAAGGTGACCCTGGGGGGGCTTGTGGCAGGCTAGACACAGAAGCGGCAGTTCGCGCAAACTTGCCGACACACTTGCCCTACCTGTTTTCGAACAAATCCGAGCAGCTGCTGAAAGAGAAAGGTCTCTCTTTTACCTAGGCTTGGCTTGCATGGCGCTAACACGCTCTCGAGCGCGAAAGCTCGCAAAGAAACTCGAATGCGCTCCGATAAATGAGCAGGCACCGAACCATTCTCCTGACCAGCCGGGGGATCCTTGCAGAAAAACTGACCCGTCTAAACCGCATGAGCATGACCATGAAGGTGTTCCCGAACAAGCGGTAGCTGATGAAATCCAAAGAACTGCCGATTCCGTAGAGAATGGAGCAACAGGAACCAACGCGAAGGATTCGACATTAACACCTGCTTCGACTTGTTGGGAGGAGTTGACTAAGGTTGATAGGAAAGCACTTATTGAAGAGCAGAAAAACGACCCATCGTTAAGAGCTCTAAGCAATAAGGTGAGCGAGGAAGTCGCCAGAAAGGACATCAGCTTTCATGAGAAATCAGGCCTTCAGTGCCGGAAATACTGCGACTCAAACGGACGCGCATATGAGCAACTCCTAGTGCCTGAGAAGTACCGGCGGCAGCTTCTAGAGCTCGCACACGGAAATGCATGGGCGGGCCACCTGGGCATAAAGAAAACAAAAGCTAGATTAGCCCTCGAATATTACTGGCCTCGCTGCGGGAAAGATGTGGAACAGCTTGTTAGATCTTGCGACACCTGCCAGCGGGTCGGCAAGTCGACGGATAAATGGAAAGCACCCATGACACTAGTTCCCATAATTACAGAGCCCTTTCGGCGTCTTGTAATATATGCTGCCGGCCCACTGCCAGCGTCCAACTCTGGCTGTCGCTACATTCGTACCTCACTGTGCACTGCAACCAAATTTCCCGAGGCGATTCCGTTGAAGGAGCTAAGTTCCGCATGTGTTGTAGACGTCCTTTTGTCAATTTTCTCTCGCATGGGGTTCCCTGCAGAGATACAAAGCGATAACGGGAGCGTGTTCACAAGCTGCTTGACAACAACGTTCTTTGAACGGTGTGGGATTAAAATAATCCGCAGTTCCATTCACCACCCTCATTCAAATCCAGTCGAACGTATGCACTCCGTGCTAAAGGAGATACTTAGGTCTCTGTGTTTTGAGCATAAGGGAGAAGATTGGGAAAGCTGCATTCCAGCAGCAATCTTTGCAATGAGATCTGTCCCCCACGAAAGAAAGGATTTAGCCCCGTAACTAGTCTACGGGCGTGACTTGAGGACCCCATTGCGCATGCTAAGGGAGTCATGGGAGGGTTACGGAGAGGATCCCTGTGTAGTGGAATACGTCCTGAAACAACTGGAAAGACTTGCGAAAACCAGAGACCTCGTGGAAGCAAAGGTCAGAGCAGCGCAGTCTCTGTCTAAAGAGTACTACGACAAATCGGCACGCAAGCGCACTTTTCAACCTGGTGACCAGGTGATGTTGCTGCGTCCGTCAAAAAGGATCAAGATTGAGGTGCAATGGGAAGGGCCAGCTAAGGTGATGTCCAATCTTTCGGACACCAACTACGAGGTCAAATTTAAGAACAAACACAATCCGATAATCCACAGTAATTTCATGAAGCCTTATGTGCAGCGTCAGGCCATGGTTAACATGACGCTTAACATGCCAGAGGAAGAGATCTCAGACGTACCTTATGTCATACATGAGGACGAGCAGCCAGCGAATGAGCTGCTAAATTCAATCGACAGAGAGCCACGTTAGTCGGAAAATCAACGAGGAGACATGAAAAACGTCGTCCGCGACTTTGAGGCGGTGTTTTCAAACAAGCCAGGATAAGTAAGAGTGAGTGGTGTAACGTACCTTGACTCTAGGTTTTGGGGCGGGCAAAATTGAACGCCACGTCGGCCAAATCAAGTCACCTTTTCCCGTACCGCGTGCCCTCTAAGCACCAACCTGATTTCATTTAGCGAATTTTTTCCTATCCAAGTGCGCCTCGAGCGGGAGCACACGCCTTGGACAGGTGCCCTCTCAATACTACTCGTCGGGAGACACCATGTGTTCATTCAGGCAAAACGTTTCATCTCTTTATGTTTTAGTTGAAGTTTTTTGCTAAGTGCAGTTTTGGCCCTAAGTTTTGGTCTGGCGGGATGAGTGGGTTCCGAGGGCATGTGCTTTTGTCAGGTGTGGTTTGGCGTCTGTGATCCTTTTTGGCTAGCATTCCAGAGAATTTCCCAAAACGGCCATCTGACGAGGGGAAGCGATGCCGAGCTTCGGCACTGAAGATCATCAGAAGACTCCCAAAGAGCATCTGGTTCCTGGCACGCCCAGTCAGCCGAGCTACGTGCGAGCAGTTCATCTTCCGGGCGCAATATCTGGCGGCGGGGGTGCTGATGCTCTCGCGCTTCCTTCCTGCTGTGGAATTCGGCGAAGTGGACGGGACTGCAGGGCTGCCAGAGGGGACGACGACAGTAACGTCCCCACGTGTTCGAACAGGAATGCCGGAAGCAGAGACGATTGAGTCCCTATACCAAAACTAATGTATTTAAGTATTCGTTCTTTCCCCATACTATCATTAAGTGGAATAGTTTACCTGCTGATGTTGTCAATTGCGAATCGGTGGATTTATTTTTACAAACTCTGAAGGATGTATAGGCTCTTATGTATCCTTGTTTTGGGCCAAGTCCGATGCCTTCGTTTGCTGCCAGGATTGATGTCATTATATGTTCTATGTCTTTGTAATCAATTTTATGTTGTATGTACTGGTTTTTGCTCTGTTCGCTATCTGCTTCTTTTGCAATGTACGTGTTATTTTTATCAATATGTTTGTACCCCACTCCTGCCTAAGGCCTGTAACACAGGCCGGCAGTATTTGCTAAATAAATAAATAGTGTTCAACAGGAATGCCAGCGACGACCAAAAGCGCATTCGTTCCGGTCCTCGCCACGACGAAGAGCGGTATCAGTGTGGTCCCCTTCAGTCACGCTGGATTTGAACAATTGCCCGAGTGCCGCACCTGCGACGAAGCTTCCGCGTTCCGGTCACCAGTCAAGCTCTTTCGACACCTGCGGGGAGACAGCCTGCATTCCTGTGTCATGCAGCTGCCCTCCAGACGCACGTGCGCGGCCACCTGGAAGCCGCGGGGACGACAACGTGACCGGGTCCTGTACCCTTTCCCTCGACCGAGCTGCGTAGAAGCATCAGGACCGCCCTGCCGTGGGTGGTACCATCAGTGCCATCGTGTGATTGGACATCATTCTTCGAACTGTATTCCCCAGCTAGGGATCTGGGGAATACGAAGAGTATTTAAGGAGGTGCTGGTTTGATGCCAGAGAGAGCCCCCTTCTTGAGAGGTATCAGAGACTCCCGACTCCTAAAAAGCTCTCTTTACTGAGAAGCACTCTCAGTTGCCTGTACTTGTACATAATGTAAATAGTCCTTGTATAAAGTTTTCTAAGTTTTCTTCCTCCGATCGTCCTCGTCTCTTCTCCGGCCCAGTCACGCTACCTGAATCCCAACAACTGGTAGCAGCGGTGGGATGCTGCTAACTGAGATCCAACAACTGGTGGCAGCGGTGGGATGCTGCTACCTGAATTCCAACACTGCATAGTTTGCTGTTCCTGGATGTGTTTTACCGGCCAAAAGAGAACTTTGTAGAAACCAATACTTTTTTCACTTTGGCGCTGAGAGGATATCTCGAAGGTTTTAAGTTTTGACGCTAGTTTTAGTAGTAAAGAAAAAGTAATGTGGTCACTGACGAAGTCATGAAGTTCAAGACTTTCAATCATCCAATCGACACGAGCTATACCATGGACCGGGTGCAAAACACCAAGTCACCCATCTACGCATGCTCTTTACGCCACGTGTTGCATATATAAGTCGCGACGATTTCTTGCCCCGCTCAGTGAGAAAGAAATCCGTACGAGGTTCCGAAACCTCTTGAACTTCATGACTTGTTCAGTGACCGCATTCGTTTTCCTTTAATCCAGTGTGTGACCAGACGAATTTTCGTCGAACCATTGATTAGTTTTAGTGCTTTGACGCTAAGATTTCTCGCAGGTTCTAAGTTTTTAGTTCCACCAATTTTTCCTCGTTTGTTGTTGGTCATGCGTTCATTGTCACCCGATGTGTTAAAGCAGGAATTTCTAGATTGCGCTTTTTTGCCGTGGCAAAGCGTGCGTCTTTGATTTGAGGATGAATTGCTTTCCTGTTGGTTTTGCGCTCAGATAATCCTCAGACTTAGTCCAAAAAGTTTGCTTTTATCAAGTGTGTACTGCTGAATGTATCTTCCGGTCTGTTAGAAGCAGCGCCTACTTCCTGAATTCTGACAGCTGTTGACAATTTCTTATTCTTGTGTGATATGCTACTGCGGTAGGGCTCGGGTGCTTCATAAAATGTAAGGGTTTGGGCGAATAAACCTCAGTGGCAAGTTGGCGCCTGTCCTGTTGCGTTCTTGGTCTTCTCTCGTCCTTGTTCTTTTCGCGCCGTCCTGACATCATCTACAGCTATGAACAAACTAGACCAAACGAAGGTACTCTTTGACCACGGGTATGGCACGCTAGCAAGGATGACGTTGGCGGTAAAGGGGAGGGCGGCCTCAAGGGGATCCGTTACTGATGCTAGTAGAAGCCAGTAGCTCTGCATTGGTGCGGCCATGTTGAGGATGAAAAAAAAGATATTGTAAACTGGAAAGTTTAATGCCGCCGATCGAGAAATGGGCTTTGAGAGATTCTACGGTGGACGCTCTGGCGTGGTTTAGGTAACCGTTGGCTCTTTATTATGTTATCATTTATGATCTTTCTCATACGCAAGCAATTACCAGCGCATTCCGAGTGCGGCTCGAACTCATGGGAGGGCTGAGCACGTAGCTTCTTTGGCTGTCCTCTTAACCACTGGGCCATGGCCGCCATTATTCTCCTGTTGCCTATTTAGAGGAATGTACAAAGCAGAAAGACAGCGGGTATAAAAAATTTTTGGCCTTAATAAAACAGTCGAATAAAACCACATCGAATACTCAACTTCATTAAGAAGTTGGGACTACTGGAATGCCTCCCTCTGCGCCTTACATGCATCCAGAATGTGAGCGACACTTTCCATAAAATGTTCTTGCAAGTACATTCACACCAGCATGAAATTCTGCCGTCGTCGTCTTTTGAACGCTCTGGAAGGCTTTGACAGTGAAAAGATCACACGGCGTGTCGTCTACTTTTTATATCTGGAAAAAGTGCCGTCTGCATGTTGTTACACGGACCCATTTTTTTGTGCTCGTAGTCTGGTGGCAGTGGAATACCTGGTCCCAGCAGATTATGGAAATGGGCGCCGGTGTCTTTTGATTACGTGCAAGTAAGAGCCCGGGAATTAATTAAAAACCACTGCAAAGGCGTTACGATGAAGGCTGTGTTTGTAACTGTTATCTGGAAACATAAAATAAGTCTCTGCACTCGGCGCCAGCAGTGCTGCAAACGGTTGTTGGTTTTGAATAATTGGAGAGGCACTGAACAGTGTCTTCAAAATCTGGAATGTGAAGGTGGCCTTGTGCCAGAGCAAACAAATGATCGACTGCCGGCAACGTCCGCAATATGAGGCCGCAAACTAAGGCGGAAAAAAGGAGGCGGACACTTTCCAGTAACTTGAAAACGTCTGTCACGCCACCGATAACCCACAGAAGTGGTCAGAGCCGCTCCAGCCCGAAAACATGGGGCAGGAACGGATCTTGGGGAAGAAGGGAAGGTGGTGGGATGTCTGATGTGTCAAGGTGTGTCATTGCATCTACATGAATATTATGCAGATCGTGAGCATGACCGCGAATCCAGTGCATACGCATAGGACAGGGGTATTTTGTGCAGAGAGGGTGAATGGATTGTGTGGTTTGGAATGTGCGCCAGTCAGCCATCAGCTGCTTAAGGGTGGCAAGGAAGCCAGCGTAAATGTGAACAATATTGAAAGTGGTTACGAGTGGAAGGGAAGCAATTGCATCGTGTATCGATTGAAGCTCCAAGGCTAGGGGGTTCGAGTATCCGCGCTATATGTAGCGCGGGAGTTGAGATGAGGATGGGAGAGACTGTAAACTGCGGTAACTCTCTGCAGTGCTCAGTGTGATGCATCGGCGTATATTATCCGCCCTTTAGGTAGATGCGCGGCTGATATGGGCGGCGAAAGAGAGGAGCCATTGTCGGTGAGTTGACAGTATGACCACGGAGGGAATCTGTAAACGATGAAGCTGAAGCGACATCTTGCGTGCTCTGTTTGCCTCACGCTGGTCGATGAGTTCAGTGAGTGTATGAAGTTGAGCGTACCTTTGTAGAACGGGTATGGGTGTAATACAAAGGAGATAAGTTATGGCGCGTGTAGCCTCCCGACTGATTGCTTCAAGGGAGTCCCACTGTCGACGGGTGAGGCGATGAAATTGGGCCTGGAGCACTATCCGCGGCTGGAAGTTGGAGCGCACAAGCTGAAGGTCAATATCAGCACACGCTCCGCCAGAGCACATGCGTCGAATCAGACTGAAAGTAGCGTGAGCCGACTTACGTGTCGCGTTTAGCCAAGAGGTCCTAGACAAAGATGTATGAAATAAATAGAAGACCTAGAACACGCACATGTTCTACTTGAGGAATTTGAGAATTATCTAGCGTGCACGCAAAAGGGGCTGCTTTTCGTAAGCCACATCTGTTTGTGATGCGAATGACACATGATTTGTTTACACGACAGGGTCGAACCAAAAGGGGGTAGTCGTGATGTTGTGACATTCCGTGTGTGCTACGAGGATCCACGTTCGACGGCGCGGCGTAGACGGAGACCCGTGACAGCGGCATCATCAATTACCCAGTCATGCTCTTTGAGTGACGACCAGAACAACCGGACCCGCCGCCGCCCCGGGGAAACAGGCTTTATCCTCCCCAATTTCCGGGCACATTCCAGGACAAAGGAGCTGTCAGCGGGCCAGAGCGCGCCGTACCACAGCCGACGCTATGCGCTACCGCGAAGACAACATTCTTTCCCCCCCCCCCCCCCCCCCCCTTTGTCGTGGGCTATCGCCGGGAAGGCACCCACAGCTTCCCAGAAGGGCCGTGACGGACACCTGTCAGACAGACAGGCAGTACTCGCCAAGAATGTGGAAAGACAGGCGCTAGTGAATTAGCTCCGAAGAGAGAGCCTGTGTATACTCTCACTTGAGAGAGAGTGGTGGCGTTTTTGTTGTTTATTTAGTTTGTATTGTTAACAGACTCTGGGGTCGAGGCTAAGCCCCACCCAAGGGGTGGTCCCCATCTCGCATGTTATTTTGGATTGGAGAATTGATGCTTTGGGCGGGCCACTGAAAATGACCGCCCTTAGTCCTTTGTTAATCAAGTGCTTAAAAGCGCATGTAAACGGATGCAGTTCAGTCTGAGCTGGGGCTCCATGCTTAGCATGTAATGTGATGCTACTTAGGCACTAACCTGCCCGGTCGATGAGTAAAGTAGTGCAAAGTTTGTTCTTTTGTAAATTCAGTTCTGCTTTTTCCAGTTTAACTCTCTGTATATGTATGTTGTAAAATTACGCTCTGCTGTCATCATCTACAAGCTCGCCTCCTGTTCATCTTCCAAGCCGAATGACACTAGAGGAAGGGTTTGTGAACCATCCTCGAAGAAACGGACGACTATTGAAATTCTACTGCAAGCACGCTCAGGACGACATCGTTCGCCAAGAGTGCCTTCAGCGCCGAAGCCCGACGGCGTGCAGCTTCTGCCAGCAACCGCTCGAGCCCAACTCCGGAGCCACTCCATCGCCCCCATGAAGTCGTCGGCACGTAAGCTCGGACGCCCCAGCCTCTGATGTATAACCTTAATCATGTGTAATTATTGAATATACCTGTTTGTTTAAACTGAGCCATACGGTGTCTCTTTGCCTCTCCGTCCCGTGTGGACCTGCGCATTATGGGGGTCATCACACTGGTGTTGGACAAGGGGAGCTGCGTGGACTCAAATGTTCGGAGAACATTCTTCTGGAGGGTGAGCGAGTGTGACATTCCGTGTGTGCTACGAGGATCCACGTTCGACGGCGCGGCGTAGACGGAGACCCGTGACAGCGGCATCATCAATTACCCAGCCATGCTCTTTGAGTGACGACCAGAACAACCGGACCCGCCGCCGCCCCGGGGAAACAGGCTTTATCCTCCCCAATTTCCGGGCACATTCCAGGACAAAGGAGCTGTCAGCGGGCCAGAGCGCGCCGTACCACAGCCGACGCTATGCGCTACCGCGAAGACAACATTCTTCCCCCCCCCCCCCCCCTTTGTCGTGGGCTATCGCCGGGAAGGCACCCACAGCTTCCCAGAAGGGCCGTGACGGACACCTGTCAGACAGACAGGCAGTACTCGCCAAGAATGTGGAAAGACAGGCGCTAGTGAATTAGCTCCGAAGAGAGAGCCTGTGTATACTCTCACTTGAGAGAGAGTGGTGGCGTTTTTGTTGTTTATTTAGTTTGTATTGTTAACAGACTCTGGGGTCGAGGCTAAGCCCCACCCAAGGGGTGGTCCCCATCTCGCATGTTATTTTGGATTGGAGAATTGATGCTTTGGGCGGGCCACTGGAAATGACCGCCCTTAGTCCTTTGTTAATCAAGTGCTTAAAAGCGCATGTAAACGGATGCAGTTCAGTCTGAGCTGGGGCTCCATGCTTAGCATGTAATGTGATGCTACTTAGGCACTAACCTGCCCGGTCGATGAGTAAAGTGGTGCAAAGTTTGTTCTTTTGTAAATTCAGTTCTGCTTTTTCCAGTTTAACTCTCTGTATATGTATGTTGTAAAATTACGCTCTGCTGTCATCATCTACAAGCTCGCCTCCTGTTCATCTTCCAAGCCGAACGACACTAGAGGAAGGGTTTGTGAACCATCCTCGAAGAAACGGACGACTATTGAAATTCTACTGCAAGCACGCTCAGGACGACATCGTTCGCCAAGAGTGCCTTCAGCGCCGAAGCCCGACGGCGTGCAGCTTCTGCCAGCAACCGCTCGAGCCCAACTCCGGAGCCACTCCATCGCCCCCATGAAGTCGTCGGCACGTAAGCTCGGACGCCCCAGCCTCTGATGTATAACCTTAATCATGTGTAATTATTGAATATACCTGTTTGTTTAAACTGAGCCATACGGTGTCTCTTTGCCTCTCCGTCCCGTGTGGACCTGCGCATTATGGGGGTCATCACAATGTTAAGGGATCCAGCGCTGGCTGAAGCACCGACTGTTGCACAGGCGCATTTGGATGACAGTACCACAACGTTATGTCGTCGGCATACGCAAGGACGCGTACAGAAGGCATACTCTCTAGGGCGTGTGCAAGAGGTATAAACGTTACGTTAAATAGTGTGGGGTGACGACGGAGCCCTGGGGTATACTGCGGTTGGAGATAAAGTGACCAGAAGGGTTCCCATGGACGCGTACACTGAATGTTCTGTTTGTTAAAAAATGAGTGAATTCAGAGGAGAAACCGATCCCGGTGACCCAGATACGGAAAGGTGCCAAGAATTGCTGAGTGAAGAATGCTGTCATATGCTTTTGTGATATCAGTAGCGATCACCGTACGAACAAGATGACTATGAGGAGAATAGTTAAATATGCCCGCAGCCAAAAGAGCAAGACCGTCTTCCGTTCCAATTTGAGGGCGGAACCCAATTTGAGATTCTGGATAACAATCAATCGATTCCAGCCACCATGAAAAAGCGAGCTGCTAGAATGTGTCCATAAAGCTTGCAAGTAGTAGACGTAAGCAAAGAGGTGGAGAGCCGAAATAGAAACTGGCAGCTGACCTGATTTGGGTATTGGTACAACGATAGAATGTTTCTCTTCTCCAGGAGATAGGCTTGTTATCACTACCCCAAGTCTCTTGTTCAACATTCCAACGAGGACCTAACCACCAAGACAAATCATGTGAATACGGACCACCTCGTGGGCGCGTTGAAGTTCGCGGTTGATTTAGTAGTTGAAATGAATGATCTAGAAAGGTTCCATGAATGCGAGCACCCCGGCAGGAATCCAAAGGGTAGCCCCACGGAGCGTGAGCACCGTTGAATCCTCCGCTAACTAAAAAAGGGGTGCCCGAGTAGTTATTGCGGAGGAAACGAATCCAACCTAGGTTGGGAGATGCTGTTGCTGGATGACCATAGAAAGATACAAGTATCAGTGGTATTGTGCAGGTTTTACGGGAAGGCCAACGACCTCTTGGTGTGTGTTGCTCCACCATGAACGATCTATCGGTGTTTGAGGCACAGAACAATGAATATAAATTGCAGATTTGCCTTGATAGAGGAAGGAAGCGATGCAGCGGCGATCAGGGATGGAATAAGAATGGTACGCACAAAAACTAGATAGGCGAGGAAGGGAATTGTTATCTTGATGAAGGAAAGCCGAGGCCTTGAGTTTGCCGTCGCGCAGGCGGATGTTCACTTTAGATGAATAATTAGCAAAGCCTCAACAGTTCGATTGCACCACCAGAGATAACGAAATATCCATGGCGAGGTCGAAGAGCTTCAACTATCAGGGTGGTCAACTACTTCATGAGCGCCATTATTTTGTCCGCTGCCGGGGAGTGCACATTTAATGGGACGCCGGCGCAGTACGTGGCTCAGTGCTGTTTGGAGATGCTTCGTGAGGAGACAGCTCGTTTGCTGTTTCTCCGAGATGGCTGTGGGCCAACGTTAGCGCCGCTGTTCTCAGCGATTAGTGAGTTCCTGTAAATGGCGACGAGCCTCTGCGGTGGCATACTCGAGAGCGGTGTCTTGATCTTTGTTGTCCGTGGCTTTACGTGGTGATGCGGCGTTTCTTCCTCGACGGTTAGCAGCTTGTGCGTCAAAAAAGTTCTTGAGCAAGCACGTGCCCCAGCGCCCCATAGGCCGGGCTTTGAGTACTGCGTGTGCTGAGCAGCGGATGTTTGCTCTCACTTGCTCAAGAGGGCTAGTGCTGTCCACGTCGTGGACTATGCATCGCAGGGTGTCAGACCCGGATGCGTAATATATTTTTACGGGGACATGTTTACTTGAGTCCAGGCGACCTGCGTAACAGTGTACACTTTCTGAGCGGCCGCTAAGGATGGTAGGTGCACCGTGATAGTGTTGGAAAGGAGATGAATGGCAAATCTACAGTAGTTAGACGAGCCCATAACATGATAATTAGTAGTTTGAACATAACGGGGAGGGATGCCAGTCATGTTAAAGCGCAATGTAGGCTTAAATGTGACGCGGAACAGTTTTGGAGTCGGTAGCAGTGCACTTGAGGCGTTACTCAGTGGGGGTTTCTGTTGAGGTGGCAGGGGCTCAGTCGCTTCAGTCGCTACGGGTGGCCTTGGTAGAGAAGACGCAGGTGGTTCCACAGGCGCAGTTCCTTTAGGCATCTGATGAGGAGTCAGGGGCTCAGCCGGTGCTGTTGGCCTTGGAAGGGAAGACGAAACTGGAGCCACGGGCAGTTCCTTGAGGCAATGCGAGAGTCAAGGGGCTGGTGGAGCAGTCCATGTGACAAGTCGGAGAGTGGAAGGCGCTCCAGCTGGCAAGTCCGTAGCCGCCGAAGCTTGCATCGACATGAAGGCAGCAGACGGCAGCGTAGATGCCACCGATGAAGCCGAATCCACGCCACAGGCGCGTAGCGCGGCTCAACATTATACTTCGCAAAACATGCGACATTCCAACGGTTCCAACTGTCAGTTGGCATTAAATACAGTGGGATACAGTCGAAAATTATTATTTGCCTCTTTGTTCCCCGCAGCCGGCTAGAGCGTGTATCACTGCTTCCCACTGATTGCAAGGCCAGTGGGTGGTGAATCGAAACATTCGGTGCGCGGATATTCTATCGCCGTGCTCCTTTTACATTTATTTATTTTTATTTCTACATATACTGCAGACCCTACATGAGCTACCACGAGAGTGGGCATATACATTCCAAACTAAAGATATGGTAGCAAAAATTAAAACACCAAAGTTGAATACATACGGAACATTACAGAAATTTCGAGCATGGATATAGTAAATAAAGAGATTACGAATCAGTTAAGGCCTGAAATAATCTGTATATAGAGAGGAAACGCACTGGACCGGGCAATGTTCCAGTGCTCAATGGTGCGCGGAAAAAATCTGTATTGAGATACATTAGTGCGAGCAAAGTAATGCAAAAAATTAAGATTATGATAACCTCTTGTAGACGATGGTATGGCACTCGTGATGTACCTTTCGCTTGAGAGTCGGTAGTGCGAATGAACGACACAGTGCAGAAATTTTAACAATTCTAGTGACCGGCGAGTGGCCGGGGTAGGTAAATGTAATGATTTGAGGGCAGAAGAGGGTGAAAAATCACGGCGATATTTATTACATATGCAGCGAACTGATTTCCTTTAGATGGCCTCAATTTTCTTAATCTCTGTTACTTTGCAAGGATTTCACACAAAACAAGCATAGTTAAGAATTTGTCGGATAAGGAATTTATACATTAGTAACCTGGTTTCCTTCGCAGCCTGAGCTAATGTTCGTAGAAGATATGCTTATTTTTTTCGGCCTTATTACAAATGAAGTCAATGTGTTTGGACCATGATAAGGTGGAGGTAAAAAAGATTCCTAGATACATGTACTTGGACAGCCTTTGAATGAGGTATATTACGAAAAGAGTAATCCAAAAATCAATGAAAAGGAACGATTACTGAATGACATGACAACAGTTTTACGAAAGTTAATATTCATCTGCCAATTTTCACGCAAACTACAAAAGCAAGAAAACGATTCATTAATGCGAGAATGATCATCAGAAGATTGAATGATGTCATATAAAACGCAGTCATCAGCGTACATGCGAATGTTGGAGGTGATGCTACAAGGCAGACCATTTATATACAAAAGAAACAATTCTGAGAGCGTTTACAGTTCGCTGGATTTTTTTGCGAAGAACGGTACCGGCTGTCTATTTAAAAAGGCATGCTACTGCCCGTCAGTTAGGACTGGATGCGATCAGCTGCGAGGATGCTGCGTACAAATTCCTTTGGTTTCGTGCTGCCCGCGGGGTCCCTATAGGTAAGACAGGTTTGCTGCTGAGTGATCAACTCACGGCAGTTGCTGAGCAGGCCGCCTAAAGAAGAGTGAGCTTATTTTGGAAAGAAACAGTGCAAAAAGACGAAGGACGTAGAAAGAATAGACACAACGAGCGCTGACTCGCAGCTGATCATTTACTCATAAAGGCCAGAATAAATACATATTCACAAAACAAAAAACGAAGAAACCAATGAGGCACGTGTGGATATGACGTGCCTACGTTCGTCGTCTTCTGCGCTATTTTGTTTCAAGATGCTGTACCAAGTCTCTCAAATGGCAGGATTACGTGAGCTTATCCTCGAGCTGCTGTTAGCGAGAGTGGCCAACACCACTTTGGATACTACATCTTCATAGTGTTGTGGAACGCCGTGTTTTTTTTTTTTTTAACAACGCTGTCATTTTTCGATGTTATGTGAAAACTTGTACTTACAAAGAACAGAACGGGAAATGCATCAAAAGGCGATTAGGGAAGCATTTTTTACGCCTCTTGAGTGGGCCCTTCAGAAACTTAGCCGAGCACTGTGGATCATGAGGACGGTGTTAACCCCTCTTTGACGACACTTCTGTTGAAGAACCGAGGCAAACTCTGCTGCTTGTGGAAGCGTATCACATAAGGAAAGGCAGGGAACACCATGCGTCGGCAGCAGTACCTTTACTCTCTATGAAAAGTACTTCTTGCTTATTATCTTTTTTGAATTACCCTTTTTGACGTCTGTGTCAAGCCCGTTTGACGTGCAAGAAAAGCGTATTGTAAAATGAGCTCATTTTGTGAATAAAAACTCAGTGAGCCGCCGCGGTGGCTGAGTGGTTATGGCGATCGGCTGCTGACCCGAAAGACACGAGTTCGATTCCGGCCGCGGCGGTTGAATTTCGGTGGAGGCGAAGTTCTAGACGGCCGTCTACTGTGCGATGTCGGTGCACGTTAAAAAACCCCAGGTGGTCAAAATTTCCGGAGACCTTCACTAAGGCATCTCTCGCAGCCTGACTCACTTTTGGACATGAAACCCTCATAAAGCATGAACTATAAAATCAGTGAACAATAGTTAGCGCCACGATAAGGTCGCTCAAAGCTATTGCAAGGGGCCATCGGCGGCTGGCGGTGACCTGGAAGGAATGCCTTCACGCAGTTAGCCACATCATAGTTGAGAATTGTGCTGAATACCCGCAGCTTTCTTAACAAGGGAGGGGAATTCGAATGACTCTAGCTGTCTGAGCGCCCACGTGTCGTTTTTATAAAAAATAAATGTGGCTCAACAGTGCTGTTTCTTGCGCCTGCACCACTCCTCCTGGCTACACAACGTTCAAGTGGGTTGGAGACATCTGGTGATGGCGTGGCCGTTATTGTCAAATTATCGCTTTCGCCTCTATGGATATGTCCGAAATTTCAAAATATTTTCAAAAATTGTAAAGCGCACTTAGGACAACAGACAAGAGAGACCAAACCACACAAGCGCTTACTCGCAACTGCGCGTTTATTCGAGAAACACACAAAAGGAAGGACAATCACAAACAAAACAAAAGCCATCGCGCAGGCGTGACAGGAAAAGTGCTCATACAGGTGCGTCAAGATAACAAAACTCTCTTTCATGCAAAACCACCATAGGGTCGGCAACACACGTGTGCTGATTCTTACGGATGTGATAGGCCTCTGAAATCTCTCTGGTTAGCTGATTAGGGTGTCGGAACAAGATTTTAGTTTGGTCAAGCAAAGGCTTGCAGCCGCTGCATTTTGAACAGTGCTTAGCGAGATTAGATGAAGGCGACTTATTCAATGACAAAAAATGCTCTTGCAAGCGCACATTAAGGCAGCGGCCCGTTTGACCGATATAGGTCCGGCCACAAGAAAAGGGAATGTGATACACCACTCCTTTTGAACATCTGACATATCGGTTCTTGTGATTCACAGTGCAGCACCGCTTTCGTTTACCACATACACCGCTGCTAGAGCGCGCAGCAACCTTCGCACAAACACTACTAACTTTCTGAGGGGCAGAGAAGAGAACATTAACATCATATCTGTTACCCACGTTTTTTAGTTGATGAGAAAACCGATGAACATAAGGTATGACTGCAATATTTTTCTTTTTCTCCTCAGAACCCTTCAAAAGTGACCTATTGAACTCTTTTACTTTTTTTTCAGCACCTTGCTAGAAGCTAGAAACAGCACGTCCTCTGGAAATCCAGCCAATCTTAGTCTGTTCACTTGCTCGCAGAAACTTTCCTTCATTTCGTGGGGGCACGACTTGAGCAAAGACGATCCTAGGCAGGAGACAGCAATGCCGCACTTCACAATTTTTGAGTGATTTGATTGATAATTTAAGAGTTGTTTATCAGACCTCGGAGAATACCTCCAGCACACATGATCCTGCACGAAATGAAGTTTTGTGTCAAGGAACTGCAGGCAATCGTTTGTAGGAGTTTCAAAGGTGAACTGTAATCCACGCCCATATTCTTTAAAAATCTTAATAATGTCCACCGCCCTCCTTGTAAATTCATGTCGGTCAACAAACACCAGATAATCATCGACATACCTGAAAATCTTTTTTGCAAGGCCACTCTGATTCTTTTCAATATAAGAGTCAACTCGAGACAGGAAGATATCACTGAGGACGGGCGCTACTTTGGATCCGATACAAACACCTGTCTTTTGAATAAACAAATGCCCATTCCAGTCCACAAAAGTAGAAGCCAGATAAAACGACAGCACTTCTAAAAACGAAGGAACGGAAATACCACAGGCATTGACAAAGCATTGTTCATCATTATCTTCGGCAATGCAATCACTAACAAATTTCATCAGTGTGTCATGTGGCAGCGAGTAGAAGAGGTCCTTAACATCAATTCTAAATGCAGACGCTCCTTTAGGATTATGATTCTTAAGGTAGTCGACAACAGCCAAAGAATTTGGCGTCTGATATGGGTCCGCTAAGGTAAGGCCTTTTAGGTGCTTTTGCAGGAAGCATGAAACTGCATGTTGCCAAGTCGACCGCTCAGTGACAATAGCACGGAAGGGTATGTCGTCCTTATGCGTTTTGGCTGAAAAGAAGACTTCGAGCCTTAGGCCTTCAGCCTTTTTAACGCTAGAGCGCAAATTCTCTAGGTTTAAACGCGACAAGAGTTTCAGAGCATTTTCCTTGACCTTTGTAGCTTCGACTTTAACAGGTCTAAAATGTGCTTCGATTGCCGAATAAGCCTTTTTCTTAAATAAGTGTTCGGGTAACACAACGAAGTACCCCTCCTTGTCGGACACAACAACCCGCTGCTCACTGGATGTCAAAAAATCTACCATAGGCTTCAGGCAACGGTTGCTCTTTTTCCCACCCCCACATCTTTTCATCGCATCTACACATTCCACTATGCACCTAGAACGGTCCTCCTCAGGAACTTGCCTCGAAATGCCTCTTCCTTCATCTAATCCTTCATCTAATCTCGCTAAGCACTGTTCAAAATGCAGCGGCTGCAAGCCTTTGCTTGACCAAACTAAAATCTTGTTCCGACACCCTAATCAGCTAACCAGAGAGATTTCAGAGGCCTATCACATCCGTAAGAATCAGCACACGTGTGTTGCCGACCCTATGGTGATTTTGCATGAAAGAGAGTTTTGTTATCTTGACGCACCTGTATGAGCACTTTTCCTGTCACGCCTGCGCGATGGCTTTTGTTTTGTTTGTGATTGTTCTTCTTTTTGTGTGTTTCTCGAATAAACGCGCAGTTGCGAGTAAGCGCTTGTGTGGTTTGGTCTCTCTTGTCTGTTGTCCTAAGTGCGCTTTATAATTTTTGAAAATGAAAAACCAACTAGCTCAGATGTCAATTCTGTTTCAAAATATGTTTGGTGCAGAATTCTTTTTCCTTGCACTACATACCTCGTGGGAGCCATTAATAAGATACAAAGCAAGGGACTAAAACAGTGAAAAATACGCACGGGCACTGACTGTCAAGTGAGTTTTATTTGTGTGCCACATACAGTATAAAGTCAAAGAAGTAGGCGTTACATTGATAGAGGCTGCCGGGCACCAGAATTCAGTGCAGCCGTAGCAGTGACTATCTTCACGTCTTATTTATTGCCACGATTGCATGAGTTACTGTGAACGCGCAGGCTCTTCCGATCAACCGCCCTCTTCCTCTACATGTGGTTAGTGTCTCCAAAATAAAATATTTTCGATAGTCAATGCCCGTGTGCCTCTTTAACTCTTCCTGTAACTCCGTTTTGTGTCCAGCGCTGTACACACGCTATGGTGAGCAAACTAGCCCGTCAGCTCGTTCTTATTTTTGATGCGTTAAATGCGTTTCTTTGGCCACATGCAAATAGGGGCACACGATGAATAATGAGCAGCGGCACAGCAGTATGTCTGTGTGCTCGTCTTGTCCTCGTGTTTCTTGCGCTTTGTCGGCAATGTCCAGTTCAGCAGTTATGGAAGCGTTTTTACCCATTATTAAGGCTTATGTGGATCAGTTTGTTCCTGCCCAGCTAAAGAAAACGAAGCAGCGACACTAATGGGTCACTCGATGCACTGTTCACACGAAACATAAATTTAAGAAACTTAGAAGCGATCAATTTAATTGATGCCGAGGAAATGCGATAAAAACCTTATTAAATTCGCCAACAACTGGCGTATCATTGTGCTAGGTGACTTCAATATTAACTTTTTGGAGGATAACGCTCTGAAGATTAATTTAAATGAAATAATGCTGTCTAATGGTTGTGACAATACTATTGAATTGCCTACTCGCATATCCTTGCACTCTGAAACATTAATTGATTTGTGCTTCACTAATTTCCCACCTCAGAGTTGCATATCCGGTGTTTTTTCTTCTGGTATTAGTGATCACTTGCCTTTCTTTTCACTTTTTCCTGATACGACCAAATTGAATAAACCCGTTCACGCTCGTAGAGTTAATGATGAAAAGAGCATCTCCAGATTTTGTCACTTGTTGTCTACAATTAATTGGGTAGATGTATATGGTGAAAATGACTCGTCCCGTGCTTATGATATATTTATTCAGAAGCTGCTTGAATGCTATTACGCCGCATTCCCAACTCAAACTATAAAAAAACATAGAAAGGCTAGAAAAGAATGGATGACAGGAGCACTTTTGAAACAAATTAAAGAAAAGAACAAAATGTTCTCTCGTTTTTTGGAAACGCGATGCCCGGATGATTTAGTTTGGTTTAAGAAGTTTCGAAATAAATTAAACTCAGATCTAAAGAAAGCTAAATCTTTTTTCTATATTAATAAGTTTTCGTCAATCTTACACAATCCTAAATTACTTCGGCAAGGTATGAACGTTATTATAGGAAACAGGAAGAATTGTCTTCCCTCTGAGCTGAAAGTCAATGGGGTGAATTATGCTGGAGTTTCACTTGCCAATATGCTGAATGAACACTTTTTAGCTGCCGGAGCATACCGACCTTCTGCTAGCTGTCATTCAACCCGGACTGTCGACTCATACTTACCCTCTTGCAGTACTGAATCTATATTTTGGTCCCCTACTTCAGTGGATGAAGTTATTTCTATCATTAATTCATTTAGGAACACCTGCTCACCTGGAGATGACGATGTTGCTGCTTTTCCTATAAAATGTGCTGTAAATATTATTGCTGGCCCTCTTACGCATATTTGTAACAGAATGCTAATTTCTGGTGTATTCCCTAGCAAATTAAAAGTCGCGCGCGTTACCGTTTTATTCAAAGGAGGCAACAAAAATGACCCAAATAATTACCGTCCTATTTCGGTATTGCCACTGTTTTCGAAGTTAGCTGAGCGTGTACTCTATAGGCGACTAAACAATTTCTTACAAGCTAAACATCTTATCTGCCCCCAACAGTATGGCTTTCAGGCCAGTAAATCAACAGAATCTGCTCTGTTAGATATTAAAAACTCTATAATTAACAATTTTGAAACTAAGCTTTTTTCTGTTGGAATTTTTCTTGACCTACGCAAAGCTTTCGATTCTGTGCAACATACAATACTGCTCCATAAATTAAGGACTTACGGGATCCGTGGAGTGGCAAATTCACTTTTGGAAAGTTATCTAACTGCACGGATACAGTACACTAAGATTCATGATGTAAAATCCAGTTTTGGTATGATAAAATTCGGTGTCCCTCAGGGTTCAATTTTGGGACCACTTTTATTTATTCTCTATATTAATGACATTGTAAACATTCCATTAACTCCTAATATCATGATGTATGCCGACGATACTAAGGTCTTTTTTTCCGGCTCCAGTCTCCAAGTAATTGAACACCAATGTAGTGCCTGGCTTGAGGAGTTAGCGGTTTGGCTCTATGTTAATCAACTTCAATTAAACGTAAACAAAACAAAGTTTATGCTCTTCCACCCAAAAAACAAACCATTAGATCATCACATCAAACTATTTTTTAATGACTTTAACATCGAGCAAGTTCATAGTTGCCGGTTACTTGGTGTGTTTTTTCGTAGCGATTTGGGTTGGAGTGATCATATAAACTACATTAGACTAAAAATGGCCAGATCTATTTATGTTATTTATCGTGTTAGACCTCTCCTCCCATTACAAGTGAAAAAACAGTGATATTTTGCCCTTGTTCATTCTCACCTGGTGTATTGCAACCTAGTCTGGGGTACATGCAACAAAACTGATTCATACAAATTGCTTTCTCTCCAGAAAAGAGCTCTACGTTTATTAAGTTCAAGTTCATCTGTTGAAGCAAATCTTTTTGAAACATTTCATGTTCGCAATTTCTTTAATTCATACAATTTTAATTTGGCTCTTCACATTTTTTATAAAGTCAAGCATGACTTTAGCTCTTTTTCTAATACTTATAATTCAAGAAACGTTGCGTATGGTCTACGTTCCGTTGCCCTATCTACTGCAAGACCCAGAACAAATTATGGTAAACAAACAACCGATTATCAAATTATAACATTGTGTAATCCCTACCAGTATCTTACTCAGATTGCTTTAGAAAGTTATAGTGTGTCTGATGAAGTCGAGAGTGTGACGGAATCCCGTCTGGCCGGGGGGATACATTTCAAAACAAAGAGACGCCGACCAGTAAAACGAAAAAATTGTATTGACGTTTCGGCGCCCAGAACGGGGGCCTTGTTCACAATGGAAACACACCAAGAGGGTTCGTCTTTTTTAAAAGCTATAGTAATCGCCGTAAAGATCGCGCGTAAATCGGGTTAAGATTGCCCTCGTTACGATTAAGCGTGTGAGCCGTTGTCTGTATCACCAGGGACTCGAGATGAAGCCGTGATGTTGTCAGTTTCTCTTTTTCGATGATTCTTGCTTTTTCCCAATCTATTCTGTGATTTGCCGTCACCGCGTGCTCTGCCAAGGCGTTATTGCGGGTATCTTCTTTCTGCACATCACGAGCATGTTGCTGTAGGCGCTTCTTGTAACTTCCGGTTTCGCCGATGTAAACACCGTTGCAATCTGCACAAGGGATGGCGTAGACAACTCCTGGGAACTTCTCTTTTGGCAACTGATCTTTGACGTTCATCAGTTGTTGTCGCATTTTCTTGACAGGGACATGGGCAACTTGCACGTCATACTCTCGTAATACACGGGCGAGGCACTCACTTGTTTTCGGCACATAAGGAATAGCCGCACGTTTTTTGGGCGGAAGAGGGGCGTCCGGATGACGAGGCCGTGACAGCCGTCGTTCTGTGGACCTGATGAAATGGCTTGGGTAACCACAGCTAGTGAGATCTTTTCGTACCCTTGACGCGTCCGCAGCGGCGTCAGTGGTGTTTGGGCATATCTTCTTGGCCCGCTGCATTAAACTGCTCACAACGGCTCTTTTTTGGGCGGCAGGATGGACGGAACTGAAATGTAGGTAGCGGCCTGTATGTGTAGCCTTTCTATACACGCTAAACGACAACTTCTGGCCTTTCCTTGAGACGAGGACGTCCAGAAAAGGCAGACTGCCGTCCACCTCTTCTTCCAACGTTAACTGAATGGTGTCTTCCTGGCTGTTCAGGTGTGTCAGAAACTGGCTCACCGCGTCCTTGTGCAGAATGCAAAAGCAGTCGTCGATGTAACGGAAGAAGACCTTGGGGGCAGGGTGAAAGGAGGTTAACGCGCGCCGCTCCAATGACTCCATGGTGAGGTTAGCGGCCGTCACCGAAACAGAAGCACCCATGGGGGTCCCATGGACTTGCTTGTAGTAGTTTCCCCTAAAAACAAAGTAGGTATTGCTCAGGCAGAAAGCAAGCAGCCGGCGCAGGTCCCGTGCTTCTATTGGCGATCTTTCCGGTAGAGAGGCATCGCTATCGAGCGCAGCGGTGCATACGTCGACAGCAAGGCCAGTCGGTACACTCGTGAACAGGGACTTCACGTCGAAAGACACCATCACGGCCTCGTCAGTTCCGTCCATCCTGCCGCCCAAAAAAGAGCCGTTGTGAGCAGTTTAATGCAGCGGGCCAAGAAGATATGCACAAACACCACTGACGCCGCTGCGGACGCGTCAAGGGTACGAAAAGATCTCACTAGCTGTGGTTACCCAAGCCATTTCATCAGGTCCACAGAACGACGGCTGTCACGGCCTCGTCATCCGGACGCCCCTCTTCCGCCCAAAAAAACGTGCGGCTATTCCTTATGTGCCGAAAACAAGTGAGTGCCTCGCCCGTGTATTACGAGAGTATGACGTGCAAGTTGCCCATGTCCCTGTCAAGAAAATGCGACAACAACTGATGAACGTCAAAGATCAGTTGCCAAAAGAGAAGTTCCCAGGAGTTGTCTACGCCATCCCTTGTGCAGATTGCAACGGAGTTTACATCGGCGAAACCGGAAGTTACAAGAAGCGCCTACAGCAACATGCTCGTGATGTGCAGAAAGAAGATACCCGCAATAACGCCTTGGCAGAGCACGCTGTGACGGCAAATCACAGAATAGATTGGGAAAAAGCAAGAATCATCGAAAAAGAGAAACTGACAACATCACGGCTTCATCTCGAGTCCCTGGTGATACAGACAACGGCTCACACGCTTAATCGTAACGAGGGCAATCTTAACCCGATTTACGCGCGATCTTTACGGCGATTACTATAGCTTTTAAAAAAGACGAACCCTCTTGGTGTGTTTCCATTGTGAACAAGGCCCCCGTTCTGGGCGCCGAAACGTCAATACAATTTTTTCGTTTTACTGGTCGGCGTCTCTTTGTTTTGAAATTATAGTGTGTCTGTATTCAAGAAAAAACTGACGATTCTTTTCCCCCCCGGTTAAATTTCAGCTAATTCTGTATACTTAGTTTTTTTTTTTTGAGTGTGTGTTCGTGTTCTGTTTCCTTTATTATTTTTTTGAATGTGCATATTATGAAATGTTTCGTTTATTGTTAATTGATATTTATTATTGTCTATCATTAACTATTTTCTTTTGTGATCATGTTTGCTCATTGTTTTTTATCTTTGGTCCATTCGGCCCCCGTTTTCCATGATGTGTGATCGGGGTGTAGGCCTTCTAAGGAGGTATGCTTGGTCTACCTCCTTTAGCCTCACCTCGAGGGCATATTGTATATAATATGGCCAAATAAACATACTACTACTACTGGGCTCTCTGTCTTTTACTTCCCAGTCTATATCCCAATTCTAACTCAATTTCAGTTCCGATTACTCAACTGCGCAAAATGTGCGACATTGTTACACGTTCTCCTGCCTCTACCAGAGCAGCGGCTCCGTGCGATCAAGCGCGCACCGACCAGAGAACTATGGGAGAACTCAGAAAACTCTCGGGGAACTATGGGAGAACAGAAAGCGAGGAGGCTTCACAGACGCATTAACACGCATGTTATGCTTCTAAATGCGGCTGTGTGATGTCATCCACACTATGTTTAAAAACTGAGGTGCGAATGTGTTATAATTTACAGGATATCCACTTGTTAATATGAACTGCTAAGAGCGCGATATTCACTCCATGACGCAGTTTCAACGAGGCGCACGCCTGGTTGAATCAACTGCTGGCAACGGCTTTGAAACGGTGACACTGAAAATCTCGCATATGCATTGCACTATGCAGTTAAGGGAATGTCAGTACGCAGCTGACTGAGGATCTTGTGTGGTTAAATCACAGTGCCCGCAGCTGCTAGCGTCAGCGTGCACGATAGTTCGCAGTGCCGCCGAAATTGGTCAACACATTTGTGCACTCAGAGAAAAATAACCGCTCGCCACCCTACCGGATGAATTTGCATCTACTTTAAAATCAAATAGCGACCATAATGCACGACATATCAACCGGTACTTAAATGCTCGTATTAAAACGACAACGGCACAGAGTTCGACTTTCCAAAAACCAACTTTCCTGTGCCGGTTCTTGCCATCATCAGCGCCAAATTTTAGGCGGAGGCGAGGACGCGGTGGGAGCATGATCGCGCTGAGCAAAAGGACCTACATTTGGTAAAAGGCGAGCAGAGCAAGCAGCGCAGCAACTGAGGCAATGGCTTTTGAAGTTCCACTCGTGAGATTCACGACAGCTACACCGGTATCAGAAAGTACGCATGGTAAACCACGAACCAGCTCGACGGGCTGGACCTAACCAAGATGGAAACCGGAAGCTGTAGGCGCGCTGTTGCCAGATCACCAGACAGTTTCACATATCGTCTATGGGGAGCGCAACTCCCCGCGGCAACTTATCGACCGCCAAGTGGTCTCAGAGTGAGTATCCCTGTTAACGGCTGTATTAGACGCACGCAAATGTACCACATGCATCACATGCGAAAGTGTTTAACTGACACCAAAAGTAGGAGTAACGTTGCTACCACGAAAAAACACTAACGTCCGATTAATCTCTACAATGAAATTAGGCTTCGCTACAGTAGCGCACCGAGTCCACGCCACAAGCATAGCAATCAGTGCGCGATCTGGTACTGCCGAATCCGCATGCTTCGTGAAGGGAAAATGGCGGCGCGGATTGGTCAAAGAATGAAGGAAAATTTAGAGGAGAGGCCCTGACGCCAGTTTTGTAAACCCGGAAGTGAGCTCAGCGCCATTTTGTTTGGGAGCACTCCTCACCCTTTCCTGTTTACTTTTTTCCGCCGCTCCTCAATAGCCGCACGCATTTCAAACCTAGCGGAGGGGCCAGCCTTAAGAGATGCCAGCGCGAGTGGCTCTTGGTTTCTGGCTGGTTATGATGTGCGGGAAACTGTAATAACCAGAATACTAGCGCGAGACATTCAGCTGATTCTAGTTGTTGCTCCGAGACGCGTCGCCTCAGCGTCATACCTGCTCTCTTTTTCAAACGAAACAGCCCGGCCTTGGTAACAATCACATACCATTCGGCGAAGGTACTTATCGCAAACACGGTGACCGTGAGAAGGACTCGTAGTTTTAGTTACTGCGGCGAACCAGGCTTGCATATCCGTCGCTTTGCCTGCGTCGTTTCGCAACGGTGGAGATATGCATCCCTCGGGCTCCTTGCTGGCTAAATTTGGCGAGTTACTTGCAACCTGTTTATCTTAGTATCGCGTTTATTGCAGGGCTGCAAGGTTACTTTCGCCAGACGAGGTGAAGGGCACAAGGTTTGCTTTTAAGGCACGTAGTGGTGCGCTCTAGGCGACCATAGAGCTTCTGCGAGGCGAGAGGAACGCTTCTTCCAGTCTTTCAAGGCCCCTTGGTCTTTAACGTTGCCGTTAGCGCAGAACATACGGCTCGATAGTACACTATGTGGCGTGAAAATGGTTGACCACCACTGTACCTAAATGTTGCCTGCATTTATTACTGAGGTCTACGAAACTTGTTACCACTGTAAAAATCGAGGATGTGGTGCAATATTTTAAGGTAAAATTAAATCCCGTGCTGTAGAAAGTCGATATTTGTCGCTGTGATGGGAAAGGCTGCAGGTTCAGATTACCGCATTGTAAGCGGTCGAAGAAATAAACCAGGCGGCATGTAGACAAAAAACCCTGTAATTTAAACCTTGAGAGGAAAAAATTCACGAACAGATGAGCAGGAAAGCGAACAAACAAAAACAACACTCGCGAAAGGCAAAGGAGACTTTGAGGAAAAGAGGAAAGCTTCATTCACCGTTCAACGTTCGGCGGAAGACTCAGCGTTCCATGTAGGAGCTTGGCAGACAGACGGTGTGTCGGGCGTGGCGGGGCGTCGGCGCAGTCAGTGGGGCATATATCTGAATATCTGACTTAATATCTGATACGGGTCCTATTTGGACCCAAGATATTAAACTTACTTTTTGGAAATATGGCGGAGTGCTTGAAGCTTGCTTCACCTCCGCCACAGGTTGGCCCGGTATTGCACTTCCTCCGCGATCGGCCTGGAACATAACAGCGCGCGTCTTTTCTTTCAATCTTTGCTCTCCTATCTTTCAACTCTCCTACTTTCAGCACGCGGCAGCGATTGTGGCTCAGCTTGAGCCAGTGGGCAGGCCCGTGCACTTTCCTTTTCATTCTTCCTGACAACAACAGCAAGCAGCAAGCAAGCGCAGTCAGTGGGCTCCAGTCTATTCCCTGATGGAAGCGTCGGACGGATGGCAGTCTTCATGGCCGGCCTCAACACTGCCGTAGGAATACGCCACACCTGTGCAACGCCGGCGCGGCCCTCAGGTGAGTTAGCCCGGGGAAGAGCGGGGCGATGGAGGCGGCCCGCGTTCAGAGGCTTCCGGCCACGGTAACTCAGGAAGCAGCGGTGCTTGGGTCTAGTGGCTAGGGCTGTAGACGGCGGCCTGTCCGGGTTGCGAAACCCCACGGGAGTAGCAGCAACTTCCAGGCGACTGTGAGGGCCAGTCGCGCTCGTGTGGTCCGATGCCTGAGTGGAGGCCGGCCTGGGGACACACCCAGGATGGACCCATGAAATTATATACGGAAGGCATGTGTCAAAGTTCAAAAGGTTTTCAAATACACGCTACTCGCCTCCCCACGCGGGAGCGAGCATGTCTGGCAACCGACGCGCCGGTTTCTGGTTACGGAGAGGCCAGGTCCGCGCGGGGGTTTACGGCAGCCAGGCTCCTCGGAAGCGATGCCTCGGGGAAGCAGCCTCACGGCTGACCGCGGGGCCATTGGGGTCATTGCGGGGCGCCGAGGCAGGAGGGAGGGGGGCGTAGTACGACCAGCGAAAAAACCGTCGATGTTGTGGAGTACCGGCGGAGTAGGCCCGGGTCACCTCACCCTAAGCCACGTTGTTGGTTTGTGGCCAGGTCAGCCCAGCCTTGAACTCTCCCTCCTCAGTAGGCGTGGAGCAAGCTAGGGGAGATTATAAGTGCATGGTTGGATGGTTGGAAGCACAAGTGAGTACTCCCGGAGCTGTTAGGTCATGGCGCCGAGGGCCGATAGGCTGATGACCTAAGCCTCTATTGGCCGGATGACGCCACAGATACTTCCGAAGTCTGAAAAGCCGCGAAAAGCACTCGATGGTTAGTAGCTGGCAGGTTTAAACAAGCCCTGAAAGTAGTGGAAGGGCCCGAAGTAGCTGACGTTGAGTTAAGTTCTGTCTCCGGCGGTCGGAGCCCGTTGCCTTTTTTTGGGTGGTCGGGCGCAATCTTCACGCCCTCCCTGTCTTGACCAGGCAGGCCAGCAATGGAGTCAGGAAATTCGAAGGATGAGAGCAAAAATCTCGCTGTGCCCATTCTCATCCCTATGCACACAACCCCTTTCCCGGCAACCATGCAACCCATCCATTTCACCCATCCTCTCCGCTACCTCCCAGGGAGGGGAGATCAGGGGAGCCTCCCCTGGCCTGCTTCCCCGGCTGTGGGTCGCTATGTAGCTTACCCGCCTCATTTTTTTCTATTTTCCCCACCTGCCGGTGGTAAAATTACAATTGCCTTCAGGCCTTTTCATTTATTTTCAAATTGAAATAAGTCTATTATATGTAAGTGGTGCAGGCAGGGGCTTATTATATTTCAATCTTTTTAGGCTGCCCCAACCTAATACTTGTCCACGTCTGGTAGTCCGGACTTCTGCGGCTGAGGCCCCAGCCTGGGAACTCGGGGAGCCAGCCGCTCTCGTCCACGGCCGTCGCCGACCGCCTTCTTCCTGTTCTCTCTCCCCATGCGCTCTCTCCCACGTTCCACTTCCCCTTCTCTTCTTCTTTTCTGCTCGAGCGTCTTCGCCAGCCGCCGTATGGCGCCGGTTCCTTACAGACATGTAAGGGATACAAACAGATGCTGTACTTAAATAATTCCGAATTGTAGACATGCCTTCTTAACATAGGTATGGTTTCCTCACTATTCGTTAATATTTACTAAGTGGTTGCACACACAAATAGGATAGGACTTTCTGCTTCCGAGTGCGGGCTGTATATTTCGTCCCAGTACAACAGCTTTTCAAACTGCGCCTGGAATTTTACGAGTACCTATAGCCTGCAGTATAACTTGCATGGTGCTGCAGATTAATTAAATGCGGCGGTACGTATTTAACGTGCACAGCAGCAGCTATTCTCACAAATTATCTATGCATAGTAGGATGCTTGAGTTGTTTGATTGACTCATTGATTTGATTTATGGGGGTTTAACACGCTATAGCAACCCTGGCTCTTGGAAACGCTATAGTGGAGTGCACCGATAATTTCGACCACTTGGGGTTCTTTAGCGAGCACTGATATCGCACAGTACACAGGCTTCTAGTATTTCGCCTCCATCGAAATTCGACCGCCGCGCTCTGGATCGAACCCGCGTCTTTCGCGTAAGCAGCCAAGCACCATAGCCACAGAGCCACCGCGGACGCTCACACTGATCTCAAGACAGGCAATGAAAGTAATTTAATCGCCCTAATGGATACCTCAAATTATTTTTATTCAATATTACGAGACGCAACATTGAAATTAGAATCACATGTGCATTTTCATTGCATAAATGAGTTTTTACAGCAAATAACACTTTGCCACGGGACAGTGGCACAATAAAAATAAGCGAGAAAAGGCCTTTATGGAAGGTCTTTCATTAAGAAAAAATTCGCCCACTTCTGGAGACTGCAATTAACAAGAACAAGAAACCTGTGGCATCCAATAAGAGCTTGAGCCACTGCTGCTGACGCATGCATGAAAACTTGAGCTGATGCTGGCTCAGGTAATGCTCACTTATGCGGGACGCTGTGAGCAGTACGAAACCAACAGCGCATTTTAGAGTCATCTTCGCAGGCTGTCTCCAAAAGCTGTCGAGCTACAACTTTTGTCTAACGGAGATCAGTCTTTAATTAAATGCACCACCGCAACCGTATTCGGCAAGGAAATGTAATGATCTGTTAATAGCATCAAAAGAAAAATGAGTGGCGTAAGTACGCACAGCCCCACGTTTCGCCTTGACTGCACTGGCCTCGTCATTAGTATGCAGGTCTCGTGCTTAGCGTGGCTGCCTGGTGAGATAACAGAAAATGAACAACAAATTTTTCTGACTGCGTGCCAGGCTGCAGAATGGTATCAGCTACTCGTAGACGTGGCCTTACGCCGGTCGATGGCCTGGATACTATGGACAAAACCTAAGAAGCGCAATCCTGAATTAATTTAGCTTCGGGCTTTCAGTCAGAGGCGACGCAAATGCTGGTGGCCAATAAATACGGAGACCAGAAGGTTGATCACGGCATCAAACTGGCGAAGCTGGTGGCGGCTTCATCAGCCAAGGTACGACATTTTCCTTAGTGCCACTCTTTACCTTGTTTTGCTTCTGTACAAGCACAAACCAACTAGCGCGCGAAAAAGCATCTTCTAATCGTAATTGTTCCGCATTCGCTCCGCTATTACCCTTATTTTCTCAAATCAGTTCTTTCTGTGTTGCGCCTGATGCATTATATGTTATCTCGTCAGCGAAGGCTAATTGCTTATACCATCGGGCAGCGGTGGCGGTGGCACGTTGCTGCACAAGAGTGCTCAACAACTGTTTTGAATTTGCAGTTCCTTCGATGCTGTACGTCTGCAAGAATTTCCGTATCACGCGCGATCTGCATTCTGCTGGCTTCGTTGACGCACCGTGTGCGGCTGCCTATCGTGCTGTCATCACGTGAAGATACGCCCCTTCCTTCTGGCTATAAGGCTGCGCAAGTCGTCGAGAGCCTTCACACATCGGGCAGCGGTGGCGGTGGCACGTTGCTGCACAAGAGTGCTCAACAACTGTTTTGAATTTGCAGTTCCTTCGATGCTGTACGTCTGCAAGAATTTCCGTATCACGCGCGATCTGCATTCTGCTGGCTTTGTTGACGCACCGTGTGCGGCTGCCTATCGTGCTGTCATCACGTGAAGATACGCCCCTTCCTTCTGGCTATAAGGCTGCGCAGGTCGTCGAGAGCCTTCACACATCGGGCAGCGGTGGCGGTGGCACGTTGCTGCACAAGAGTGCTCAACAACTGTTTTGAATTTGCAGTTCCTTCGATGCTGTACGTCTGCAAGAATTTCCGTATCACGCGCGATCTGCATTCTGCTGGCTTCGTTGACGCACCGTGTGCGGCTGCCTATCGTGCTGTCATCACGTGAAGATACGCCCCTTCCTTCTGGCTATAAGGCTGCGCAGGTCGTCGAGAGCCTTCACACATCGGGCAGCGGTGGCGGTGGCACGTTGCTGCACAAGAGTGCTCAACAACTGTTTTGAATTTGCAGTTCCTTCGATGCTGTACGTCTGCAAGAATTTCCGTATCACGCGCGATCTGCATTCTGCTGGCTTCGTTGACGCACCGTGTGCGGCTGCCTATCGTGCTGTCATCACGTGAAGATACGCCCCTTCCTTCTGGCTATAAGGCTGCGCAGGTCGTCGAGAGCCTTCACACATCGGGCAGCGGTGGCGGTGGCACGTTGCTGCACAAGAGTGCTCAACAACTGTTTTGAATTTGCAGTTCCTTCGATGCTGTACGTCTGCAAGAATTTCCGTATCACGCGCGATCTGCATTCTGCTGGCTTCGTTGACGCACCGTGTGCGGCTGCCTATCGTGCTGTCATCACGTGAAGATACGCCCCTTCCTTCTGGCTATAAGGCTGCGCAGGTCGTCGAGAGCCTTCACACATCGGGCAGCGGTGGCGGTGGCACGTTGCTGCACAAGAGTGCTCAACAACTGTTTTGAATTTGCAGTTCCTTCGATGCTGTACGTCTGCAAGAATTTCCGTATCACGCGCGATCTGCATTCTGCTGGCTTTGTTGACGCACCGTGTGCGGCTGCCTATCGTGCTGTCATCACGTGAAGATACGCCCCTTCCTTCTGGCTATAAGGCTGCGCAGGTCGTCGAGAGCCTTCACACATCGGGCAGCGGTGGCGGTGGCACGTTGCTGCACAAGAGTGCTCAACAACTGTTTTGAATTTGCAGTTCCTTCGATGCTGTACGTCTGCAAGAATTTCCGTATCACGCGCGATCTGCATTCTGCTGGCTTTGTTGACGCACCGTGTGCGGCTGCCTATCGTGCTGTCATCACGTGAAGATACGCCCCTTCCTTCTGGCTATAAGGCTGCGCAGGTCGTCGAGAGCCTTCACACATCGGGCAGCGGTGGCGGTGGCACGTTGCTGCACAAGAGTGCTCAACAACTGTTTTGAATTTGCAGTTCCTTCGATGCTGTACGTCTGCAAGAATTTCCGTATCACGCGCGATCTGCATTCTGCTGGCTTCGTTGACGCACCGTGTGCGGCTGCCTATCGTGCTGTCATCACGTGAAGATACGCCCCTTCCTTCTGGCTATAAGGCTGCGCAGGTCGTCGAGAGCCTTCACACATCGGGCAGCGGTGGCGGTGGCACGTTGCTGCACAAGAGTGCTCAACAACTGTTTTGAATTTGCAGTTCCTTCGATGCTGTACGTCTGCAAGAATTTCCGTATCACGCGCGATCTGCATTCTGCTGGCTTCGTTGACGCACCGTGTGCGGCTGCCTATCGTGCTGTCATCACGTGAAGATACGCCCCTTCCTTCTGGCTATAAGGCTGCGCAGGTCGTCGAGAGCCTTCACACATCGGGCAGCGGTGGCGGTGGCACGTTGCTGCACAAGAGTGCTCAACAACTGTTTTGAATTTGCAGTTCCTTCGATGCTGTACGTCTGCAAGAATTTCCGTATCACGCGCGATCTGCATTCTGCTGGCTTCGTTGACGCACCGTGTGCGGCTGCCTATCGTGCTGTCATCACGTGAAGATACGCCCCTTCCTTCTGGCTATAAGGCTGCGCAGGTCGTCGAGAGCCTTCACACATCGGGCAGCGGTGGCGGTGGCACGTTGCTGCACAAGAGTGCTCAACAACTGTTTTGAATTTGCAGTTCCTTCGCTGCTGTCCGTCTGCAAGAATTTCCGTATCACGCGCGATCTGCATTCTGCTGGCTTTGTTGACGCACCGTGTGCGGCTGCCTATCGTGCTGTCATCACGTGAAGATACGCCCCTTCCTTCTGGCTATAAGGCTGCGCAGGTCGTCGAGAGCCTTCACACATCGGGCAGCGGTGGCGGTGGCACGTTGCTGCACAAGAGTGCTCAACAACTGTTTTGAATTTGCAGTTCCTTCGCTGCTGTCCGTCTGCAAGAATTTCCGTATCACGCGCGATCTGCATTCTGCTGGCTTCGTTGACGCACCGTGTGCGGCTGCCTATCGTGCTGTCATCACGTGAAGATACGCCCCTTCCTTCTGGCTATAAGGCTGCGCAGGTCGTCGAGAGCCTTCACACATAGGGCAGCGGTGGCGGTGGCACGTTGCTGCACAAGAGTGCTCAACAACTGTTTTGAATTTGCAGGTTAGTTGTCTTTTCTTACTGCTGTTAAGCTGCCAGTGCATACTGCCGCCACTGCTGCCACTGCTGCCCATGCTCTAGTGTCTTGCTTGCAATGTCATCTGAAAAGTTTGATCCTTGTTCTGCATGCTACGAAGACATTATAGATGGTGAAGAATTTATGACTTGTGCGGATTGCTGTCAAAGGGTTCATATAGGGAAGTGTGCAGGGGTTGGGGAGCGGAGTTTCAAAGCAAAAAATGCTGAATTAAGAAAAGCCTTGAAATGCTTGACATCTCGATCTTCGGCGTCTCGCAGTCAGGATAGCAGCAGTAATGCATCTTCTGCTGTCCTATGCAAACAGCTTGCTGAGATTAGTAAGGCTTTGGAAAATCTCACGGCCAAAGTGGATGATCTGACATCTTTGAAGGAAACAGTTTCAAGCATTGAAATGTCTGTACAACATATGTCTGACACGTATGACAAATTGCTCGAAGTATCTAATAGGCATGAAAAGGAAATCGAGCTCCTGCGTAAGAGAGTTGACGACATTGAGGCAAACCAGGACGGGCAGCAAATTCGAAAACTGCGTCAGGAATTGAACGATCTGAGCCAGTACAGTAGGCGGCAAAACATGGAAATACATGGAATACCTGTGACAGATGGTGAAGATTTACTGAGCAAAGTAAACAGCCCTGCTGTGAAGCTTGACTTGCCCACACTTGTTGCAAAGGACATTGAAAGGCTACACCGCCTTCCATCTCAACCAGACAAGGTGCCTGTGGTTTTGATCCGTTTTACCAACCGATCCACAAAAACAGACTGGATTTCAAAGCGCAAAGAATGCGAAGATGACATTCGATTCTTTGATAACCTGACGGCTTTTAGCAGGAATTTACTGTGGCTCGCTAAAATGAAGGCTAAGGAAATGAAGTACGCTTTCGTCTGGTCTAAGGAAGGAAAGATCTACGCTCGAAAGCAACCTGGTGCCCGAGCCATCAGGATCGCTTGTGAGGAGGACATTGATAAGATGGTTTAATCACTGTTGCTGCGAGTCTGCGTAGTACGCCTGCTCAACAATGGCTTATTTTACTGCCGAGTCATTCACCGACTTTTTAAAGGACGGTGCTTACAATCCTCGCAACACACTATCTCTTTACCACTTGAACTGTCAAAGCCTAAAAAATAAATCAGAAGAAGTAGAAGCTGAATTAACTAAACTGAACTTTAATTTTGACCCTATTGCCTTCACTGAAACATGGTTTACCTCAAATGCAGATGTCAGCGAGTTTCCTGGTTACAAACCCATTTCAGTATTTCGAGATGGAAAGCGTGGTGGTGGTGTATCTTTATATGTGCAAAATTATTTGTGCTTTGAGGTCTTGTCGAATTACTCACTTGTTTGTACTGATTTTGAAACTGTCTGCATTGCTTTTCATAGAGTTGCTATTATGGTTGTGTATCGCCCCCCTCAAGGAAATTCTGACAATTTTTTTCGCTTCATTGATTGTTTTCTGAAGTTTGCAAACCAAAACAACTGGCGTATCATTGTGCTAGGTGACTTCAATATTAACTTTTTGGAGGATAACGCTCTGAAGATTAATTTAAATGAAATAATGCTGTCTAATGGTTGTGACAATACTATTGAATTGCCTACTCGCATATCCTTGCACTCTGAAACATTAATTGATTTGTGCTTCACTAATTTCCCACCTCAGAGTTGCATATCCGGTGTTTTTTCTTCTGGTATTAGTGATCACTTGCCTTTCTTTTCACTTTTTCCTGATACGACTAAATTGAATAAACCCGTTCACGCTCGTAGAGTTAATGATGAAAAGAGCATCTCCAGATTTTGTCATTTGTTGTCTACAAATAATTGGGTAGATGTATATGGTGAAAATGACTCGTCCCGTGCTTATGATATATTTATTCAGAAGCTGCTTGAATGCTATTACGCCGCGTTCCCAACTCAAACTATAAGAAAACATAGAAAGGCTAGAAAAGAATGGATGACAGGAGCACTTTTGAAACAAATTAAAGAAAAGAACAAAATGTTCTCTCGTTTTTTGGAAACACGATGCCCGGATGATTTAGTTAAGTTTAAGAAGTTTCGAAATAAATTAAACTCAGATCTAAAGAAAGCTAAATCTTTTTTCCATATTAATAAGTTTTCGTCTATCTTACACAATCCTAAATTACTTTGGCAAGGTATTAACGTTATTATAGGGAACAGGAAGAATTGTGTTCCCTCTGAGCTGAAAGTCAATGGTGTGAATTATGCTGGAGTTTCACTTGCCAATATGCTGAATGAACACTTTTTAGCTGCCGGAGCATACCGACCTTCTGCTAGCTGTCATTCAACCCGGACTGTCGACTCATACTTACCCTCTTGCAGTACTGAATCTATATTTTGGTCCCCTACTTCAGTGGATGAAGTTATTTCTATCATTAATTCATTTAGGAACACCTGCTCACCTGGAGATGACGATGTTGCTGCTTTTCCTATCAAATGTGCTGTAAATATTATTGCTGGCCCTCTTACGCAGATTTGTAACAGAATGCTACTTTCTGGTGTATTCCCTAGCAAATTAAAAGTCGCGCGCGTTACCGTTTTATTCAAAGGAGGCAACAAAAATGACCCAAATAATTACCGTCCTATTTCGGTATTGCGACTGTTTTCGAAGTTAGCTGAGCGTGTACTCTATAGGCGACTAAACAATTTCTTACAAGCTAAACATCTTATCTGCCCCAAACAGTATGGCTTTCAGGCCGGTAAATCAACAGAATCTGCTCTGTTAGATATTAAAAACTCTATAATTAACAATTTTGAAACTAAGCTTTTTTCTGTTGGAATTTTTCTTGACCTACGCAAAGCTTTCGATTCTGTGCAACATACAATACTGCTCCATAAATTAAAGACTTACGGGATCCGTGGAGTGGCAAATTCACTTTTGGAAAGTTATCTAACTGCACGGATGCAGTACACTAAGATTCATGATGTAAAATCCAGTTTTGGTATGATAAAATTCGGTGTCCCTCAGGGTTCAATTTTGGGACCACTTTTATTTATTCTCTATATTAATGACATTGTAAACATTCCATTAACTCCTAATATCATGATGTATGCCGACGATACTAAGGTCTTTTTTTCCGGCTCCTGTCTCCAAGTAATTGAACACCAATGTAGTGCCTGGCTTGAGGAGTTAGCGGTTTGGCTCTATGTTAATCAACTTCAATTAAACGTAAACAAAACAAAGTTTATGCTCTTCCAACCAAAAAACAAACCATTAGATCATCACATCAAACTATTTTTTAATGACTAACATCGAGCAAGTTCATAGTTGCCGGTTCCTTGGTGTGTTTTTTCGTAGCGACTTGGGTTGGAGTGATCATATAAGCTACATTAGAGTAAAAATGGCCAGATCTTTTTATATTATTTATCGTGTTAGACATCTCCTCCCATTACAAGTTAAAAAACAGTTATATTTTGCCCTTGTTCATTCTCACCTGGTGTATTGCAACCTAGTCTGGGGTACATGCAACAAAACTGATTCATACAAATTGCTTTCTCTCCAGAAAAGAGCTCTACGTTTATTAAGTTCAAGTTCATCTGTTGAAGCAAATCTTTTTGACACATTTCATGTTCGCAATTTTTTTAATTCATACAATTTTAGTTTGGCTCTTCACATTTTTTATAAGGTCAAGCATGACTTTAGTTCTTTTTCTAATACTTATAATTCAAGAAACGTTGCGTATGGTCTACGTTCCGTTGCCCTATCTACTGCAAGACCCAGAACAAATTATGGTAAACAAACAACCGATTATCAAATTATAACATTGTGTAATGCCTACCAGTCTCTTACTCAGATTGCTTTAGAAAGTTATAGTGTGTCTGTATTCAAGAAAAAACTGACGATTCTTTTCCCCCCCGGTTAAATTTCAGCTAATTCTTTATACTTAGTTTGAGTGTGTGTTTGTGTTTTGTTTCCTTTATTGCTTTTTTGAATGTGCATATTATGAAATGTTTCGTTTATTGTTAATTGATATTTATTGTTGTCTATCATTAACTATTTTCTATTGTGATCATGCTTGCTCATTGTTTTTTATCTTTTGTCCATTCGGCCCCCGTTTTCCATGATGTGTGATCGGGGTGTAGGCCTTGTCAGGAGGTATGCTTGGTCTACCTCCTTTAGCCTCACCTCGTGGGCATATTGTATATAATATGGCCAAATAAACATACTACTACTACTACTACTAGTTTATGAAGAAAGGTTTAACAAGAAATTACAGCACGATGGAAAAAAAAACAGGATGAGCGTATTCTCCGATTAAATTATATTGGCTTCTTTTTCAGTGGCCAACTGAGGGTCTATTGCAACCCTGGGGGTACGAAATTTCCGGCGAGTAGATAGTTTTCCGCAGGCAAAATGCCAAATATCGTGGTCTGGGAGGTGGAACTTTCTGTACTTCCCAGCCTCTAAATTTCGTATGCGATAAGATTACACTCTGCAGGAGTTGCAGTTAATTTTGCAGGTTTCTTGCATTAAAAACAATGCCATTTATTGGCTTCGTTTTTTCACACAGAATTTTTTTATCTTTATTTTATTTTATTATTTTGAGAATTTGAGTTATTTTATTATTTTGAGAAGGGCTCTCTCGGCCCTTCTCCTGGGACTTGAAATCGAATTGTTTAGGTGGGCCCGCCATTACGCACAGCTGCGGTTGGTCTAAAGCAAGCTTCAGAAGGTACTTCAACGATGCCACAGCTGGCTTTCAGTTAGCAGCGGCCGGAGAACATGTTGGACATGCCCATGGGCGCTTGTGCATACCTTGTTTGATCTTGTACAGTTGTGCCCTTTTTTACACACCGTTAATTATAATGTACCATGATTCACACGGAAAACAGCCTAAACACAGCAAGCCAAAATGGCGGTCCGAGCTCCGATCATCAACACAACGATCTCGCGCCGTGCGCTGGCGGTGCGGCTGCCGCCGCTGCCCATCTTCCTCTTTACAATCACCGCCGGCTGAAGGTGAAGCCTTTCTGGTGAGTCAGGGAGACGACAAAACGCACGGGTCATAGTACGGCTTCAGGCGGGACACATGCGCACTCTCGCGGTTGCGTCGGCGTTGTTCTGTCGCGGGGGTCACTGGGTCGACAATGTAGTTGGGTAATTTTTATCAGCCAAAGAACACGCATACACCAGAGAGAACCATGCAGGACAAGGGCTGTGTGGTTCTCTCTTGCGTATGCGTCTTCTTTGCCTGGTAGAATTCTTCAGCATGCCATACCAACAGGCCCACTATTCCGCCTTGTAGTCGACAGGACAAATGCGCTCTACGACGCGGTAAGGCCTGTCGTACTTCGGGAGTTTTCAGGGGAGGCCGGCTGTGGTAGACGGCATGCGGAGTCAGACGAGAAAGCCGGGTAGGAAACTGTCAGCAGTGTGGGTGGTGCCGAAGCGGTATTTTCGACGCCCCTGCTCGCCGGACGATAACGACCGAGCGAGATCACGGCACTCCTCGGCATGCTTGGAAGCTTCTGAAATAGTGGTGCACTCCGACTTTTCCGGCCGATAGGCAAGTATAATGTCGAGCGGTGAGGAAAGTTCTCGCCCGTAGAGAAGAAAAAACTGAGAGATTCCAGTGGTGGTCTGCGCGGCGGTCTTGTAGGCGTAGATGATGAAGGGCAGGATCCTGACTCAGTCGAAATGGTCGGAAGACACGTATGTATGTAGTATATGCATAGCACATGGCCCAAGGCGCGGTTAAACCGGATACGTACCCATACGTCATTGAGTATGGTAAGTATAGTATGGATACGTCATTGAGTATGGTGACATGGACACTGGCGCTAGACAATTATGAATCTCGCTGCGGATGTTCACACGCGTATCAAGGCGGCAAGAAACTCGGCGTGGAACGGAAGCGAAGTACACATGGGAAGAAGTGAGTAATCTCGATCAAAAAAACTACGAAACAGTCAAATTCGGCAAGGAATATACTAGTATACCAATTATTTTGAACACATACACCCACAACCACGCACACACACACATGCACGCATACACACACACACACACACACACACACACACACACACACACACACACACACACACACACACACACACACACACACACACACACACACACACACACACACACACACACACACACACACTCACACACACACTCACACTCACACTCACACTCACACACACACACACACACACACACACACACACACACACACACACACACACACACACACACACACACACACACACACACACACACACAAACAAACGCTGTGCTGAACTACTGACTACTGCAATTTATTCATGAAGCATTTCTATGTAGTATATACAGTGCATATAAGACAGTCGACAATATGTCCCGCCACACGTTCCTTCGTTTCCCTCATCTTCCCCCATCCAAAAATTCCCTTTCTTTCCGTAGAGGCGATAGGGACGTGCAGCTCACGCATGTGTGTTTACAATAAAGAATTGTTTTAGCATCGATAATTTCCCGTGCCGCGCGGCAATTTCTCTGATGAACCCATCCTATTGCAAAGCACAGCGTCCTCTAGCGGCTTCTAACGCGAAACCAGTGCTTTTCTCGGTGGTTTCGACGGGCGACTCTGGTGATCGGAAAGATAAGGGAGTGCCTCACGGCTCTCTTAATGTATACATATACTATCTGTAGACAAAAAGAAAAGTCTAAAAGATGGCTTGAGAGTCCATAAAAATTTTATAGGAGGTCTATAGACAATTTTTATAAGCGCAATGTACGTGCTATCAGGAGTGAGTCAATGCTCTATACATGGCCCGCTTTTTTTTATGGTTTATATTATTTATTTAGTAGCATATCTTATATCCAACTTTTGAATTAATGCCGGTTATTGTGGCATGCATCGTTCCGTGAAATGCCTCGCCGACATGTCTGCTTTGCAGGGCGACTTAGATAAAGTAGCTGTCTGGTGCAACCGGTGGCAGATGGCTTTGAATGCGCGTAAATTTTATCATATACGGTTTAAGAAAAACAAGCAAAAGCTCCCCAGCGTATATAACGTAAATAATGTTGAGCTTCATACAACCGAACACGTTAAATATCTAGGAGGTATGTTTACCGAAGCGTTTGACTAATCCAAACCTATAGACTCAGTTGCTGCGAAAGCTTACCGTCGCCTCAACTTTTTCCACCGAAATGTTAATCATTCTCAGTCATGAGAGAAAGCGAACTTGTATTTGACTAACATTAGGCCTATATCGAATACGAATTCGTCTCCTGGCATCTATAGACAGAAAACCTCGTAGATAAAATAGAACTTGTTCAGAAACAAGCAGCATGATTTGTAACAGGGAATTATAATTTTACAGATAGAGAATCAGTAATATCTGAGTGATTGGATTGGAAAACATCTCGTCGCGCATAAAAACTCTACGATTAAAATTATTTTACAATATACAATATACATGTACAGTTACAGATGAGTCGAAAAATCTTACGAAAAATTCATGATGTCGTCGAGATAATAGAGGCACGACTTCCATTTCAGGCCGCACAGAATGGTGTCTATCATGCGCCCGAGAGTAGCCGGAGCATTACAGAGGCCAAAGGCATGACTTCAAATTCATACAGGCCATCAGGGGTCACAAATGCGGTTTCAGGGCGATCGTCGGCTGCCATGGGAACCTGCCAGTAGCCAGAGCGTAAATCGAGAGAAGATAAGAGTTCCGCTCCTTGAAGGCAGTCCAGAGCATCATCAATGCGGGGAAGAGGGTAAACATCTTTCGCGTGATCTTATTCAGGCGGCGGTAATCAACGCAGTAACGAATAGAGCCACCTTTCTTTTTTACGAGTACAACGGGTGAGGCCCAGTGACTGTGCGAGGCCTGAATGGCCTGGAGCGTGGTGTCAACTTGCTCTTGAACAACATGGCGCTCACTGGCGGCGACACGATATGGGCCCTGACGCAGAGGGGCGTAGTCACCAGCGTCGATGTTGTGGGTGGCAGTCGACGCGCGGGTCAAAGTGGGTTGGTGTGAATCGAAGGAGGAACGAAACTGATGAAACAGCCCGAAAAGTTGAGTGAGTTCAGGTGCAGGTAGAGAGGCGTCGATGGAGGGAAGGGAAACGTAGGGAGGCGAAGTGTTGAGTGTAGGAACTGGCGGGCTGAGGGCATTTACGGCCAAGGACGGCGAATCGTCAGTCTCATCGCGATAGAGAATGACATCAATGATCTGCAAGGTACCGAGGCGCTCAGCGAGACGCACAGCGGAAGGATATGTAAACGGATTGGTGACAAACAACGCGCAAAGGCCAGCTGACAGGGTGAGGACGGCGTAAGGTATGGGCAGGTATTTGCGGCACAGAAAGAGGGGCGATGGTGTAAAAAGTACGTTGCCGTCGCGAACAAGGTCAGAAGTGATAGGCAGAAGAACAGAAGAGCAGCAAGGTAGTTCAGTGTCTTCGGCAACGACGGCTTTGGCAGGAGCAGCAGAAGGCATCGGGTGACGAGGAACCGATGACCGCATAGAACTGAGTTCAGCACGAGTAAAATCGTTGACTATGTTATGGCGCGACAGGAAGTCCCAACTCAAGATGATTCATGAGAACAGGTTTGAAAAATGACGAATTCAATGCCGTAAATGATCTCTTGGACAATGACACGAGTCGTGCACGTCGCTAACGGCGCAGAAGCTTGCGCGCTGACTGTGCGCAGCGATAATCTGGTAAGTGGAGTCGTCACTTTTCGCAAGGGGCGGCAAAAGGCAGCGGCCATGGCAGAAACGAAGCACCGGTGTCGAGAAGCGCCAGAATAGAAACACCCTCTACGGAAACAGCGATGAGATTCGCGGGAGATAAGTGAGGGCTTGAACATTTCGCTGGTGGCGCAGTTCTCGCCTCAGGAACTGTGTGGCATCGAGTTTTCCTGTTGCGAGAGATCCGGGCGCCGACGCAAGGGAGAGAGCGGTGGAGAGGAGAAAGGGAGCTCCGAGTGGAGAAGGTAGGGCGATCACGTGAAAGAGGGCGACTCTGTGGCGGCACGGCTGGCGGTGAGTACTTGCTGTGAAGAGGCCTGTAACCGGCAACCTGGGAGATTGGCACACGGCGACGGCAAAGCCAGGCCACATGAGCAGGCAATCCGCAAGAGTAACAAATAAGCCAATTGTCACTAGTATGCCAAGGATTGCCGAATTGTCGATGCGGTCGGAAAAAAAGGCGTCGGAGCGTGAGGGACTTGAGGCACAGACTTTTGAGGTGGGGTGTAGGTTGGGCGGTAGTTAGGCGGCCGCGGCCGTGCGCCGGCGGCAGCGTAGGTCAGAGGTGCAGCGACAGGTGCGGGCGGCTTTGCTGGTGCGACCGGAGGGACCGGTGTGGAAGGGCGTCAGCCACTTGTTCGCTGCTAACAATGCGAAGGTCGGACGCCAGGTACGGAGATTGCACGGAGTGGGATGACAGAAGCGATAGTTGACGTGCAACTTCCTCACGCACGAAACCTTTGATGTGTACCAATAGTTGCGAGTGATCGGGGGCAGTCGACAGACCGGCAGGCGGCTCGACAGGCGCATCGTGCTGGCTAGTGATTAGCCTCTGCTTACATAGCTCGTCGTAGGTCTGGCAGACGCTGGCGACTTCGGCAACGGTGTGGAGATCTCGCGCCCCCAGAATCTGAAACGCGCCATCCTCGATGCCTTTCAGAATATGCTTGATCTTGTCAGCCTCGGACATCTGGGCGTTAACACGTGAGCACCACTTTACAACATCTTCAATGTAGCTTGTGAACGTCTCACCCGACTGCTGAGAGCGCTCGCGCAAGCGGTGTTCGGCGCGCCGCAGGACACCCGAACACCTTGAAAGCAGTCCACGTGGAGAAGTCTGCATCGTGGTTTCGAAACCACAGGTTGGAAACGCCAGTCAAACAGAAGATGACGTTGTTCAACTTGGTGGCATCATACCACTTGTTTTATGCACACCCGCACCTATCATGTGAGCCAGTCTTTAGCGTCATGATCGTGAGTACCGCTGAAGAGCGCGGGGCCCCGCTGCCGAAGGGAGCCGGAACAGAGGACTGGGGAGCCCACCTGCACGGCTTGGTGGTTGGCGTCTTCGAACATAGTGGGCAGAGCAGGGGTCGGTAGCGTGCGGCTGCGGAGGTCCAGGGCGGTACGGGGATGGAAAACCGAACCTCCACCAAATGTAAAGGGGGCTTAGAGGTACGGACACACTGGTGGAAAAAAGCGCGCGGCACGTCGCGTGCCGCGAAACCTGCCGCGGAGGCGGGTTGGTCTGCCGCGCAGAGGATGGGTCGAGGAGCCATTTTCGGCGGCTTGCCGCGTGCCGAGAACCTATGAGAGACGTCCAGGCTTTCTCCTCAGCGCCACCTCTTGCCTACTGCTGAAGTTCCCTACCAGCGGCGGCGGGGAAATCACGATAGAGCGCTCTGAACCAGCCGCGATAAACAGCGCTAGAGCTTTCTCCTCGTGTGCATGCACGTTAAAAAATGAATCTCAGCCGAGAAAACATGTTGGAACAATTTCTGGAGTCTCTTCGCGTGTTCCCCTTTTTGTACGATAAAACTCACCCGGAGTACAAAGATAAGGACGCCGAAATGAACCAGTGAGCGATCATCGGCAGAACATTCCATCTGACTGGTGAGTTGTTTTTCTTATTTATCTGAACTTTTGCTGAATTTTCATGTCGGCAGGAATGTGCAGGGGTGAGCACACTTGTTTAGAGTGCTCAAGCAGTGTGCTGCGGAGCCAATGATGTGAAATATCGGTTTCCAAAGGGCATGGTGATTTTGCCTGAGCGGTTCGCCATGTCGTATCAGGCTGCGCGCTTCGTACAGCGCCGCTTGAGCACTCCAACAAGTTGCTTATCTTTTTTGTTGCAACCTTTCTTGGCGATGAACAGAGGCATTTCTGTAGGATCGCAAGCAGCCGCAAAATTTAATAATGTGAAGTACGGTTGGCTTAAAATTGTGTAGGCGTCGGAGGGGGCCCGGAAATGTGGCGTCGGAGGAGACGCCAGAAAGGTCCAAACGAAATGGACACTTTTCGACATCGTGGATGGCATGCTGAGGAACACACCACATTATGCCGAAAGGTAAAAAAAAGCACCACTTAGTTGCGCACACATCTGCGCGAACTCAAGCCTGGCATTCATAACTTCACTGCTGGCACCTGCCCTACCACTCTTTTTTAAGCCGCTTTCTTCGTTTTTAATATCTTTTTACCTGCTTTGACCGCGCAAATATCTGTGCTTTTAAGAATTTATTTTCCCTTCATCTGCGCTGGTAGCTTCGCTATTGTTATTTTTACATTACCTTTTCGTGGCGAGAAATCTGCAGGGATTGCATCAAAACACCTGAAGTTTTACATTTCAAGTCTTTAACTAATGTGCCCCCAGAAGAGGACATGTACGTTAAGTCTTGTTTCCTAAAGTGTAACTTCAATTTATAAAGCTGAAAAGTGATTTAACTTGTTATGCTGAAAGCAAGTGTGTCTGTGCTTTTGTGCAGCTGCATTCTTCAATCTCCAGTGTCATCCTACAGCCCTTCCAGTCCGAAACTGGTGGCCAGATGTGCACCTCATTGTTTGCTTACCATAACGATTACTGCTGTGAAACAGTTTATGTACAGCATTGTCATTTCTTTAACCTGTGCTGCTGTGTCTCAAGCCCGGCTGCTGCGCTTTTTCAAGAAATGTAAGTAAGCCGTACTTATTTTGGTGTCTTCGTCCACCAGCGGTAGCAACATCCTATGCATTTATATAATGCGCGTACAGTGACAGCCCCAATGACTTTACTGACGAAGACGATTTGAGGTTGGTGGTGATTTTCAATTTTCCTAGCTTTGAAGCATCACAGGTTCTATATCAATACACCCTTTTCATCATCCTTTCACGTTTAAGCCACTATTATGCACTGTTATACTGCACTCCCGTAGAAACGGATTAGTTTTATGTGCATACAGATCTTGGCTTAGTTGCTGTCATGACTCGCCGCTGGTCTGTAGATTCAAGTGAATCACACGCATTGCAATGTACTGGGAAGAACTTTTCAAAGTCCTATTTAATAAATGCATGCCCAGAAATGGCAACAAGGTGTGAAACCAAGCTTTCGGGTACTAGATGAGTGCAATATGTCTTGCTCCTTTTCATAGCATTGCATGTAGACAACATGTTTTTTTTGCACGGCATCAATGACAGCATCTTTATTTTTTCGATAGGCTACCCAGTACATCAGAAGCTGCGGCAACTGCTGCTGGCTCTTCAGGGTAAGTTAGCGTTCACTTTCTTGTGTCGGAATATGACACCATAACAAACATTTTTTTGAGGCAGGTTCTGAACTTCACCAGCAGGAGCCTCTGCCCCAGTTCCAGGGTAAGAAAGCTGTGCGCACTTTCTTTTATTGGAAGAAGCCATACTTTTCCAGTGCATTTCTTGAGTCTAATGATGTGGCCTGTCCTGCAGGTCTGCCAAAAGGCAATTGACCTTCCTCTCGGTACTGGCATGGTTCACATTTCCTGCAGTATTTGAATGATAATCTGTGATTGCAAGAAAACATTGTGCTGCTATAATTATATGCAGGGCCAAAAGAAGGCGGTCTGACAGCTTCGACGATGCGGTAAAAGATGTCTTGGGGAGCTGCTCAGCTACGCTGTTAGAACTAAACAAAATGAAATGCCTGCACCGAAAGATGACAGTCAAGAGGCAGCAAACAGGATAGCTGCTAAGGTGAGGATGCTACCACACAAAAAAAAGATGTGAGGTGACATTCCAAATCCACAAGCTGTTGTATGAAGCCGAAATGGAGCAGTATGAGTAAATGAAATGTAAAGTTTAAGCAATCGATAATATTTTTCTATGAAAGCAAGCAATTTCGGCTTTCTTTTGACATGATAGTGTTTGTGCATGCTGACAAGTACTTGCCTGTTATCGGAAATTACCTGCCGTCCTGCACGGGTCACGACACTTTCCTGCCATGGCACCTGGCCGTCACTCATGAAGTAGGATGCCAGCCTATCCCTTATTTCCAATGCAGCTCTGTTACACAAAGTGCACGAGATGTTCAACTTTTTCATTCAGCTTATTGTGCCTGTCTGGCGGAGGTCACAGTATCTAATGGGCGTCTTTTACTCCTCGCTGTTAGTTGTACCCATTGTACGCATGTATTTTTGCACTGTTACAGCTCTTAACACGAACTCTAATGAACAACATCTTATGCCATGTTGTAAATGATCAAGTTAAATCAAATGTTTTGAAGGTTTTACTGTTTGTTATTAACGAGCTTCAATTGCTTTAATGTAAATAAAGGAGGAAATGCTAACTATTACTGATTTAATGCTGTCTTGGAAATAATATATGCCTAGCAGAGTGGTACCCCTGGTCTGTCCATCCAGGAAGGCCACTACTACCGTTCCTTCATGCCGCATTTGTAATATTTCTCTCCCAGTCCTCATGGTCAACAAATCCCGGAGGGTTGTACGTTGTCCTTGAGGATACCGAGTCTTTAATTAGAAAATTGTGAAGCGTCACACATGCCCTTACAATGTTCTCATTGGTTTCCTCTGGCGCTCGAAAGGGTCTCTTCAGTATTCGCCCCCTACTGGCCATGATACCAACTGTTTTCCATGAGCCTCCTTGCAGGACTCAGTCGGTAATTAAGTACTGCCTTCTTGAAGCACTCGCTGTACTGGCTGACCCTGTAGACATTTAGAGCTAGACAAAAACAAAAGGTCAGGGTATTAAAATTACAGCAAACATGTACATACTTAAATGAACAATACAATGGCACTAATTTCTAATCGTTGCAATCTTCCAACTTCCAAAGATTAAACTGTTGCGACATGTTATGTCCTCTGGCTGCCTTCTTCCAGTGCGGCCACTTTGAAATACTACATTATCTGATGTTATAGAGTTTTTTATTCAGTTGTTGGACAAATGTGTTGCGCTAAAGAAATGCTACATAGGGCCACCTTTGGCTGCATTGCACAACTTGTGATTTTGCGTATAATACCTTGCCAGAAAAATAGGTTAAATGGTGTTCACGCATTTTATTGTAATCATGCAATTAAACCATATACGTCAACACTACATTTTATTACTGCATCATACTTTTGCTTTCACAAAAATGCAACCTGACATGAAAATAAAAGTAATAAAAGTATTTTAATACGCTCATATTGCACTGCATACACGATATTTAGTCCTCTGAATCATTTCTTTTTTCATGCAGAAACTAAACCTTTCCTTGTAAGGCATGCTATGTACATGAATGCAGGCTAGACTGCATTTGTAAATTTTTTGTATAAGTTATTTGACCATTTTGGCCATTTGGTCCGCAAGCTGAAGAACCAGAAGAAGAGGCTGTGATTCAACTCGCTGCTCCTGCTAATTTCACCTTTTTTGCAGTGATAGGGCCTTCTAGCACATCCTGTTACTCGGAGGGGCCTGGTAAGACCTCAGGGACCCTCCGAGTGACCGCCGCCCTTGAAGTCTGTGCCCCATTTTTCGAAGTTTTGCCGGGATTTGGTCTCTGGCGGCTGGCTGGTTAAGCCTCCCAGCTGCCAGTTTGACTATGACCGATCGGGCTCCTTCAGATGTCCAGTCACAGCCGGGTGGATCCTCCTCGTGCGGGGTGAATCAAGCCGTCGTCTCGGAACAGTTCTCGGACAACCTTCTACCTTCTGGTATGCCTTCGGACCCCGACCTTGCCTATCACTCTGGGGGTGCCCTCTCGCCGAAGCCGCCGATGGTTCTGGAGTCACCGAAAGCCACCCACTTAGAGTTGGGCACGGACGCCGACGCCATGAAAGTTCATGAGGAGATTGTCACTGCTATTTTGGACAAGGAGAACAAGATAGGTCCTGCAGCCCGGGTGTTCTGCCTCTCGTCTGTGGCTTATACCGCCAAACAGCACATTTCTTTGCTTGTGCGGTTGCCGAGACAAACTATTCACGGACGCTCCGGACCTCTTTGGATGCGCGAGAGCGTGAACTGCAAATCATCAGAACACAGCTCACAGAGGTGTCTGCCAAAGTCACTGTGTCTGAGGCGGAACTTCGTTATGTGAGGCAGGAGGCACTGGTCCCTCGGACGTTTGCTGACGCTCTGCGTGGTGCTCCGGCTGTTCTACAGGGTGATGCCGCAAATGCAGTCTTGGATGTGTCCTCTGGTCCTCCAGGGCCTTCTCCTGGGGGAGGCTCCCAACCGAATCAACTGTCGCATTAAGTTGTTACTAAAGTCTGTCGTGACCTCGGCGGACGTCGGCCGTGAGGTTGCGGCTTTGATTAAGGCAAACATCGACCCCGAGGTCGAGGGAATCGGAACTGTTACCCTCCAACCTTCTCGTCGTGCCCTCATGGTTGCCTCCAAGGACCCTGCGGACCTGGACCGTCTCAAGGCCGCTATAACCAGGATCGAGACCACTCGTACTTCGATCAATGTCCGTGTCCCCTAGCAGAGGAACCCGCACATTCGCCTTGCCGGTGTCGACCCCGAGGTGCGACTGCAGGACCTCGTCATGACACTTAACCGCCGGAACCCCAATCTCTATCTGGACCCATCCTCCTGCAAGGTTAGGTTATCCTTTGCCCAAGAATCTAGACAATTTGCGCATATACTCGAAGTTGTCTCCCCTGCCTTCGCTAGTTTATGTGCGGCACGTCGCGTAACTATTGGATGGACTTCTGTCGAGGTCCGCGAAGATTTGCATGTCCCACTCTGCACTTACTGTGCCCAATATGGCCACGCTTTGAAGGCATGTAAGCTGCAAAATGATCCTTCGAAGGCTTGCTGCGCCCGCTATGCAGGTTCACACACTTTGGCGGCTTGCCCGATTAGTGTCCAGGACTTCAGAAGCAAGCGTGCACCTTGCGCGGCTTCTGGTCACCCGTCCGGTCATCCTGCGGTGCATTTGTCTTGTTCACTTTTTCATGAACGTGCGGATAGGATCCCCGCCCGCACTCATTATGGGCCTTAGTCCTCGTGTTAACCCGCGTCCCTTTCCCGATCACATTTTGTTTCTTCAAGTTAATTCAGATTACACCCGTTGCGAGACTTCCCCGATGGTTAAAGTTATTCAGGACAACAATACTACAATAACGACTGTGAGCGACCCATACATCACCAATAATGAATTTGTAGGAGTTCCCTCTACTCTTTTCACAAAATCTGCGCTCCTCAACACCTTAGGTGTGCCATATTGCTCCATAATACTACTTTTGATATCTTTCCAACGTTTATTTCTCCTGAAGTTGTTGCTATCTTATGTTCCACACCGAAAGAGCATTTTCTTTTTATGGCAGTATACATTCCGCCTGGTGCAGATATTGAAGCGGCTCTTGCTTTGCTTACCACTTGTATACAAAGTTCGCCCACTGATAAAATAGTCATTTTCGGAGATTTTAATGCAAAAAACGTTTTATGGGGCGGAAAGATCACTGACGCTAGAGGAACTCATGTTCAAGCTTTTGCGGTCTCCAATGCCCTGGTCGTTCTTAATAATCCTGACTCTTTACCAACCTACGATACTTCGTATGCTTCAAGTTGGTTTGACCTTAGCTTCGCGTCACCAAATTTGCTAACACAGGGCTATTCTTGGCAAGTCAGTGCTGATGCATCGCTTTCCGAGCACAGATTTATTACATATTCGTTCTCCTCCCAATTTGTGTCTCCGTTCAAGCGGCTCACCAGACGGCTGATTTGAGCATGGAGCGGTCTCGTGTGCGCGCTCTTCGCCGCCGTTTCCAGCGCATTTCAGACCCTCAGTTAAGAATTTTCCACCGCTCAGTTTATTATAGGGATCTTGCAACGTATCGAACTAATATTCGAAACACCCATGATAACTATTTAAAGGGGATCTGCTCCACTGCTACGCGCAAACTCCTGTTTGGCAAGCCACACAAACATGCTTTTTGCAAGCACAGGTGCCCTTCTGTAATTCCTCCTATTCAGTACTCTGATGGCACGTATACTGAAACGCTTCCTGGCACTTTAAAGTTGCTACTTCGTACTCACATCGCTACAGATACTTTTTCCCACGATTTTCCATACCATATTCACGTTCGTGACATTATAGCACAGCCTTAAAATAGCTCAGTTCAAGATTTACCTTTCACTGCTGCGTAGATTGAAGCTGTAATCAATTCGATCGCTATGTCGTCTTCTCCTGGCACTGATCTAATCTCTCCTCGTGTTCTTCGCGCCTTGTTTAATGCTCATCCGTTGTTTTTCCTCTCTATTTTTAATTCTGCTTTGCATTTGGGTTACTTCCCTCAGCCTTGGAGAGTTGGAAGGGTTATTTTTATTCCCAAACCGAATATACCAGCGCACCTTGCATATCTGCATTAATTCGTCTTTCGGAAAAGTACTCTAAAGTTTGCTGTATGGTAGGCTGTACTATTTCCTGTTCCAGAATAATCTAATGCACAAAAATCAGTATGGTTTCACGCATGGCCGTAGTTCTGTTCAGGCTCTCTATCGTTTGCGGGAGTTATTATTTACATATCAGCAACAAAAACTTCATGTGGTTCTCATTTCTCTGGATTTCAGAGCTGCATTTGATAGTGTTTGGCACCCTTTGGTTTTAAATTTTTTTAAGACAACATCGTTGTTCAGGAAATTTATATTCCCTCTTGGCTTCTTTCCTAGATAACCGATATTTGACCTATCAATCTCCTTCTTGTACTATTTCTGTGCCTTTTTCTGTCGTAGTCCGCAAGGTTCGCCTCTTTCACTTTTACTTTGGAACATTTTAATTTATGACCTCATAAATCTCCCTGTCCCCTCACCTATCCACATTCAGGCATATGCTGACGACACTATTATCCTTGTCCCTGAAAAGACTAGCCGCGAGTTGTCAACATTGGGTTCAAATGTTGTAACATTAATCCAAAACTGGTGTGGCAAGTATCGTGTTCAATTAAAACCTCAAAAGTGTTCTTATGTTTTATTTTTAATGGAGTCCCGGCGTTGTGCAAACGTAAGCCAACTATACGCCTTGACAATTACAGTCTCAAGTGTGAACCCAATATTAAATTATTAGGAGTTGTTATTGACTCCCAGCTAAGCTTTATTCCTCATGAAATCTAAGGTTCGACGAAATCTCGTCTGGTCGGGTGAATACATTGGCGAAAATAACGAAGCGCCGACCAAAAGGTGTTGTCAAGATGGAAGGACGTTTCGACTTCCACACGGAAGTCTTGTTCACTGATGGAAAAATTTCGCACACAAAGCTTAAGTACGTTGTGCTAATCGTCGCAGGCATCTAGCGTACGAGGGCGGTAGATTGCCGATGTTACGGTTGAGCGTCTGATCTGTTGTCTGGATAAACAAAGACTCCAGATATTGGCGTGACATCCAGTTTTTCTCACGGCCGATAATTGCCGCTTCTTCCCAAGCGATATCATTCTTCGTGTTTTCAACTTGTTCAGCCAGTGCGTTGGAACAAGCCTTCTTTTTCTTGACATCATTTTTGTGCTCATTCAGCCGTCTTTCAAAGTTTCCGCTTTCACCTATGTAGGAGTGATCGCAGTCTGAGCACGGGATTTTATAAATTACTCCGGGAAACTTTTCCTTTTTTAGCTTGTCCTTTACGGACACCAACTCGTGACGAAGCTTGCACGCAGGCACGTGAGCTATATGCACATCGTAGGTGCGAAAAACGCGGGCCAATGACTCGCTCACGCCTGGCACATAGGGTATTGCAGCTCGGGCACGGCAAGGTAGGCGAACGGGCTGAGCTGGTCTCGTTGTCTGCTGTATTACAGCGTTCACGAAGTGCTGCGGGTAGCCACACTTGTTGAGCTCGCGTCGCACTTGGCGTATGTCAGAGGCTTTTTCTTCGGGCTTCGAGCATATTCTTTCCGCACGACGGACGAGGGTAGAAACGACGGAGCGCTTATGGCACGTAGGATGGACTTCGTGAACAGCACTTCGTGAACGCTGTAATACAGCAGACAACGAGACCAGCTCAGCCCGTTCGCCTACCTTGCCGTGCCCGAGCTGCAATACCCTATGTGCCAGGCGTGAGCGAGTCATTGGCCCGCGTTTTTCGCACCTACGATGTGCATATAGCTCACGTGCCTGCGTGCAAGCTTCGTCACGAGTTGGTGTCCGTAAAGGACAAGCTAAAAAAGGAAAAGTTTCCCGGAGTAATTTATAAAATCCCCTGCTCAGACTGCGATCACTCCTACATAGATGAAAGCGGAAACTTTGAAAGACGGCTGAATGAGCGCAAGAATGATGTCAAGAAAAAGAAGGCTTGTTCCAACGCACTGGCTGAACACGTTGAAAACACGAAGCATGATATCGCTTGAGAAGAAGCGGCAATTATCGGCCGTGAGAAAAACTGGATGTCACGCCAATATCTGGAGTCTTTGTTTATCCAGACAACAGATCAGACGCTCAACCGTAACATCGGCAATCTACCGCCCTCGTACGCTAGATGCCTGCGACGATTAGCACAACGTACTTAAGCTTTGTGTGCGAAATTTTTCCATCAGTGAACAAGACTTCCGTGTGGAAGTCGAAACGTCCTTCCATCTTGACAACACCTTTATTCCTCATGTTAATCATGTGCAAGAGAAAATAATTGCATCTACGACCAAGCTCCTTAATTGGTTCCGTTTCAATTTTCGTGTTTCTCCATCGCATTTGCGCCTAATGTATCATCAGATTATTCTTTCTGCAATCACCTATGTCGCCCGAGCTTGGTGGTTCCATTGGCCGCCTTGCAGACTTGGAGATCGGGTCTTATCGTTGCAACGCATTCCGCTTCTTGCTCTTACTGGTGTCTATAGTACTATGAGAACTGTTGCTCTTCATGTCCTTGGCAATGTTCTTCCATTGCCGATTTTTCTGGACCAATTATGTGCAGAGTTTATGCTTTTTACATTACGGCAACCCGTTGTCTACGACAAGACATTTTATAACCCGTTTGAAATTCAGCCAGTACTACATATCTAGTCTGACCATCCCTCATTGAAATATAAATTTTCTTTTGCACAACTTAGTTATCAGGAAGCCTTGGCTTTTCCGTGTCAACGCGCTGGTGCTGCTTTTGTGGTTCTTAGCTCCACACAAAATATTTTATATGTTCATTGCATATCCTTAGAACCACCTTCAAGTGCCTATGCCGCCGAACTTGTAGTATTCCATTCTGCTGTTGCGTTTGCTAGTAATAACCCTCCTTCTATGCCCGTTCATTTCTACACAGATTCTCTATCTCGCCTTTCTGCCCTGTCTTCAGTTCCTTCATTTAACCCGACAATTATTTCCATTAAGAAATATCTCTATCGTTTGTCTTCTCTTGCCTCTTTTCTTTTATTTCATATCCGCGGTCACTCCGGAATTTTTGAAAATGAGTTAGCCGACAAGAAGAGCGTGTTGTCGGGCAAGTTGGCTGTGCATGATATAGAAGAAGTTAGCGCAAAACTTAGACGAAGACAGAGAAGAAACACACAAGACGACAGACGAGCGCTCGTCTGTCGTCTTGTGTGTTTCTTCTCTGTCTTCGTCTAAGTTTTGCGCTAACTTCTTCTATAGCCGACCAGGCTGCTGGTAGTGCTGGGCAATATGGCCATTTACACACTTCTACCCTTTCACGCCGTTGCGTGCGTTCCCGTTTACACCATTCTTCACTTCTTTTATGGCGAACTAATTGGCAAGAAAATAATGGCGGCACTGAATTATTTAACTGGATCCCCGATACGCTCAATATTCCTTCCATCCGTCTACTTAGGAGTCTTCTTATTACTTTACTCACTGGGCATGGTCGATTCCATTTCTACTTAAAAAAAAGATTGCCTTATCTCCTTCTTCAATTTGCTCATGTGGTGTTTTGTGCGAACATGTCAGTCATTACTTCCGGTATTGCTCCCTTATTGCTCCTTTAGTTTCCCGTTTAAAGTCTCTCTGCTCATCTGACATTACACTGTCTCTTTACCACTCTCTTTTGAATAACCCTGCTGCTTGTGCTGTTCTGATGCAATGGTTCATCTCATCAGCAGCACAATTCCTACACATTCCCGATGAGTACTTTCGTTACTATCATTTTTCCTGCATAAGATCTGTACAGAGAAGTGTTCTGTGTTCCTTTGCTGGACAATGATGTATCTCTCTGTGGTCTGACACTGTGTTTGAAACAACTGTACCTGTGACTTTATCTGTGCTGATATTTTCTGTGACTTAATCTGTGCTTCTGACTCTCTGTGGTGTCTGAACCAACTGTGCTTGTGACTTTATCTGTGCTGACATTATCTGTGACTTTATCTGTGCTTCTGTCTCTCTGTGGTGTCTCGATCGACTGTGCCTGTGACTTCATCTGTGCTGACATTGTCCGTAACGTTATCTGTGCTTCTGTCTGTTCTGCGCCTTTGGGTTTTCATGATTTTTTGTTTGTTTGTTGATTCTATTTTCCTGCTTTTCTCTTTAAATTAAGTTTTTTTGAGCGTCTAGCTCCTTTTTTTTGTTATTGGATTTAAGCCCGGTAAAGCGTTGCTGGTCCGGGCTCCCTCTCTCTTTCATTTATGTTTTTTGTATTTTTTATGAGAGAGCAATAAAAGGTATAAAAGGACCATTTTTACCGCTTGCATACATAATAATAATAATAATAATAATAATAATAATAATAATAATAATAATAATAATAATAATAATAATAATAATAATAATAATAATAATAATAATAATATTTTGTTTTTGGTGGAAAGGAAATGGCGCAGTATCTGTCTCATATGTCGTTGGACACCTGAACCGCGCCGTAAGGGAAGGGATAAAGGAGGGAGTGAAAGAAGAGAGGAACAAATAGGTCCGTAGTGGAGGGCTCCGGAATAACTTCAACCACCTGGGGATCTTTAACGTGCACTGACATCGCACAGCACACGGGCGCCTTAGCGTTTTTCCTCCATAAAAACGCAGCCGCCGCGGTCGCATTCGAAACCGGGAACTCCGGATCAGTAGTCGAGCGCCCTAACCACTGAGCCACCGCGGCGTGGCACGCATACATTGCACGAAACTGTATCTACTATAGAAAACAGTGGTAGGAGTAACACAGTACAGCTGCATTGATATTTCATCTCGGAAATCAGAGAAACATGTCAGCTTTAAAAACTTGCAACGCCGAGGATAAGGCAGCATGAGGTAAGGCTTCAATGGAAATGCCTCGTCGCCCACCATCAAGTATGGTATCAGTCCTGCTGAGCCCACTGTTGCTGCTGAGGGAATACCAAATCTGCGCTCGCCCAATATGCGCATCAACGTTGTTCTTAAGAAAACTCCCCCATCGCTTTCTACCCCGTAGTGGCCAACGACCACATACACATATCTGAAATAAAGCAAGAAGTTTCAATGTAGCCCATTTAGCATCTGATATGGCACATGACTTTCACCTTGCTCCTCCTGAAGTCACTACTGCGTTCGAGTCTCGTAAAGTCATTTCTGTGCGGCATCATAGTTTGACTAAATATACATGCCACACAAAATCACAACTCCGAGATTAACACCTTAAAACCTGCTGCAATTTGTGCAGAATCAAATATGTTTACTGTCAACCTGCGTGAGCAAACCATTGTAATCATACACTTGTCTATATATATACGCTATGCTCCTTAATTCGTCATGTAACTTGACCTGTCCTCTTTTATTTCAGTGCATACAATGGCACTCTCTTTCAATGAATATAATACACTGTTTTCATGATTCACAAAAAAATGCACTATTAACGAGCAGTTTAACAAAACCTTTGTTTTGCCATGAATGCACCATACCTGTAATGCGCATGGCATGTTGCAATGAGGACTGTAAAGAATGACATTTCGTAATTCAAGTTTCGTGACCCTGAATTTGGAGGACATTCAGTGCTCACATGCTTTCCATCAATACATTCAATACAGTTGGGAAAATTCCACTCGACAAGCATGTCTGCGGCAATCTGAAAGAGTGATCGAGAGGCAATATAATACGGGACTGACAAAAACAGTAGCGTAGTAATTAATGCATAAGGCAACATTTAGTTGTCTTATGCGTTATGAGATGCAGGAGTTCCACACATCTGAAAAGTCCTTACGCAGGGGGCATTGGGAAAGTCAGTAGTATAACAAGTGAGGTACAGAAAGGCAAGCTGGATGCTTGTCAACACTATAAACCCTCTCCGCAGTAACAAAACGGGCTGCAGTGCACTTACTTTTTTCCATTCATCTGCTGTTTGTGGCAATCATACACAGATTGGTTGCAGTATTTCCCATAATGCAGCACAATTTTCCCTTACGATCAAACCAGCCGTTGATCGTCCTGCCAGGAAGTTGAATGACAAACTTCTCATTGTGTCGCCGTTTGCGAGAAATCTGAAAAACGCATGCTCATCACATACGTCTCAAAGGATAAATGAGGAGGAGGGGGTGAGTTGCATCACAGTGCTCATGCGGTATGTTTTACACAATATGTTCCGAGGGACTGCTGATCAGGCACTCTGACGGGAGAGTACCGGGTCACGGACTTTCGGACTTACCTTACTGTCATGGCAAGTCGATCGTGTGCGGGTATCGACCGCCTGAACGGAGTGTCCTAGCTGCCGCTTAATCAAAGGCCGAACTAGGTGAAGCACTGTGTCGATCCAGCTCGGTTGCATCCGAAGGAAGCTATAATCAAGAATCAAAGGCAACATCCCTATCACGTCACACACACGGCACACTACGCGTTTAAAAAGGTTGTAATCCCTCACTCTCGGAAGAAGCCTTCATCTCGGGCGCGCAGCCAGGGCAGCAAAGCATTCGCTTGCCCCTCCACGTCTCGGTAGCGCCAGCCGGGGTGCACCCAAAACTTTCGCCTACGTGCCTTTTGCGCGCGCCGCCGTCGCAACAGCAGAGAACACACAATGACCAAAACGCTCATCGTCGTCTGCATCTGCCATTGCAGAATGAGTCAGCGCGGTAGATGACGAGGGACGAGGAGCTGGTATGCGGTCCCCTAGCGGAGCAAGGAAAAAGCGCGCGAAAACAGCAAAATCGCGCCTATGCTCGCGCAGTTCGAGACAAGGCGATATCAGCGCTGTCACGTGACTCCGCGGCGGCCGCCGCGCGCACAACTGATGTGGCCTCTGTGCCGCTCGGCGTTCTTGCCACCGGCGGTGCGCCGCGCTTGTTTTGCCGCCAGTGTGTTCGTACCTTAGGTCAGCGCTCAGGCGGCGGCGAAACCAAGGCAGCGACAGAGTCTCTGCTCTGTCCAGGTGAGCAGGCTCTCGCTCTGAGCGGTGGCAGTGCGGCTAGGATAATGCCCCTCTTCTTGTTCACAACACGAACAAAACTGGAATCGACAAAACACTGTACATAAAGAGCTGTACTAAGTCTCCTCTAGGAGAAACAATGCTAACAAAATTAGACATCACTGCCGAATTGATGTGGTTAAATATTTGTTTTTCCTCACGATTAATGACTGGAACGAGCTCCCAAATGAAGTGATGGGTGGGGATAATATTGAAAATTCTGTTCACAGCTATATTCAATGAGTTTTTCGGCGTGTTATTATTATATTTATAGCTTTTACTACAGTGCGCGCTGTTCATATGCATTTCGTTTTTTTGTTATAGTGTCATTGCATTCTGAATTTTTTCCTTTAATTTTTATTCCAGCCTTGGTCTCCTTTAACTCACGCATTCATTTGCACGTACAAGCAACATCGCCTTACAGCGTGCTGCATTTCTTTGCTACAGATTGGTATCGCCGCATGCGCGGCCTGCACCAACGTCTGGAACGGAAGCATCATCTGCACGTGCCTAGATGACGACTCGTCAGATCAGCTGCCCCAGGAGGCGTTGCCATCAGCGCGCTGCGATCGACGGCTTATCAGCAGTCAACTGGACTACATAAAGAAGCCACCGTTGCTGCTCCTCTCACTTGCCATTGGCGACGACGTACAAGCAACATCACCTTACAGAGTGCTGCATTTCTTTTCTACAGGTTGGTGTCAGTACATTTCTGAATTATCAGCTTTTTCATTTTGGTCGCCGCTGCATGCTGCCAAGTTTTCTTGAGTTTTTCTTGCTTGATTAGAACGGTTTCCGCATTGTGTTTCAAGGATGTCGAAAGAGCTTTCGAAGCTGAAAGAGGAATTAAAGGCCGAGCTTGCTATGTATAAAGAAGAAAGTATAAAGGAAAGGAAGGGAATCAAAGAGGCAATGGAGAGAGACTTAAGGAACGAAATCCGAGAGCTGCGCACTTAACAGCGCAGTATGACTGACAGCCTTGGTTTTGAGCACTCTAAAATCGAGGAACTTGAGAAGCTACTCGAAGCTGAGCGACTAAAAAACGAGATGCCTAGTTCCAAATGTCAGACACTAGAAACTAAGACGACGGACATGGAAAAAAGACTGGTTCACTTAGAACAGTACCCGCGGAGTTCAAATCTTGAAATCCAGGGGGTCGTTGAAACAGAAAATGAAAGCATTTTTGACATTTTGTTTCACATTGAAACCGCAATCAATGAGCCCATCAATGAATCCGACATTGAGGTCTACCACCGGGTGCCTGCACGGAATTCTGACCAAAAGAGTATCGTTGTACAATTTAAATCACGGGCAAAGAGAAACGCAACGCCGAAAGGGCCAAAAAAGTAAGACTAAATAACAGTGACGTAGGACTGGATAACACGACCCCTATTTATGTAACTATGTAAATGAGCATCTTTGTGGGGCTCAAAAGAAACTTCTCGGAATGGCGGCGAAGAGGAAACACGAATACAAATGGAAGTCGGTTTGGACCCACAATGGAAAAATCCTTGCAAGAAGGACTGAAAAATCTTAGGTCATGCACATTTCTGAAGAACGTGACTTTTTGAAGATAAGCTGTGGTGCATCTGCCGAATTTCAGGAGCCAAATTTAACTAGTACTTCAAAATGCGGTACCATGACCTCAGTCTTCCCCACCGTCTCAGACTTAAATCACCGTCACTTTTTTCACTCTTACACTAAAATACTCGTTCTGCGGAAATTAAAAACGACGGAATTCATGCTTTTACAAAAGCAATTCTATTTCGACTTTACCATTCTCATGTTAACTGAAAAATGGTATAACAGCCACTGTGAAAGGCTAGATCTTCCTGGGTGCAACAATTTCTTGATTAATCGCACTAATAGGCGAGGAGGCGGCGTTGCTATTTGTATTGACAAACGCCAGGAAAGTCATATGATTTCTGAATTTTTCATTGTAAATGAAAGTTATGAAATAAAGACAATACAAGTTTGTTCAGAAATCATCTCAGTAGTGTACCGACCTCCCAACTGGAATATAGAACAATTTATAAACTTTTTTGAAAACGTTTTGGATTATGTTCGCATAAATAAACTACAGCTGTTATGCGGGGGAGATTTTAACATCGACATGTTAGATAATACCACCGCAGCACGCTACTTAGCCGCCATACTTCAGTCAACTGGTTTTGTAAACTAAATAACGTCACCAAATCGGATCACCATATCTACGTTATCATGTCTTGATCTCCTAATTACGTATAATGAATCCAATGTTTCAGCAGCTGGAACAATTGCAAATGACCTTAGCGATCATTGCCCCATCTTTCTTTCTTATCAAAGAGTAACAAAATACAAAAATGATACAGTACATATCAGATGAAGCTCTCTAATCTTTCAAATGCGACATTGGTGCATACGGCTGGTCATTTATATTCGATATAAAATATTTAAATACTGCATATTCAGAGTTTATGAAGGTTTTTGCAGAAATATACTCTAAGCACTTTCGCTTCAGGAACATTAAGCAGTCTAAAGGAATAAGAAAACCATGGATCAGGCCAGAACTCAAAAGAAGGATAAAGCGCAAAAACAAGTTGTGCCATGCCTTTTTAATTATTCGCTCTCAAAAATCTTTAATCTTATCTAAACAAGAAGAAATAAACTAAATGCATAGCTTAGGCGTGCCAAGATTGTGTGTCATCCAAAACTGTTCTCTGATGTTAAAATGAAAAATTCAGACGCTGTCTGGAAAGTTGTAAATAACTTGTTACGTCGCAGTACGACAAATGCGCCGACTCAACGAATAATCTGTAAGGGCTCTAAATTATCCTTTCAGGCTCTTGCTGACCATTTCAACAGGAGTTTTTTTAACTACCTATTCACCTATGATGCATCCACCTGAAGTTCCTTCATTTGTAGCGCTTTCGAAAGCCTTGTCCTTGAGCCCACCAGTGAGACCGAAGTATGTATAACCTTTATGAATTTGAATAATAGCAAAGCCTTAGATGTTGACAATATTCAGATAAAACAAGTCAAATATGTACCTTCTTTTTTGCAACTGTGCTTGCATACACCTTCAGTTTGGTAATTGAAACGGAACTTTACACGAAAGAAATTAAGAAAGCAAGAGTGACAGTTGTGTTTAACGGGGAGTTAAAGACGTAGTGTCCAATTATAGACCAATATTTGTGATTCCATTCTTTTCAAAGGGCTTGGAAAAAGCAATCTTTTCCCGTCTAGTGAATTTTTTAATGAAAAAAAAATCCTGTCTGAGGCTCAATTTGGCTTTCGAAGGGGCAAGTCGACAAAAACAGCTTTGTTATGATTTGAGGAATGTATCCTGCAAAACATTGAAGCAAGTATTCTTACTACCGAACTCTTCATTGATTTTAGTAAGGCTTTTCATTCCCTTAACCACAAAATTTTAACTCATAATCTTTCTCAAAACGGAGTTCGTGGAGCACTTTTAGACTTCATGAAATCGTACTTGCAAAATCGAAAACAATCTGTCTATATCTACAACCATCAGTCTTCTTTTCTGGCGGTACGAAATGGTGTGCCTCAAGGCAACATTCTGGGTCCGATGCTTTCTAACATCTATATAAATGACATTGTGCATAATTACGACCAATCGAAATTTATTATATACGCCGATGATAGCAGTATACTAATCTCCGGTCACGACATAAACAACTTAATTGAAGAGTGCAACCTAATCCTTACGAAACTAGAGAACTGGTCCTCTTCGAATTTCCTCCAAATAAACCCTACAAAGTCTAAGAAAATAATTTTCCGTTCAAGGAACAAGCCCGTCGGACTACTACGTGCTCATAAATACGCAGGTCAAGAAATTCAAACTGTTGACAGCCACAAAATCCTTGGAGTTACTTTCTCGTCGCATCGGAGCTGGGATCGGCATGTGGAGTATGCATACCATCTGCGTTAACCGCGAGAACTTTGACGGCTATTCTTACTGCTTCTTGGGCATAAAGCACAGTTGTGAAATTGCTTCCTTACACAATTGGAACCAATAAATAGCGCAAGAGCTGCTGAATGGCGCTTAGGAGCATCTGCCCTTTGTGCAGTGCACACAAGCCTGTCCCCACGGTCCATAAATATGCAACAATCCTTGAGAACTGTGTGAAAGATACGCACGGTGCTTTTCATTACCTGTAATTTCCGCTTCGTTATCAGTTGTACACCTGGCAAGCAGCTCGTCGTCATCACACTGCCAGGATACGACGTAACCGGTAGGGGTGTTCAGGGGAGGTGCCCACGTGAGGCGAATTGAGGAGTTGTTGAGAGGCGTTGTGGTGAGCGCAGCTACTTCACCTGGATCTGTAAGAGAACCGGCTGGTAATTTCCATACTTGCTAATAAAGTGCAACTTCTTGAGTTCATTAAAAGCAACCAGTGTGCATTGAGTTCGGTTTTGAACAGTCTCGTCAGGCAGATAATGCGCCGCACCTATAGAGTGCCCAAACTGTCTTGGCTTGATCGGGCTCGCGGTTTGAATTTGCTCAAAGCACAACATTTAGTTTGGTAGCTTGCGGATTAGAAAATTTTTCAAAGTGCAAAAAACTGTGATCATTCGTATTCACAAAATATTCACGTCCAGTGTCAGTCATGGCATGCCTACGATAGCCCTCGTATTGTGAGGCCCCAAATTCCTACGGGCACCTTGACCATTATGGGTTGGCAGGGAGATAGCATCAGCTGCTGTTCGTCCGGTTAGGTGACGCCATTTCCCTTCTCTCCAGCCGATTGCAATGCTCCCGTCCGGTGACGTCACATCCCTCCAGCGAAGCCGCGAATGTAAGTTTCAACGGCCCATCTTCCCGGCGAGGCTTATAACTTGAAAATAGAAAAACACATGACGCTGCAAGTACGCACACAAAAAGAGGAGGAGGAGAAGGGCTGGCGCCAACTTCGAGATCTTTATTCCGAAAGTCGAGCACATCTACTCGTGCATAGAGCTATACCTACTTTCACACTTCTGGCGCCTTGTCGTCGCTGACACTTATCGCAACGCGTTCTCGTGTCTGCGTAGAAAGTCAAACTCTGCCGCGTACAAGTTGGTCGAAGCATCGCTTACGCACAGGGCTGCATTTTTCTTTATGTGAAAGGCTTCTAGCACAACCCTCGCTCACATGCTCTTGCTTCTGCCTAGAATCTTCGTCCTTTCCAGTCGAGGCCAGCACTGACACGTGCTAACATCCACGACCAAATTAGCGTATTTAACATGATTAATGTCTAGCTTTCCGCCGTGCTCCCTAAGCCGGTTGTAACTGATGCATCGCATCGCTTGCCGTAAGTAAGACATCCCGCATGACAAGGGTATCTCGTGCACCACTCCTTCCACGCAGCGGACGTGGGCTTTCGTGTCTATCATCAGACATAATCGCATAAATGCATCTGCTTCACTTTCGGACTAAACAGTCAGAAGCTGGCGCCTGCCCTCGTCCCGACCATTTGTGCGTGTACTTACAGCGCTATGTCTTTTCCGAACCCATAAAAACAAACTATGGCAGCAACATACGTTACCGGAGGCTTGGAATGCTATCGCATTAAAAAAAAAATGCGAAATTACACTGAGCGGTGAAGTCGGCTTCGAGGGTTTTATTCACCGCAGCGCAGGTACCTGACGAAAAAAGCGGACACAGTGTATCTGGGTTCCATCGTTAGGGTGCGCGCTGCGCTCAGCATACTGCAAGAAATGCGGGGGACGCTTGGTTTCGTGCGCAGGGATTTAACGTTTTACCAAATCTTATGAACTGTTCGGTTATATCTCGTGCACCATGACACATGAAAAAATGGAGGGATGCGTAACGCTATCCCGGCGTTGTCTGCAGAAATAGCTCAGCAGCAAGGAGACAGCGGCAGTAACGTGGCCACAGCTTTTGAGAACGGGGGAAAATCGGTGTTAACAGTTCCCTGCAGTGATTGATCATGCAATGAGGACGAAGCTAAGGCGTTCTAGACACCGATAAAAAACTTTGCCGAAGCAGCATGGGTACGTCTTGCCGCGCCGTAGACCGCAGGGGTGATGTTATTAGAAGCGCACTTTTCACATTTCTCTTTGAACTCTCTTTTCTAAAAAATAGATATCTACAATAACGGTATATTTCCTTTCCTCTGGGAGGCTTTCGATATGCAGTTGAGAAGCATTGCACCCCAATCAACGCCCCATATATAAAGAGTTATTAAGCATATGGAGCGCAGCCGAAACTAATGGCGGCATAACTTAAGCAGGGCTGAATTTAAAGAGTGGCTTGTATCTCACAACACTAGGGGGTGAGACGGAATCTTGGCGTATCGTGGTTCAGCGGGATTGGCTGGAGAACTGGTACTGGGCAGTTATACAGCTAGGCATTTTTGTTGGCATAAATCTGCAGATCATTCAACGGCATCTAAGGAAAGGACGGCAGGCGAGCTTGGACGACTGCGGTGGTTCACTTGCATCTTGACCATCAAATCAAGAGCAGGTTTGACGCTGCAGCGAACTTTCCAGATTTAGAACTCAAAGGGGACCAAAAATGTGTTCGGCTTATTCAGTGTTAGATCTGATGCGGCGCTTTTTAATTTACCTTATTCCGACGGAAAATCTGTTCGGTCAAATAAACTTAAGTTCGGTTGACTGCCCTAATTAATGAGCGAATTTTTTTTCGAGAATGGTACGCAAACGATCATACAGCACCCGTACTGCCTTCTGTCGGAAAAAAAAAATCCTTTAGACTAGACGTAAACCGGATACACACCCAGATATCCCACGACTGGTTAGAGTCGTCATCAGTCAGAAATGATAGTCGGCTTATGAGAAGCCAGGCTAGTCGAAGTCCTCTTGGTAATTAATAAAAGTCCACTGCATTAGTTCTTGTTGTTAGCCTTTCGTGTGCATTATACCGAAACAGAAAAATGCGTTCACTTTTATCACACTACACATTTATACCTGGTAAAGGTAGCGCCGTGCACTGTGCTCCAAAAACAAAAAAATATTTGCTGCATTTAAAAATTTGATATGCATAGGTTGCAAAGAGGAGGCATCTTTACTTCCAGATAAGTGCTTCTCTTCCTGCTCTCCGTTTCATGCATTTAAGGTTGTAAGGATGTCCCCCACTGAATACATTTGGACAGGAGTCCGCAACACACGCAAACAATCGAACGTGCTCGGTCTAATTGATGCATGAAAGGAAGTTACTACTGTTCGGGCTCCCTTCTTTTCATGAAGAAAAATTGTTCAGTTAAAATTGTTGTGCACGTAATCTTCTCCGCTCCATAGCAAACCGAATTTTCGAAAAGAAAAGAACACCAAGGGACCTATCATGACAAATGCATGAGGGAATGCCGAAACCGGAAATGTATTAATGTGGCGAATTCCTCAAGACACCCAAAATAATCAACGAGGGTAGCGACATACTTGGCGCGCTGGCGAAGACAAACGCCGTCGTAGCCCTGCCGCAGCCATGCTTGTTGCAGCCGGGATGTAAAAAGTGCAATCTTCGTGCGGGTGCAGGGCGTTCATCTCAAGGAAGCCGGTCACGTAGGAGAAATTTGAGTCAATCAGGACGACGGACTTGCAGTTGGCAGAGCTGTTGCAAACCTCCCAGCCATCCTCCCCAGTTGCGACCTGCGAAGTGTTCAGCAGATGAATGCCCAAGAAAGTGTACTCGACAACTACCTCTACCCCCCCTTAAAAAAGATACCTGGCACATTTACCAGCAGTACTCACGATTTCAGAGGCACAGTAGGCAACTGCATTGTCGTTCTGGATTTCTTTATTTGATACTTCAAAGACCGCTGGTATGGACTACTACATAACGGATGGGCGAGGCAGTCAAACAACAATGCTCTTGGTAGCGTTCTTTAAACGGGTGGCGTTGATATGATGCACGGCGCCCTCTGGTAGATGATTCCAGACCAGGGATGACGTGACGAATAAAGATCGAGAATGAGAGGCAGTACTTGCGGTGGGGGCGCGTAGACGGCCTTACGGTGACTAATACGGCTAGAGAGGCGATGAGCAGGTGACATGGCTGATTCTCCCAGAGGTGAATGATAAAACTGCGAAAGAAGCATAATTGAGGAATTTGCAGTCCCATTGCAAGGCTGGATAAGTTTCCTTTAGCTTTTAAAGGACACACTAGTGTACTATGAATATTCAAAATAAATAAAGCAGATAGCACGATTTCGTATTTTTTCTAAGGTTAAGGAGAGGTTAGACTGGTGAGGATCCCGTATTGTTGAAGCGTATTCTAGTTAAGGGCGGACCAATGTTACGTAAGGTAATGATTTTATCGATGGGGTGGCAAATCGTAGATTGCGACGCATGAAACCAAGGTTACGATTAGCCTCGTTAGCGATCTTCATGATATTGTCACAAAGTGGTGACTGCAGTCCGCAGAGCAGTAGGACAGCGAAAATGGCGTCTGAACAAAAATCCTTTTTTGGGCTGTCGCATCCACAATGTACTGAGTCACTCGGCAGCGGCGTAGCAACAGGCGTGCTCGGCGGTCGTCGAACAGAATACCCGCCGCTCTCGGCCGTGCTCAATTTACAGGTGATAGCGAGCTTTCTAAATAAAGCAGCAAAGTTACATTCTGGAACAACGTAGAATCGGCTCCGCCTGAATGCGATCAATCAAGATAAATCTGGTCGCGTCTTGCATCGCAAACAAAGCTATAAAGGGGTGTGCCGGCAGCTTTGAAGAATGAAGGAACACTGCAAATATTCGCGGCAATATGGGATTAGCATGTTAGGTTTTACGTTACAGTAATACCCAAGTACTTACATGAAGAAATGGACGACACTTTGCAACCAGAAAGAACGTATTCAGAAGGAGTATGTATGTGCCTACATGCTAATAGGGACACTCAGGAAAAATTCAAGTAATTTTTGTTCGCAGGAAAAGTGATTCTTTGGTTCTCTCCAGGTTATGTTGACGTTTGTCCGGGAGCGAAATAATTTTTTTTCCGAAAAAATTGTATTTAAATATCTTCCCGCCAGTTGATTCAAATTCGTGACATGTTTCCCGAAAAGGTAGGGTTGCTACTGTTTTGAAGTGAGTGGCGGTTCAGCGTCCCCTCCGAGATCATCGCCAAAATAGGCATAGGCCAGCTGGTAATTACACTCCGCGGTGGCTGAGTGGTTAGGGCGCTCGTTTACTGAACCGGTGTTCCCAGGTTCGAACCTCACCGCGGCGGCCGCGTTTCGATGGACGGGAAACGCAAAAGGCGGCCGTGTGCCCAGGTGAACGAAATTAATACGAATCCCTCCACTACGGCATCTCCTTATTTTCTTCTGCTTTCACACCCACCTTCCTGCCTTCCCATACGGCATGGTTCAGGGGTCCACCGAGACATTTCTTTTCGTCAAGAACAACTCTGAATTTACTCATTTTACTTGCAAAATCAGCTGGGGATAGCGACAACGGTACTTTTTTTTATTAGGTCCCTTCTAGCTTATAACAGTTCTGTCTTCGGTGAGAGTGGACTCTGCTTGCTTAGATCACGGTACGCTATCGACGCAGGCCAAAAGCAACTTGTCTTGGATGTTCGTTTAAAATTCCAAAGCGAAGAGGTTCTTCAGCGGCGTGTTTCGCCTCTTTTGACAGGCCGGAACCCCGTGTTGTACCTTACCCTATGCAGCAAAAACATACACGTTTTATGTACATTTCCGCTTAATTAAGATATGCCATAATTTACCCATACGTGCTGGAGAAGTGTGTCGTTCGGGCATAAATGTCAATGTTTGTGCACATTGAAAGTATTGTCCAAATTGTATTCTTCTAACCTTTGCTACTTTAACCGGTCCTTGGCAGTTCCGACATTCTTTGGTTTTCGCCCAGAGCGCGTGTCGATTCGTCGGCGTTAGCTGACACTCTACCGTGCTGATAGCGTTAGCAGTGCAAATAAATGCTGGCGGCATATCAGTCTTGCACTGATGGTGGCGGCCGGTTTACCGCCTGCGCCTGATGGACTAAACGAAATACAGGTTTTTTCACCTTAGACTTCAGTACAAATATTTTTGAGTCGGAAGAGCGCATTTTTCGGCAAACTATATTGTCAGCGGTAAAGTAAATCATAACACAGCTAAGACTTGCTAACTAACAGGCTGTTGAACTAATATTGAATAGTTAACTTTTTATTTTTTACGGTTAATTGGGCTCCTCAGTTATAGAGAGGCCTAGCTGTAGCCCACCATAAGTAATATCCATATCAGTTTTAGAGGTTAGAAAATGCGGTTACCCTCGGCGCTGTGGCCTAACAAATTTTGGCTACATCATGCCAAAATACATGCACTTTCAAGAAGCTTGCAAGCAAAGCAGCCTCAGCAGTGCACGTAACCGGGCAAAATAGCCAAAATTTATTATGCCACACCACCGAGGGCAAACGCGTTTTTGAAGTTACAAAAGCAGATATGCATAGTGCTTACGGTGGGCTACACGCGTCTCGATAATTAAGAACCTAACATTAATAGTTAGAAATTCAACTGTTTAATATTAGTTAACCATACTGCTAGTTAGCACGTGCTAGCTCTACTCGTACATAGTACACCGAATGACATTAATATGCTGAAAAATTGCTCTTTTAACTCAAGAAGCTTATTTAAAAAAACTGTGTAAAATCTTCGGTGAAACACCCAGGTATGTCTCCTGCTATTTTCCAGCGCCAGTGCCCTATCTGCTCCCGGTGTCCTTGAAGGTTACCGTTTTCCAAGAACTTCAAAATTAGCCTGAATACAGCGCTCCTCCTAGTTTGTGGATCTTCAGGTAACATAATGCGAAAGACGCTGTCCAGCAGAAAATTCCTCCTCCTCAGGTAATGCAGTAATGTTTCACGCTCATCGCGTGAGAGAGAGAATTATAGCATTGCGCAAACCGCGATCCGCTACCGTGATCCGCTTCCGCGAGGCGCCACTGCGCATGCGCAGGTCACCGTGGTGACGCCAGATGGCGCCACGTGCTCGTCAGCTGTGTGCGCGCCAGCCGCGTCGTGGCCAATCAGCGTGTACCCAGCTCTGCCCCGCGGTAGCGGATCACGGTAGCAGATCGCGCATCGCGCTATGCTATAACTCTCTGTTGCTAGTATTAGTACATCGCCAACAACGGCACAGCTCTACCAGAGCGGAGGAGCAGCACGGTGGTGGTTTTGGGGAGTCGATGGGAGGTCAATACAAGCGAGTAGCCTTTTCTCGAAAGGGGACCCGTCCGTCACTAGGAAGATGGAGAGGCGGCTGACGCAAAATTGTGTGCCACCGGCTAGTTGCAGACAGTACATCTTTTGTAGCTTTCATTCTTGAGTGAAGAAGCGCTCTTGGAAGACAGAGCTCTCAGAGTGTACAGAAACTTCCTCGTGAGGGGGAAGATATTAGGCGCACTGTAAAATCGGGGGTAAACATCTAAGGCTGAATTTGTTAAAGGGAGTCTGTTCAAGGGGAATGTGTGCAATGGAATTCATTAGGGCTGTCATGGACTGAATTCTGTATTCGATATTGTCACCGACAAAAGTCGCAGGACGCGGGAAGCACAACCGTTTACTGGGGCGAGGCTTGCTGAACAGTTGCGCACATTCGAGAGAAAGTTGACGTTCGGCCACGCGCTGGGAGACAGGTTCGGCCACCAGGTGGCGCCGGCAGAATGTCAGCAATGTGGCATTGCCCCCCTCCCTTCCAAGAGGCATCGACTCGCCGCACGCGAGCGAGAAAACATACGTAAGGTTTCAAGGTAGCGGCGCGAGTGCCTTCGTGGAAAGGGGCTAACGGGAGTAATACGGCTTCATTCACGCCACATGGACTACTTCAGACGTCGGTTGTCGAGACGATCGGACAGTTCTTTGAGAGAGCACCTCGTAGGTCACCGCGCTGAGGCAGCGTAACACCTGGTATGGACCAAAGTAACGGCGAAGAACCTTCTCAGACTGCTTTCGCAAACGGATCGGACACAATACTCAGACTTGGTCACTGGGTGTGTAAATTACCTCCCTGCGGCGGAGGTTGCAGCGCTCGGCGTCGCGTGGTTGTTGGCACCGGATTCGCTGTCGAGCAAGTTGGCGAGTGGCTTCGCGGCGTCACTAACAAATTGTTGAGCGTACACGGCAGAAGAGGGAGTAGGATCCAGAATAAGTATGGCGTCCAGCATGGTCAAGGCTTCGCGAGCGTGCACCAAATGGAACGGAGTGAATCGCGTCGTTTCAGGGAGCGCAGTGTTGTACGCGAACGTGATGTAAGGCAGTATCTGGTCCCAGTTCGCATGGTCATCGTCGACATTCATAGAAAGCATATCGGCAATTGTCTTGTTAAGCCGCTCAGTCAGTCCGTTTGTTTGCGGATGGTGAGCTGTAGTCTTGCGATGGCTGGTGCCACTGAGTCGAAGTACCTCGCTTGTAAGTGCCGGCGTAAATGCGGCGCCCTTCTCAGTTAATACGACTTTTGGGGCTCTGTGACGAAGCACAATGTTGTGGATGAAAAAAAATGTGCAACTTGGGTGGCGGTGCCACGGGGAAGGCCTTGGGCTCACAGTAGCAGCTAAGATAGCCAGTGGCAACAGCAATATATCGGTTACCCATGGAAGACGCCGGAAATAGGCCGAGCAAGTCCATGCCGACCTGTTGATATGGAAGGCGCTGGAGATAGATAGGCTGCAGGAGCCCAGCTGGTTTAGTCGGCGGCGTCTTCCGGCGCTGACACTCACGACAGGTTCGCACGTAGCGGTGGCCGCAGTAAGCCTGGGCCAGTAGTACTTGGGGCGTATGCGCGCTAACGCGCGAGAAAACCCGAGGTGGCCCGAGGGAAGGTCGTCGTGGCACGCACGCAGAACTTCGTCACGAAGCTTTGTAGGCACTACAAGCAGATAGATCGTGTCCGTTGGCCCGTAGTTCTTTTTGTAGAGGACACCATCGCGCAAGCAAAACGATGACAGTCCGCGCTTGAAGAGTCGAGGTAGTGATGGAGCGGTTGCTTCGAGGTACTCGATGAGGGGCAGCAGTTCGGAGTCGTCCCTCTGTTGGCGGGCAAAGGTGGATGTGGTGACAGTACCGAGAAAAGCGGAATCGTCGTCGGACTCGTCCGTGGGGCAGGGAATAGGAGCGCGGGAGAGACAGTCGGCATCACTGTGTTTCTGGCCGGACTTGTGCACGATGGTGACATCGAAATCTTGTAACCGAAGGCTCCGTGGAGCAAGCCGCCCCGAGGGATGTTTCAGGTTCGCAGGCTCCGTTTGTCTGTTGGCTTGTGGAAGGCAGCTACGGCGCCCGTCTTTTCGGGGTCCGGACTAACACCTCGAGCGCTGACAATATGACCAAGAAACTTTAAACTCATGAAACGCAAAGTGACAATTTTCTGGCTTGAGAAAGAGACCAGCGGAACGTATGGCCTCGAAGACAGCACGCAAACGTTTCAGGCGCTCATCGAACGTGTCAGAGAACACGACATTGTCGACATATACGAGGCACGACAGCCACTTCAGGCCAGACAGCACGGTGTCTCTCATTCGTTGGAATGTGGCAGGGGCCGAGCACAAGCCAAAAGAGAGCACTTTAAACTCGTACAAACCGTCAGGAGTAATAAATGTGCTCTTCTCTCGGTCGCGTTCGTCGACCTGTATTTCCCAGTACACACTGCGGAGGTCAAGGAACGAAAAGTATGTGGCATGGCGCAGGTGGTCTAGGGAGTCCATCAATGCGTCGCAGGGGATACACATCTTTTTTCGTGACGTTATTGAGGCGTCTGTAATTCTCGCAGAACCTGAGGTTGCCATCTTTATTCTTGACGAGGACAACAGGCGATACCCAGGGGCTCGTGGACGGTTGTATGACGTCGTCTTGGAACATTTGTGTAACATGATGGTGGATGGCGTCACGTTCTTTTGAAGACACGCGATAACGGTGCTGGCATAGTGGTCTTCTGTCGTCAGCAACGATAATTCGGTGCTTGGTAAGCGGCGTCTGTCGCACCTTGGAAGTCGATGCAAAACAGTCGCGGAAGGAAGAGATAAGGTTTTCCACACAGCGTTTCTGGGTGGCCAAAAGGTGCGGGTTTACGTCGGTCGGAATGGCTGTAGACGTTGCATTGTCGATGTATGACGTGGTGGACAAAGAGCCCTGCCTTCGACACTCTCCAAGCACGTGAAAATAAGCGATGACCGCTGTCTTCGTTAGATGCTGTGGTTCACGGGTAAAGTTGGTGACTAAGATGTCGGTGCGACCGTTGGCAAGTTCTACTAGGCCTCGAGCGACACATACTTGCCGAGCGAGTAGCAGCGACACGTTCGCTTCAGCGATGCCAAGAGTGCCGGTGCTGTCATTACACTCGACTGTGACGAACTTCCTGGCTCGCGGAGGGCTCGCGGAGGACCACATACGCGCAACATTACTCTGCTGGGCTCGGTGGTGTTGGTGTCAACGGCACGCTGGGCGGAAAAAGAAACCATGAGCTCCCGAAGGTCGATGATCGCACGTTACTCTTGAGCACATCGCCTGTAGAAGGTATGCTTGCCGACGGAGCATCCAAGTGGAGGTGTTGCAGTTCTTCGCGAGCAATGCTCCGCGCAAGCTCTCGTAGCGCCTCATCCTCGGGGCCTGGCAAGGACGTGCATTAGGGAGCGGCTGCTACATTTGCCTGACGGCCGTAATGGGCACTTCGATCCTGCAATGAACGTTCCATGCTCGTAGCTTCCTTGGCGAAGGCGGTGAAGATTCTCGGAGGGCCGCGATTAAGGCCAGCAAGGAGCTGCTCCTTTACCTCGCGCATAAGATGCTGCACCTTTGTAGTTTCGGGCATGGCCGGGTTGGCCCGATTGAAGAGGCGGGTAATGTCCTCAATAAACATGGCCACGCTCTCGTTGGACTGCTGTGACCTGGAGCGAAGGGCAATTTCAGCATTTTCCTTTCGCTCGTTCGAGCTGAATGTGGCGAGCAGCTTACGGCGAAAAGCTGCCCAGTTAGAAAAGGATGCCTCGTGGTTCTCGAACTACGTTTTCGCCGAGTCTTGCAGTGCGAAATAAACATTCATCAGCTTCCGCTCCTCGTCCCATTGGTTGAACACTGCAACACGGTGAAAACTGCCCAACCAATCTTCAACATCCTCAAACTGGCCTCCGTGGAAGGATGGTGGCGACCGAGGTGCGAGAAGCACGAACGGCGGGGCACTGCTGGAGTACTGACCTGTCTGGCTGCCAGTGGTGGAAGTCATAGCTCGCAGAGGTCTTTCAGTGGCTCAAACTCGGGTTGCAGGCCTCGCAGGCGACGGCTGGCTTTGTGGACAGGTGTGGCGTCCGCGCGTCGGGGAGAAGCGTCAAGGATTTCGACGGGGTCAGCGTACATGGGATGGGTCCCAGCACATCCACCAAATGTCAACGACAAACGTCGCAGGGCGCTGGAAGGACAACCGTTTACTGGGGCGAGGCTTACCGAACAGTCGCGCACACTCGAGAGAAAGTAGACGTTCGGCCACGCGCTGGGAGATAGGTTCGGCCACCAAGTGGCGCCGGCAGAATGTCAGCAATGTAACTCAAGATGCAGATAACTCAAGAGGCAGTGCGCTCCTCTTTGAAGCTAGGTAAGGGTGTCTCAGAACGCGCAGCTACAGAAAAAATTTAACGAAGATGACACATGTGCTGTGTGTGGTAAATCTGTAGAAACAATAGAACACCTCATCCTAAAATGCGATGGTATCCATCCCGATGTAGATGCAGGCACAGTCACTCTTCCTGAGGCCTTAGGTTTTAGAGATAACAATAGTCATGTAAATAAATCTTCGGTGGAAATTAGCAAAAAGCGATTGGAGTATTGGTGGTGCAAAAGCAGATAGATGACATAAGTTTTAAAGTGTAGGAATACGTTTTTTTAAAGGAAATGGCGAATTGTTTTAACAACTTACAACAGAGTAAACAAAGATAAAGGAAAAAAACTGAGCATAGTGGCAACAACCACTGCCCCATTTCAAAGGGGATGCTCCTACCTTCCATCCATCCATCCAATGTGGCAATACGTTTGACCTGTATCCAGTGCACTTAGTTCACCGTTATGATGAAGTGAGTAAATTACTTGCCTGCAATTCTTCCACAGTACTGTTAACGAACGTCCATGACATGACAGCGACATCAGACATGGCTTGAATGTCGTGGACTGTTACGACAGGCTCGAGCGGAACTGCGCAAGAGTAATGTAAAAAATATTGACTCCGGCAACGACGGATTACGAAGTGCGTTTGAAAAGGCAATTCCTACTTATTTTTTGTTTTCAACTGGATGTTAGTGTAAAATTTTTCTCCAGTAAAAGAGACATTCGCCCATCATAACCACAAATAACTTCAAGATTACCTGAAGGCCGCATGGTGATGACAGCCTCTGCGTGAGGTCCAGCTTCGTTAAGTCCCTCCGGCGTCTGCAAAACAGCTCGAACTTGCAGTCGGTAAGTTGTCTGAGCGGTCAGGTTGGTCACCGCCAGCTTCACGTTGTCAGTGCGGAAAGAACGGAAAATGCCGCCGTTATAGAGCCGGATTGCAAATTCTGGGTGCAATGAGAGGCCCTCTCGGCGTAAACTCCATTCCAGACTGGTTGATTCTGGACCTACGGACTTCACCATTTGTATTGACGGCGCCGGCAATCCTGTAAAACAAACAGCATGCCTCTTGCGTAATTTCACTGCAAAAAAATTCTCTACCTATAACGTAGACTTTCTACAGTTTAGAAATAGAACCGTTCCTGCCTTGGAAGAAGCGTAGCGAGTGATTGTATTCAGTCCATTAATGAAGGGAACATCCATGTTCCACCGTAGTCATTGCAGCGAAAAAACCTAAATATTCTATTTTATGGATCACAGCTTAACACAACACGACGGTTAACCCTATTTTGGCATGTGCACCACCAAACTCACTAATAACCTGCTTAAAGGCAGCAACAGAACAAAGATGCTCATGATGTGGAGCCAATTTTACACGATGAACCGCTGGTCAGCGGACTAGGCCTCAGGAGACGTCATATTCTGCTTGGCAGCAAATCTTAAAACGACCCGACGGTTGAATCTATCGGCGTTTTGCACCATCAAATACACTAACAACTTGCTTACAGACAGAAAACCAGAACAAATGTGCGAATGATATGTTGGCTTTTATACGAAGAACTGTTGGCTCGCGGACTAGGCGTCACATGACGTCTCATTTCTGATCCCTCCAGTTTACTCTTGGCCAACAATGTCCGTAAACTAGCATGGCGAATGACAGTGAGCATGTCTAATGAAGTGAACCCCATGTGCAAAGGTGCAGATCCGAGGAGGGGTGATAATCGCATTAGACCTAAGAAGCACATAATGTTGATTCAACGTTAAGTGATTGTTACAAATTGGGAGCAATGTTAAATAACAAAGGCCTTACTTTGCTATAACGTTAAAAATTTTGACGGAGTGTTTATCAAAAACGTTTTCACCACGTTACTAGCCGCATGACCGTGTAACGTTTACTAAAAATGTTACTGCAAGATTTGTTTTGTATGAAAAATGCAACGTAAGGAGGTCCACAGTTAGAAAATATTTAAACTGACAACGCTTAGACATCTTCTCTAAACTGAATTGAACACCAGCTGAAGATACCTTGCAAACATAATGAAAGTGCACAAGTTGAAAGCCGAATTTCCATCTGCTGTTTGGAGAGGAAACGAGCTACTGAGAAAACCAAAAGCATGGGCAAACAAGTCTGTGAACGCCGTGCAATGTAGCAGTCACATCTTTGCTACATAGTCTTCAATCAAAAACGCTAACTCCTTTATGGATAACCAAAGCAGAGGCACTACAAAATATTGCTCATTGCAATGTTCAATTTAGTAGGTACCTATTGCATCCATTCACGCCTGCTCTTCTTGCAGATAAATGAAACGCTGCTAAAAAGCCGTGAACAGCCATAATTGCTGCTGCTACAAGGAGGGTGTGCACCGTTGATGCTGTTCTCTCGTTCTGAGTAAGAAATAAGTGTTTTCTGGAAAGTACTCTTAAAGCATGAATTTTCTATTTCTCTTTTACTTAATTTGCACTGATTTGATCCATCCTGTACTCGGCTTGTTACAAACATGTGGGCCAGCCGACCACCACAGAAGACTGTAGAACCTTGCTAACTTGTAAAAGACCAATGCTCAGAAAGAAAGTGCTGAAAAAAGAGGAGTTTTCTTATTTGCGATACATTTTATATGGTATTCAGAATGTGGCTAAGACATGACATGAACATTGTTTTTTATGCTGAGTTAGAAGCCTTCTGGCCTGTGCCAGCATATTACTGCGATGTTAATAATGAAACATGCCAGCACTGCACAACATGCTATAAGACTTATGAAATACTACAAGGCTACCACATGTCTCTTACATGTGGTCAAGTTTATATCTACCAAACTAGCTAGTCTGTAAGATGAGACACCAAGCCTCTGACATATCGAGATGCGTACCTCCCATGTAACTAGATTGATTGGAGATGGTCCTTTTTGGTGAAATCTCAGTTGCTAGGTGTGGAAGGACCAGATATGATGAGGAACAACTAGGCGCCAACTTTTTAAGCAACATCAGAACTCCGTCACATTCACAATTTCAACATCACAATGAGTAATGCGCCCTGGCTTTCCTTCTCTCCAAAAAGGAGTTCTAGTTTCATTCACATAAATGCTCGCATGTGCTCATTTCAGATTTCTGGGAGGTGCTTTTCTTTGTTAAACTACAGTTTTAACTCTAGCTTCAGTCCTATGCACCTTCTTAATTTTTTGCTAGTGTTCAGCTTAAGTCGTGTACAAACTCACGCAGATCTCTAGTTTTCCACATTTCCTACTGTCACATCTTCCCTGCCTTCGTCGTGTACATCACTGCATCCGACGCCTTCAAATCTGGTGTGTATCTTAATAAATCTGCCTATTACACATGTATTTTTGTTAGTCACACACTACTCTCTCTGACGCCGATCGGCCCTGAGAGCAAATAAAGGAAATGTAGTCTAAGCTAGGTCTGAACAATCACGCATTGTGTTCAGTTTATTTTACCTTGTTGACCAGCAGAGAGTAGAGGGATAAAAGCTGCTAAGGGGAGCTTGACATGCCTCTCGCCCCTACACTGGAAAGCAGCACGCACCAAGGCATACGTAACCACTAACGACAACAGAACATGCCGAGTGTGAAGTAATTCAGTAACGTTCCTGTCATTTATCACAGTGCATACTCGCTGCTCTAATTTATTACCCCATTAGAAATTCTTCAAGTAGAGCGTGCAATGATATGTTTTGTTTGAACATCGCACCACAGTGCAATGGCAATCATTAACCCTGTGCCAACACAACAGAAAATAAATTTCTGCCCCCAAAAATTTCTGCCCAATAAATGCGTAGCTTACAGTGCAACCAAAATGCGAGAACGGGCTACCCTGGCACATATTTTGAATATAAACTCAAAATAAAGAATTATATTTTAGCAGCTGCTCATTGTTTCCATTCCCGCCTTTAAAAAAAATGAAAAAGGGTGCTCTTCAGGCGGCACGTTTGAGCGATGCGGGTGTAATATCTGCGACAGTTCAGCTACGTATGAAATTCAGATATAAATAATTAATGCCCTTGCATGCGGTTGGATGCGAGCCGCCAGGGCGCGAGCAAACAGTAATAGTCTTCAGGCACCGGCTGGTGCCGCCCTCTGAGGGCCGCTGCTGAACGAATACCACTCATGGCCAGGTTCACATCCACCAAGCTTGTAAGAAACATCAGACAGGTTATTCACGTGATGCAGCAGCAGATCATCAGTGCTGTTGGCCAGTGCTGAAGTGTTTGGCGTGATGAGCGGAATCATCCACCGAAACACGCGTCGACTATTCCTCGCCAGATTCTTGCTGTCCGGCAAGGGAGAGCAGCTTTTCCGTTGGCTTCAAGCCACCTCTTTCGTGCAGGGCCACTGGCATTGTAACGCATATTCTTGCATGGTCATTTTACTATGCATCAATGTCGCACGCGCCAGCAAGCGGTTTTACACTCCGATGCGGCGTACGGGCAGCACACATTGCGCACACACACACTAACGACAATACAACGCGCAGGACGCACGCAGCGAAGACGGAAGAACAAAAACTCTTCCAAAGCACCTGTGGCCGTCGCCTGGGGTGCTTGCTAAGAAGAAGGATGGGACACTGCGCTTTTGCGGTGATTACCGTAAGCTGAACGCCACTGCTGAACGCCGTAAGCTGAACTAAATAGGACGTCTACCCGCTGCCCAGCATCGACGTCACTCGACAGACATCGCCGGGCCAAATATTTTTCGACGATCGACCTAAAGAGCGGATATTGGCAGATTGCGGCTGATGAACTTGACCGCGCAAAAACTGCCTTCATCACACCCAATGGCCTGTATGACATTAAGGTGTTGCCCTTCGGCCTTAGCTCTACACCTGCAACGTTTCAGCGCATGATGGAGACTGTCCTGGCTGGGCTCAAATGGCAAACCTGTTTAGTTTACCTAGATGACGTGGTGGTGTTTTCAGACACCTTCGACCAACACCTTGAACGCCTACGAACCCTGTTGGATGCCCTGCGGTTGACAGACTTAACACTTAAACCCGAGAAATGCCACTTTGGCTAGAAAGAGCTCAAGTTTCTCGGCCATGTTGTGAGCGCCGGCGGCGTACGACCCGATCCCGAGAAAAGTGCCGCCGTAGACAAGTTTCCCGGTCCTGCTACAAAGAAAACGCTCAAGCGCTTCTTCGGTTTGTGCGCCTACTACCGCCGTTTTATCGCCGACTTCTCCAAGATCGCTGAACCCCTCACCCATTTAACGCGTGACGATACACAGTTCGCCTGGACTGCTTAGCAACAGGCTGCTTTCACAGTGCTGCGCAAACAGCTGCACACTACCCCTGTGCTGGCTCACTTCGTTGAGGAGGCTGCTATCGAGATACACATCGACGCTAGCAACATCGAGTTTCGTGCCGTCCTCGTTCAACATCAAGAAGGCGTGGAATGTGCGATCGCGTAGCGAGGCGCACACTCTCGCGCACCGAAATCAACTACTCCACCTCGGAAAAGGATTGCCACGATGAAGTTTCGGCCTTATGTTAATGGTCGTCATTTCAAAGCGGCCACCGACCACCATTCCTCGAGCTGGCTTACAAATCTCCGAGACCCATCAGGCCGCCTAGAACGGTGGAGCCTTCGCCTTCAATAATTTGATTACTCAATTGCCTATCATCATCATCATCATCATCATCATCATCATCATCATCATCATTATCCTTACTACACCCACTGCAGGGCAAAGGCCTCTCTCATGTCTCTCCAATTAACCCTATACTTTGCCAGCTGCATCCACCCTTTGCCTGCAATCTTCTTAATCTCATCCGCCCACCTAACCTTCTGCCGCCCCCTGCTACGCTTTCTCTTGGAATCCACTCCGTTACCCTTAAGGACCAGCGGTTATCTTGCCTTCGCATTACATGCCCTGCCCAAGCCCATTTCTTTCTCTTGATTTCGACTAGGATGTCATTAACCCGTGTTTGTTCCCTCACCCACTCTGCCCGCTTCCGATCTCTGAACGATACACCTATCATTTTTCTTTCCATGGCTCGCTGCGTTGTCCTTAACTTAAGCAGAACTCTTTTCGCTAGCCTCCACGTTTCTGCCCCGTAGGTGAGTACCGGTAAGATTATGCTGTTGTACACTCTCCTCTTGAGGGAAATTGGTAGACTGCCACTCATGATCTGCGAGAATTTGCCATATGCGCTCCACCCCATTCTTATCCTTCTAGTTATCTCCCTCTCATGATCAAACCAATTGCCTATAAGTCCGGACGTAAACACGAAGACTCCGACACGCACTCACGTGCACCTATCGAGCAGGCTGATGACAGCGCAGAGGATGACAGTCGTTGCCTAGGCGTGATCAGCAGTTCGGACTTGGTGGCAAGGCAGCGTGCTGACGCTGACCAGCGGTCTGTCATGGATTACCTGCAGGGCCATGCTTTCAACGTACCTCGACGCTTTTCCCGCCACTTGTCCTCTTTTTGCATTCGCAATTGCGTACTGTTCATGAGAAACTCTAGCAACGGTGACGGGCCCTGCCTCCTAGTCGTGCCATCAGACCTCCGCGACAACATCCTTTCGGCGTGTCATGATAAGCCATCCTCTGGCCACTTGGGATTTGCACGCGGGCTCGCTCGAGTGCGTCAGGCCTATTATTGGCCTAAACTTGCAAAGACAATCCACCGCTACGTCAGAGGTTGCCATGAGTGCCAGCGTCGGTAGTCACCAACGCTCAAGTCCGCAGGTTTGCTCCAACCAATTCATCCACCTCGTTCACCTTTTGACCAAGTTGGCATTGATATTCTGGGCCCATTCACTGTGTCGTCTTCTGGCAATAAGTGAATTATAGCTGCGTCTGATTATTTGACGCGCTATGCGGAAACCCAGGCGGTGCCGCGCAGTACATCCTCTGAAATCGCGCGCTTCTTCATACACCACCTTGTTTTACGACGTGGCGCCCCGTTCTCCGTCATCACGGATAGGGGTACCGCGTTTACAGCGCAGCTCATGCACGAGGTGTTCCAGCTGAGTCACACGAACCACCGCAAGACTACTGCATACCACCCGCAGTCAAACGGGCTCACGGAGCGCCTCAACAAAACCTTAGCGGGCATGCTCGCAATGTACGTTGACGTGCAGCACAAGACTTGGGACGAGATCCTCGCATGTGATGTTTGCCTGTAACACGGCGATTCAGGAAACGACTCGCTTTACGCCGTTTCGCCTCATCTACGGGCGTGATGTACAAACGATGCTAGACGCCATGCTTCCGTGCCCACCTGACGACAAGGCGCTCACGCCAGACGCCGAGGAATTTACCCGGCACGCAGAGGAAGCCCGCCAACTGGCTCGTGTGCACATCCGCCGGCAGCAGGCAACAGATGCAGAACGCTACAACCAACCACATCGCCACGTCGAGTACCACCCAGACGACGAAGTGTGGTTATGGACTCCAGTACGTCGCCCCGGCCTGTCGGAGAAGCTCCTGAGCCGTTACTTTGGACCATACACAGTGCTGCGCTGCATCACGGATGTGACGTATCAAGTCCTCCCCGATGGCACTCCCCGATGGCACTCCCCGATGGCACTGCCCCGATGGCACTGCACGTACTGCGTATGAAGCCTTACGTTACGCAGTAACGGGCGCCTCTTTCGCGTTTTTTGTTTTATTTTGCCTGCAGCCTTTCGGCGGCCCGTGATTGTTCGCTTGTTTTCCTTCCTCCCATTCGCTCCAAATGCGCCCACGTTTCTCCTTCCTTTTTTTTGGCGGGGGGAGAGGGGAAAAATGGCGCCAGGGGTCCCCGGATGGCGCCTTGAGGACAAAGAAGTGAGACGCGCGTGCTCTTGCAGCTGGGACACTGCTTGACTGCTTGCGGCCTATGCCTAGCCCTTTTGGTTCTGCAACCTATTTGTGACAATATTGATCTGTGAAGGCAACGCTGAGCCATAGACGCCACAGGTGGCTTCGCGACGCGCTACATCACGTGAAAGACGAAGCCCCAGACCAGGGTCCAATGCCCTAAGGCAACGGTTGCAGAACTCTCCTATGTTCCTCGCTGAAGGTGTGAGCTCCAGCCTCAAAGAACGAAGCCCACACGCTGCGTTAGCTCTCGTTAAGGAATATTGACAGGAATTCCGTCGTTGTGGGCAGAACGGGCAGCTTCGTCTGCCTGGTGATATCCATTAATACTGCAGTGTCCTGGCAGCCACTGGAAAATTATGTCATGTCCATTCAATGTAGCAACGTGGTACAGTTTCCCGATTTCTGCAACGAGTTGTTCGTGTGACCCGCGGCATAGTGCAGCTTGGAGGCCTTGAAGGGCTAATTTAGAGTCGGGGAAAACTGTCCAGTCATGTGAAGATTCCTGACTGATGAACTGAACTGCAGCCCGTAGGGCAGGTAGTCACGCACGAGATGAAGAGGTGAGATAGGTAGTCCTCAGCTTCACTAAGACAGACCTGGCCGGTATCACCACAGACGCAGCAAAACTTGCTGAAGTCACTGAGCCATCTGTGTAGACATGTATCCGGCGTTTGTGGGTAGAATACAGATGATTAAATGTCATTTGTTTGAGAGCAGGCAGTGAAAAACCAGATTTCTTAGTAATTCCCGGAATAGAGAGGTGTACCCGCGGTCCATGGAGACTCCTTATGGGTGAGCATGGTGTTGAAGCAGGCTGAAATGGGAAGGAAGATAGGCACGATGAGCTTCAATTACTTTTCCAAATGCAGTATGTGGTCAGCGTACTGGAAGGGGTTCAAGATGGTGACTCGGAACTCGTGTGAGGTGCCGAATATGTGTTCTCATGGTTTCAACAGCAATGTATGTTGTAACAGGATGCTACCTAGCGACACGAACAGTGGTTGCTGTTGAGGCGGATTTAGGTAGTCCAAGGCAGATTCGTTGAGATTGAGCTTGAATATTTTGAACTGTCTGGATGTTTGTTTCTCTTTCTAATATTGCTTAAAATGGGAAAGCTGTACCGCATGTATACCAGGAACACCGAACGGCACACTTGAAGCATCGAGTGCAAAGATGCACCCCAGGACATTCCCTTTAGAAAGGAGAGGATATGAACAATCGCTATCAATCTCTCATGTCGTAGAGATGGGGTCTGCACGAGAGGTTCCTATTGATAATAATGCCAAGGAAGTGGTGGCTTCTCTCATAGGGAATGGCGTTGCCATTAATATATAAGGGGTAACTTGCCATTTTTCGCGTGTGAACGTAGCGAGGAAATATTTTTCGGCCTTAATATTTACGCCCTGGGTGACGAAGGCATAACGTCAGTATCGTTTCCGCCTTTTGAAGTCTCGTACGAACTTGGGGACGGGTCACGCTTGATGTCCAAATACAGATATCATCAGCATATATTCAGATCTGAAAAGATTGTGGAAATTAGTGAACCAGGCCGATGAGAGCAAGGTTGAAGAGAGTTGAGCTCCGCACTCCACCCTCTGCGACTCCGCGCTAATTTACATGTTAAGAAGTTGGTTTGTCCTCAGTCTGGACGATATGCGACCTCTTTGCCAAATAGGTGCGTATCCAGCTGAACATGCGGCCTCCAATCTCAGCATCTTCTAATGCGTCCAGAATGTCCCGATGTGTTACATTGTCGTAGGCGCCCTTGGTCTTCAAGAACAGCGCCACTGTCAATCTTTTCAAAATTTTTTGGTGCTGGACGGAAGTTACAAGGTCAACCACATTGTCGATAGAGGAGCGGCCACGTCGGAACCCAGACTTAAATCCAGAGTAGATTTGGTATCGCTCCAGATATGATTTCACGCGCGTTAAAAACACTCTTTCCATGACTTTCCCGAAACAGCTGGAAAGTGCAATTGGGTAGTATACTAAAACGTGGAGTGGCGATTTTCACAGTTTAAGAAGTGGAACGAGACGAATTGTCTTACATTCATTAGGAACCATGTCGTCACACCATGGCTTGTATATATCCAGAATAACCCGTCGAGCCTCTAGGCCAAGTTCGGGGAGTGCGGAGTATGTCACACCATCGGTTTCCGGCGGCGATGACCTTCTATAACAAGCCAGCGCAGCGTCAAGTTCGTCCATGGAGAACAGGTGATCCATGCGTGAATCCGGCGAGGGTAAAACATCACTGCAGTGCGGCGTTGTGGATGGGTTTGGTTGACCTGTTATTCTTGCGCAAAATTCTTCGGCTAGCGTGACTTCCCTGCATTTTTATGGAGCGCGAAGGATTTCAACTGGTGGCGCTGTTGAGGGGACACTGCTATAACCCTGTCGCAAAGTACACCGACTTTGATATCAAAATACAACGACTGCGGGCACTACGGCGCAGGGCAGAGCGCAGATACCGAAGCGCAAAGTTGTGCTTAGACCTCAGAGATGCAATACGCCTGAAGAAGAAAATTCAGCCAATAATTCAAGCCCTGAAGACACCACGTTGGATGTCATTTTGCGAGACACTTGACACACGGAAGCTTTTGTCACGCTTTTGGAATGTAATTCATTTCTTTTGCAGGGCAAACAATATCAAAGACTACGTGACCTTGAAACTAGACAATTATGAAGTCTCAGGGTGCACCCCTTGCAATAAACTGCGCTGTGCGCTCTGTCCGATGATCAACAAGACCACAGAAGTTCGTAGCACAGCGTCTACTTTCTGATTAAATATTCGAGGAGAGTTCAACTATGACACCAGAAATGTCTACCCTCTCGAGTGCGGTGTGTGCCGTGCGCGGTATATTGGGCTAACGGAAGCTCCTTCGCGGTTGAGAGTAAATAACCCCAGAGAGCACATATAATCATTGCAAGGCCTGCCCCTTTTAAGACACGTAACCACAAAAGGTCATCCATTTGGAAGGTTGAAGGCCACCATAGTGCAATGTGGCTTTCAGGCACATTACGTCAGGGAGGCTTGCGAATCATACCTAATATTTAAATTTAACGCTCTCTGCTGGTGTTAATGAGAGCGCCGGCAAAGTCTCCTGCCTTTCCGGCTAAATCAAGAGGATGAATACACATTAGAGGCGAGCGTCACAGAATTAGACAGTGTTTAACGAAACAAAAAGAATTTAAATACCTCGACTAGTGATGAAAACGTTAAGCCTCGAAGAATACGGTACAAAAATAGGAATTCCTGCAATGTTTCCTTTTCTTTTTTTCTTAGGAACTATTTCGCACCCATAAGGTTATTTTTTGAATCTACTAAGCTTAATATTTTGCAACGTATTCTTCCAGGCTTAACGTTTTCATCACTAGTCGAGGTATCAAAATTCGTTTTTGGTTAAACACTGTCTAATTCTGTGACGCTCGCCTCTAATCTGTATTCATCCTCTTATTTTTGTTGTCTTTGCTGATCGTTGCGTTTTGGGCGAAACTTCAATTTCGGACATTTTTTTCACACTATTGAGCTGCATTTGTATTTATTTGTGTCCTTCTATGGTTTTGCTTGCCATGTGTATTTATCCTATTATTGTTGTTGTGTTGCTGGTAAGCACTGTTCTCAGGTATAAAATTTATTTTTGGGGATAATTTAAAAGACCCTGGCACGGTCTTTAACATTATTCGTGGGCTTCTATGTTTTCATCACACATCATCTGGTCAAAGATGTTACAACAGTAGAGAGCTTTAGCAGAGCGGGTTTACTGTCCCCTCCGCTCGCAGTTCCCAGCGTAGCCCCAGCGGAACGTCGCGCAAGAATAGTGTTTTAGCGCCGCGTGTTCCCCGTCCGCTCAAGCGTGGAGTCTTGTTGCGCCATCTAGTTATCGTACCAGGAAATGGTTATAAGCAAGACTGCCTAATTTATGAGGGAATAAAATAGTAATAGTTGGTTACGTTTACTGTATGATTTCGGCAACAGCAGTGGTTTGGTTTTAGCAGCAGTGTTTTCGTATTACGAAAATTAGAGACGTTTGCCATTGCGAGAGCCAAGTCAAGACCACGCAAGCCATTCCTCGGAGCGCGTTGTCGTGAGTGTCTGTGATCGTTGGGTGCGGCTGCGAGCATCGCGCTCGAGTTTTCCCCGAGTTTCGTTAGTAGGTTATCCGACACCACCTGTTCGCGATGCCGAAAAACATTCTGCAAGACCCGCTCCTACTCTCACAGTTGAAGTGGTCCGAAATAGAGGACTTCTTATGCCTAGAAGTGTTCAGACAAAATCGCCGTGACCCGCTTTCCGTGCACGGGCTCATCAACATCGATATGGTGGACAGTGGGGTCTTTCGGACTGCGTTTAGATTTGAAAAAGACGATATACGCAGGCTGCAGAGGGCATTGCTAATTCCCGATGCGCTGACCACTCCGCAAAGGGTGACAGTGCCCGGGGATGAGGCACTTTGCATCACCTTACGTCGGCTTGCGTATCCGAACCGACTCCGCGACTTCGAAGGCGTTTTCTGGCGGCACAGATCGACTCTATCATCTGTGACAAACACTATTCTTCAGCACCTCGAAGAGAACTTCTCCCATCTCCTGGATGATGTCAACAACCATTCTTGGCTGAACACTGGCACATTGGAGAGGTTCTCGCAGGTAAGGAGCAAAACGCAGCGAAATTGCCTAAATGATAATTGCTTACACAATCGCCCTACTGTTTTCAGGCCTTTCACGCCAAAGGAGCCCCACTGAGAAATTGTTGGGGATTTATCGATGGTACGGCGCGGCCAATTTACCGGCCGTCGAAAGATCAAAAGATCTATTTCAGTGGGCACAAACGCGTCCATGCGGCACGGCGGCACTGCGGGAATGCGGTTCGCTCAGAATTCGTTTTCTTTCATCGTGCAGTTCTTCGTTGGCCTGCTGCTCCATGCCTCGGCTGGGAGCACAGGACAGAACAACGCAAACCGGATGACACGATGGGTCTTCGACACAGATTTCCATGTGCCGCGTCATCGACTTCCCTCGGCTACAACGGCATACCACTTGGCCCACCTATCGGAGACAAGCTGCGCAGTGTCTACTGCGCCTGAGCTGACGAGAACGACACCGCTGGACTGGCCAATATATAGCACCGACGAACGCTCAGCTGGCATTGGGCACGGCGGTACTGCGGGGATGCGGATCGCTCAGAATTCGTTTTCTTTCATCGTGCAGGTAAGGAAACAGTACGGAAAATGTTTTTGTTCAAGTGACCCATGTTTGATAGTGCTGCCGTGCCCGCGGCTTCTGAGCTTTGTGTTTTTCATGACGTCATGTTTGCGAAAGCTACTGCTGCTCGGAGGAGATATAGAAACAAACCCGGGTCCGGATATGGCTCAAATAGCCAAGCAACCTAAGGAAATAGCTTCAGACATTAAGGACATATAGGAAAACAAGCTGGACGATATATAAAAGAAAGCTAGATGCTCTTACCCGACTTGAGAATTCTGTTGCCTCCTTCCACCAGCAGCTAGCTAATATGGACTGTGTAATCAAAAAACTAGAAAAGAAAATTGATGACCTGGATAACCGCAGTAGACGATCAAACCTGATCATATACGGCTTACCTGAAAATGATGGTGAAACCAATGATTCTCTTGAAAGCACTGTCAACAAAGAAATAATACAAGGCACCCTAGAGCTAGACCCGGTTGCTATTGAACGAATACATCGTTTAGGATGACCAGGACCCGATAAAACCCGGCCGGTCATTTTTAATCTTCTTGATACAAGGCAGAAATCCGCAATACTGAAAAACTGTCACAAGCTAAAGGAAACGGAATACTCGATTGGCGAAGATTTTTCACCAAAAATACGAGAACTGCGCAAGAAGTTGCGGGAAAAAGCTAAGCCACACCGTGACAAACGTGAGGTTTCAATGGCATTTGATAAACTTTACATCAACAGCCGCATATTTGTATGGGATGACGAAAGAAATGACATAGTTCCATTAGAAAAAAACTACGATCTAAGCCGGCCGCCGTCGCAGAACACCCGACGCAGGGTGCAATCAAGGACTTAACAATACTAAACATAAATGCCCGGAATATCCTCAACAAAACTGATCACCTTGAGTACTTACTATTAGAGCACGATCCCGATATAGTAGGCATCACCGAACCGTGGCTGACGGCAAACATTTCGAATGATGAAATCGCCCCTCCAAACTATTCAGTAATACGTAAAGATCGCCAGACACGTGGCGGAGGCGTAGCGCTACTAATAAAACAACACTTTTCTTTTGTCATCCTCCCAGATGTAGAAGAAGCCGAGGCCATATTTTGTAAGCTAGAAGCCCATGGTGCTCATACTGTCATAGGTTGTGTTTATCGTAGCCCTTCTTCAGGGCACGAGAGCATAAAAATCATTCAAGAGTTCATGCAACGTCACATTCGCAATCCCAATACTCGAGTTATACTCATGGGTGATTTTAATCTACCTGAGATGGATTGGACAAATATGCACCTCTCATCCCCTGCAACTTATGCGATCGTCGATTTAATGTTGAACTTCAACCTTCGCCAAACTGTATCATGTGCAACACGCACGCAAGATACAACGAAAACAATACTTGATCTTATATTTCTCATCGATAATTTTCCGCTAGACCAGTCCCAGACTGGCATCATAGCAGGGATGTCTGACCTTGATATCCCCATAAGCGTACTACCCCTGGGGATCACTATCACGCCTCGAACTAAATTAACAACGGTGCGTAATTTTGACAAAGCTGATGATGCTAGCATACTCACTTATCTCGAACATGAATTTCATTCCTTTTCCGCACTTTCATGCAATACAGATACAGATATTAATACTCTCTGGCTTAAGTTTAAGAACACTGTAGGTCACTGTATATCTCATTTTGTACCGCTGTTAACAAAACGCCCTCGAACAAAAAATCCTTGGATTACACGTGAGGTTATTCATGCAAAACGACGAGTTAAACGGCTCAGGCAGAACATGAAATCCAAAGGAGTAACCGCACTTGAAACAAATAAACTGGCGCATGCTACTTCAGACTTTAAGCAAAAAGCAAAAATGGCCAAACAGCGCTACTTTCAGGTTACACTTCCCAATTTCCTCACGAATAATCCGCGATGGTTCTGGAAACATTTTAGCACCAACAGAAATAATACTTCACACTTGCCAGTTGAAGACAAGATTAAGAAAGCAAATGCTTATAATGATTACTTTCGTTCAGTTTTTACTGTAGATAACTGTGTTATACCCAGAGCAGAATTATGCAGTGGTTCGGAAATTGGTCCCCTTAGCATTACTGACGCTGGTGTTTTCAATCTTCTGCTCGGTCTGGACAGTAAAAAAGCAAGTGGCCCAGGTGAAATTCCAAACGCCTTTTTAAAACGATATGCCGAACCCTGCAGCAGGTACCTAGGTCTAATCTACCGTAAATCCCTTGCCACTTGCAGACTACCAGACGACTGGAAAATCGCCAAGGTATTGCCGATCCATAAATCAGGCAATACTTCTTTGGTTTCCAACTTCAGGCCGATATCACTCACTAGTACCGCATGTAAAATACTAGAACATATAATTTCAAAGCACCTAACAGAGTTTCTAGAGTGCAATAACTTATTATCGCCTCATCAGCATGGATTTCGCCGCGGCTTATCAACAGTTACTCAATTAACAGAAGTTGTGCATGACCTAGCTTTAAGCATTGACAAAAACAGCCAAACTGACATCATATTACTCGACTTTGCTAAAGCCTTCGACTGCGTATGCCATTCCAAACTAATCGTAAAACTACGGGGTTACATCGGTGATGGGGAACTTTTGGCTTGGATTGAATATTTCTTGTGGCAACGTTCCCAACTCCTTTTGTATAATAACATTCAATCTGAAACGGTACCAGTCACATCCGGAGTTCCTCAAGGGTCTGTCCTTGGGCCACTGCTGTTTCTTATATTTATTAATGACATTACCACCGACATTACCTGTAACATCAAACTCTTTGCAGACGATTGCGTTATTTACAGAGAAATCAGAAGCCATCAAGGTCATGCCATACTTAACAGATCATTGCAAAAACTTTCGGAATGGTGTAGTGATTGGCAAATGTCAATTAACAAAGTGAAATCTGTAGCAACTGCAGTAACTAGAAAAAAGCAACCATCAAATTTCTTGTACAAAATCAATGGCACTCCACTGGCCTTCGTCAATGAACACAAATACTTAGGAGTTACATTAACTAACGATCTTAGATGGGGCAAACACATTGACAACATTACTTCAACTGTGTTACGAAAACTGTTCTTTCTTAAAAGGTGTCTTCGTCTTGCGCCAACACAAACTAAACTTTTAGCTTATAAAACGTTTGTTAGGCCTGTACTAGAATATGCTAACACTGTTTGGTTTCCTCAGTCTGTAACCAATATTTCGCAACTTGAAAGAATTCAACGTAAAGCAGTGAGGTTTATTCACAACAGATAAAAAAAAAAACGACTCACCAACACAACTAGCTGAAATCTCCAGGCTTGAAACGCTGTCCACAAGGGCAAAGCGCGCGCGACTAAAATTTCTTTATCAGCTCCTTAATAACACTTTTAAGTTCGATTCATCAAAGTACATTTCACTGTCACTAAAACGTGCATTAAGAAACCAGCACGCGTATACGCCAACCGAATATCCTTATCACAGTGACACCTTCAAAAATTCTTTCTTCCCGCTAGTAACAAGAGAATGGAACCGTCTAGACGAATCCATAACTAACGCCGATTCATTTTCAAATTTTTGTACCGGACTAGAAGCCGTGTTTTAAAACTAGAGGAGTGGTTAGAAAGATTTTTCTGCATTTTTGTATATTTTAAGGAGTACACGAAGTGTTGTGCCCATGTTAAATTTCATGTTTTCGAACGAGCATGTTTTTTCTTCAGTTACTTGAGCAAATCTGTCAACTTCTTTTGAGTTTTTTTTTTCTGTGATATGAACTGTCTAATTTATAGCTGTCTTTCGCACAGCCGCTTTTAGAAATGTTATCCTCTGCTGTGATACGTGTTATGCCCACCTGCTCAGGTCTCAACTAGAGACAGGCAGTATTTCAAATAAATAAAAAAATACCAGGCAATCATGTGCCCGAATGGGATCAACTGCCAGTTAGACGGATCGTATCCAGGCAGCAAACATGACGCCGGTGAGTGTGAAAACGTCGGCGATAAAAGCCCTAACAAGCATACAGTGTGTAACAAGCTGCTCCTAAGCCAGCAGCTTGGAGATCGGTTTTTCTGTGCTAATTTTGAGTTATGGTTTCTTTTTATACCCTTCCAGGTAACTTCGCGAAGAGCGATGTGTACACAAAGTTGACGAGCCTGGTCAAAGGTCAAAGCTATTGCATATATGGAGACCCGGTGTACCCACTCAGGCCGCTCCTGATGAAGCCTTATGGCGGTGCCCATATAACACCACAACAGATAGGTTTCAACAAAGCCATGAGCCCAGTGAGACAGGCAGTTGAGTGGGGGTTCGGGAAGATTGTTGGACTGTTTGCCTTTTGTGACTTGAAAAAGAACCAAGAGATCTACCGCCAAAATGTGCCAATGATCTTCAAAGATAGTGCCCTCCTCGCCAACTGCCACACATGTTTGTACAGTGCCCAGGTGTCACAATACTTCGGCGTCGACCCCCCATCACTTGAAGTGTACCTAGCCCCTCGCTAATGCCACACTTCAGCATACAAATTGGGTGGTATTTGTCTGTTATACTTTTGTTTACAAGGTTCCTGCTGCTGCACTGGGCCCCTCGAGCTATAGTCGGATACAACTCAAGGACGAAGTGACTTTTCTCTGACAAAGGACCGCCTTCTAGCCAATGGCGTGGGCCGATTCTCATGAACGTGCTAGCATCACAATGCTAGGAGGGGACTATCCCCTTTCAAATCCCACTCCGTGTATTGCCGTGCTAGCAGATTCATGAGAATCGGCCGAAGCCATTGCTTGAAGTGTGTCTTTTAATGGGAAAAGCCGCTTCGTTCTTAAGTCATCCCTAACTTTAGTTGTAAAAACAGGACTGAAGAGGTCACATTGTTTTCACCAGTGTACTTATACGTGACTACATGCTAGAGGCCCGTGTACTGTGCGATGTGAGTGCAAGTTAAAGAACCCCAGGTGTTCGAAATTTTTTGCAGCTCTATACCACGGCATTCATCATAGCTTCAGTTGCTTTGGGACGTTAAACCCCTCGAACCACAACCACATCACTGCCACTTGCAAGCAGTAAATGAATATTCCATCAAGATTTACAGTGAATGATGGCTTGCACATATTGCAGGTGCTCTTGATAGTTGCACGAAAAATGGGCATGACCACCCACTCTTTCTTGCTTTTTATTATTCAAGCCCCTGAGGTACTCTCTTCTTGCAAAAGTTGCTCAAGCCGGTCCAGGCGGGCAAGCAGGCGGCTGTGTTCCTCTGCCCGGCGGTGTACATAAGGGCGGTGCCTCTCTTCTTCAAGAGCCACTTTCCTCCCGTCGAGGGCTAGCCGCTGTCTTGATAGCGCGAGCTCTTCTTTCCTCAGCTCATATTCGTAGTTTTCACGGCGGGCCAAGAGCTCCAAGCCCATTGCTTGTAGCCCTCGGACACCTGCCGGGATAACAAAAGGAATATCTTAGTAATGTTTGAAAACACACCAGCATGAGGTCACACACCATAACTTAGTGCTCAAAAGTCCTCTGTGACTTGTATTGTACTCACCTTCTCCAACTAAAGGATGCATGTACAACATGGAACTGTAAACACACCAAAAACAAAAAAAAGCTCCATACATACATGTGTACACCACCCCTTGGCCTGTATACTTTTGACGGGGTGTGTACAACCTTTGTCAAAGTGCTGTGTGGATGCTTATGCATAGGGTTTGGACAACAATTTTTATGTGACAAATACTCTCACTTTTTTCAGTGTTTATTTCAGACGACAACTTTCTTTTCTTTCTTCAGCGAATGTTATATATTCGAGTAATGAAGTGCTTACTTTTTTCGGTGATTTAATGTGCCAATCTTGTGCGCTCAAAACTCACTTGCAGTCTCTCTCGGCATTCACTTCACACCAATTAATGCACATATGGTAGTACTTGTAACTGAGCCTCAACTTTTGTGTTCTACTTTTGTGTGTGTGTTGACTTCTTTTTCTTGTTGAAGTTTCGGCGAATAAAACGAGTATGACAAGGTGCGCATTACAATTTTGCCTGACCAAATCTGCAGGAGCTGTTTCGTGTGCATTTTTTGTTGCATTACGTCTACATAGGAAATTATTACACATGCAAGAAAAATTTCAGTGCATTAAGGTGTAGGACATAGGTTTCCAAGCATACAACACACAGCTTCCTCACAGTCGAAAGCGCCTCCTGCAAGAATAATATATGCAGAATTACTTGAGATTACTGCCTAAACATACTGCCCTCAGGCTGCTTTATATTCTTACTTTTTTCAATGTTTATTTCAGACAACTTTCTTTTCTTTCTTCAGCGAATGTTATATATTCGAGTAATGAAGTGCTGACTTTTTTTCGGTGGTATAATGTGCCAATGCTGTGTGCTCAAAACTCACTTGTAGTCTATTTCGGCGTTCACATCACACCAATTATTGCACAAATGGTAGTACTTGTAACTGTGCCTCAACTTTTGTGTACTACTTTTGTGTGTGTTGACTTCTTTTCCTAGTTGCAGTTTCGACAAATAAAACGAGTATGACAAGGTGCACATTACAATTTTGCCTGAACAAATCTGCAGCAGCTGTTTAGTGTGCATTTTTTGTTGCATTACGTCTACATAGAAAATCATTACACATGCAAGAAAAGGTTTCAGTGTTTTAAGGTGTAGGACATAGGTTTCCAAGCATACAGCACACAGCTCCCTCACAGTCGAAAGCGCCTCCTGCAAGGGTAATATATGCAGAATTACTTGAGATTCCTACCTACTGCCCGCAAGCTGCTTGAGAGCACTGTGTAAGAGCTGTCTTACCTGTTGTCCCACCCCGCCGGCACAGCTGCTTTTATTGTGGTTCTCGTGTATTGCGCATTCCAGACGCAACACTGGTGTCCATAAAGACAGCAGCTCCATTTTCACCACCTGTGTTGTCCTGCTGACCATTTTGTGGGGACAACGGGCTCTGTGGGGAGGGTGGTGGCCGCTGCTCAGATTCGCACAAGGTCATGAGCAGCTCTGAGGCTGCTAACCCACACATTGCAAAAAAAGCACAGTGCCGAAAGTAAATTTGTGCGTCAAATAACAGAGATGCTTAGGTAATAAACTGCGATAGTAAGGAATAAATGTATTTCACAGTTTGTAAATGTGGTACATTATTTACACATACACCTTTAGCCAGCACATTTGGACCACATCGAAATTCGTTGCGAGTTTGTATGCACTTAATAATCATTGCAGTCCTGCAAACACCTATTGTATGCCAAACAACATCTCAACATGCAGAACCTTGCACTCGAGGATTCGCGTAGAAATATGCGAGAGTAAAACTACACTTGCCATTCGTCTGACTGTCGTCGTTCTGGCTGGGCTCCGCAACAGACAAAGCAGAGTCCCTTACTCCCTGGGCCAACAGCATCTCAGAAGCGGCCGATATCGTTGCTGAGAGTGCTTTGCGCTTCACAGGTACCGATGCGTTGCCCTTCCTTGGCACAATTTTCGGCGTATGCGCAAATTCGCGCGCCATATCGGCGACTTCCTGGAGAAGCTGTTACAACTCATTGTAGTCTTCTTCAGTGCCGGATCTGGAAATACGAGAAGCGCCAGCTTGGTTATGTGTTCACGCAGGTCAGATAGTAGAAGTATTAGTAAGTGCAGTAAGAAGAGCAATGCGCACGAACCTGTCCACTACAATCAACAGGATCACTACCACTGCCGCATGCGAATAGAAGTAAACAGAGAGGGAAAAACAGATTAACGGAAAAGCCAAAATACACGGGCGCCGTAGCCGCCTCGTGCGCCAAAACGACAAAGTCGGCTGCGAGAAACCTAGACGAGTAACGCACATAATACTCCCACGCAACACAAATCTATACCTCAAAACACATCAAGATTAAAACAAAACCACTTACTTTCTCAGGTTTGCTCGGTCTTGCTGCCTGAAATATCCAATGAGCAGGTCGACTCTGTCTCGCACGGCGCGTAGAGTCACCTTGCGTTGCACGACGGCCGCTACGTTCTTCTGAACCCCGTGCCACATAAGCAGGTTTTGAAAAGGATTTAGTGACACCACCTCCCGCAAGAGGCACAGATCCTCGCTGATTCTAAACCTCCTTCGAGGTTTTCGAATCGACATGGGGTCCGTGCGTTCTGTGGAAGGGGCTACACATGAGTCTGAAACACTCGCGCTGGCGGCCGCCATGTTGAATGTGTGCGTTTGGTTCAGCTAGCGTGAGCCCAGAAGGCTTTGCGCGGGGCCCGCTCGCCGCGTCGCTCCGGTCTCCGCTTGGCTCGCGCGGGAGCGGGGCTGAGCAGCCCTTCCGCTCGCGTGCTCCCGCCTGAGCGTTTCGCGCATGCGCTGTAGCGCTCCCGCTAGCTCGCTGAGCGGAGCGGGCGCACAAACCCGCTCAGCTAAAACTCTCTAGTGACCTATTTGTTGTGTATCCTTGTGTATTCGTGCCTCCTGTTTTTCTCTCGGTCACTCCAGTACATTTTTATGCGAAGCATACTAGCCGCACAACCGGGCTATTCCTTGCTGCGCCGCGCGCGGCCGCGTAGCTACCACTTGACCTACATCGGCGCACCACGTGATATGACGTCACAACAGCTGTGAAAGCTGGGGCTCAACTCGTGCGCTCGCTTGCGGACGCGCAGCCTCCGCCGGCGGCCTAACTCCCGCTCCTACCGCTAGGAGATACTGACGTCACGCAATTGTATAAAAGGCGACGCACGCGTTGAGTCAGTTGAGCAGCTAGATGTCGGCCAGGGAGAGGGCGGCTCGCCAGACCGCAAAGCGCAAGCTACAAAGAGCCACGGAAACGGGAGAAGAACGAGAAGTACGGCTTGCCAAGCGACGTTTGGTTCGCATCCTAGGCTTAACCATTAGCTAAGCCAGGCCATTTTTTCCTTTTGTTCTCTCTTTACTATTTCTTTTTTACATTGCTGTTATTGAACCTTGTTATTGAAGGAAAAGGACATGGTCGAGAGTGCCTTTCGGTCGATGGCAGAGGGTACAGGAGGGGTTTGTTGAACTTGGTGATAGCACGACCGTATATAAGGGGAGGGTAAGGTGTGTGTTTGGAACCGCCTCTAAGGTATATGATCCTAATTATCGAGGGAGGGACGGGGTACATGGTAGACCCGACGCTCGGCTTTGCAGGCCTGCGTCAGTTCACTGAATGAATGCATGCGCGTCCGCTAGAATCCTAGATCGGAGGCAGCCGGTGCCCGGTTGAGAGAACCTCGCGCTACAGCGTTGGCGACCATGTTTCCGGGATTCGCGGAGTACGCAGACACCCATATTAGCTCCATGTGGCGGGGTGGATGTGCGGCGAGAAAGTTCAGTATGCGCAATGCAGGGACTTTAACTTTGCCGGGAGCAAAATTTAGTATGGCAGTCTTAGAGCCGGATAGTAAATATAGGGCCTCCGTGCGCGTGATGGCGAGAGCAGTGGCGGCCTCTTCAGCCTCCTCTGAATTGGCATTGGGGAATATGGGAAGGGTGGCAACCGGTTGGAGGGAGGGGTTCGTGATGGCTACAACTGCGTCGTCGCCTGTGCATGCGGCATCCACCCACAAGGCATATGATTCCGTGCCATTGTGCTTGTGGAGCGCCCATACGCGAGCTCCGTGGCGGGGTTCGTGGTAGGTAGGGTGCATGTTTTTGGGAAGAGTTTTAATAAGTATTTTGTGGTGAATGTGGTAGGAGACCTGGAGCTGTGTGGGGTCCGTGGCTGGTATCCTGATACCGAGGGTGTTTAAGATGGGTCTGCCGGTGGTGGTTCTCGCGAGACTCATGTATTGTGTCTGTTGGTGGGCCCCGATAAGCTCCCCTATCGTGTTGTGTAGGCCTAGTTGGAGGAGTTTTCCGGGTGACGCATTTAGGTGTAGGTATAGTGCTGCCTTTAATGCTGTGCGGATCATGGCATCCAGGGTGTATATTGTTCTGGCCTGGGGTTTCAGGATTGGGAGCGTGAAGAGAAAGCGGCTTAGGCCGAACGAATTAATGAGACGCATGAAAGGTGCGCCGTCATCCAATTTGGTCCTACATTACAGTCGCTGTAGCCTTAATTAACCCAGTGTGCCGAAAGTGGCGGATTAGAAAGCATGCAATCCGCTTCTCCACTTCTTCATATGATTAAGATTAGGTTCAGACATCAAGATAAATTAGGGAAATTGACTGAGGAGCTATACTTAAAACTTTATATATATATATATATATATATATATATATATATATATATATATATATATATATATATATATATATATATATTGCCGCGAATCTTTTGCAGTGTTTCTTTCAATGCTGCCGCCACGCGCTGCTTTATCGCTTTGTTTCCGATGTAAGACACGACCACATTTATCTCTATTGATCACATCCAGGCGGAGCCAATTCAATTCTATGTTGTTACAGAATGTTCTAGCAACTTTGCACGCTTTATCCAGAAAGTTCGCTATTAGTTCTAAATTGAGCACGGCCGACAGGGGCAGGCAATCTGTTGCACGACCGCCGAGCACGCCTGTTGCTACGCCGCCTCCGAGTGATTCAGTCCATTAGGGGCGCAAGTCAGCCTTAATAAAGAGTTTTGTTTAGACACCATTTTTGCAGCCTTTTTGCTCTCCGCACTGCAGTCACCACATCTTGGAGAGGTGCTGGATAACATTCGAAGTTCCGGACGCCCCCTTCGCACCGGAGGACGAGCCAGCAGACGTCTTCAGGGAGAGAAGACTGGGTTTGGGACCCTGTCGGAACGCACTCGACAACGAAAAAACGCTGCTGCGAGCACCACAACCTCGCCAAAGATGTCAACGCCGATCATATTGCAACAGCTGCGGGTGCCGCCAGCTTTCAGTAGATGCCTACGCAAAGACCCCGAAAAATAATTGGACCAGTCTGAGCAGGTGGTATCATTCAACAAGTGGGATGATACGCCAAAAATTGGACACGCATTTTTCTCACTGGACGGCTCAGCCCGTACGTGGTACGAAAACCACGATTCGTCCCTAACGACATGATAACTATTCAAGACGGAACTTTCGAAGGTAGTCACCAGTGCCATGAGGAAAGAACGGTCGGAACAACTCCTCGAGTCCAGCATCCAGCTTCCGAATGAGCCCATCCGCGTTTAGGTTGAAGAGATGAAGCGCCTCTTTCGCCGCGCCAACCCCGAAATGACCGAGGAAAAGAAAGTTCAGTTTTTAACGTGGCGTGTAATGGAGCAACTCTTTAGCAGCCTATCCGCCAGCCGCCAAAAACAGTCGACGAATTCATGCAAGAAGCCTGCACGATCGAGAAGACTCTCGACGTCCGGGCTCAGCAGTACAACCGCCCTTCCTCTGTCTGTGCAATGCATCCGGACACGACGACCACCACCAGCGACAACTTGCGGGAAGTGACCCGCGAAATCGTCCGCGAGGAGCTACGCCGATTGCAGCCAGCAGCTGCAAACAGCGATCCTCATGATTGTGGTACGAGAAGTGCAACAGGCACTTGGAACCCTGATGGCCTCAGAACCCCAGGCCATAACCTACGCTGCTGCAGTACGCAGTGTCCTCTCCGACATGAACAACTTGTTCCCGAACGCCGCCTCCCTGTCCCCGCCCGCCCAGCATATGAGCAATGCTCAAACCCCAGGTAATGCGACGCCTGGAGGACTTTCGACAACCGGCCATTGATTTCATTGCGGTGAGGCCGGCCATAATCTTCCTCACTGCCCGTACCGACGTATCGGTCTTCGAGGATTTGCCGTTGATGCCCCAAGACCACGCCAAAGCCTTTAACGCTGAAGCCATCATCGAGGGGAACATGCAGTTGCTTCTAGACCGAGGAATCAGTATTGCAAGAGGCATCGCACATTTCCTCAATAGCCAGCCTAAAATAATGCTGACTAACTTCAGCGAAGAATACCGGCACATTAACAGAGGAACGACGATTGCTTTCTTCGACGAAACATCCGGCGTGCGGGACTCCTTCGCCCTCTCAGACCCATCCGCAGAAAATTCGCGTGAACAAGAGAACTCGCCCACTTTCGACATCAACCCAGCCCTGCGCCGGAACAGACAAAACCGGATCGGCTATTTGCTTCGAAGTTGCAGCGAGTATTTTTCGTCATCTCCGAAGGTCCGAAGAACGCTAATTGCCAAGCATCGCATTATAACCGACCAACCCGCCCGACCTCTCCGTCAACGTCTTGTGTAGCCGCGAGAACGACAAGCCGTCCGGGACAAAGTGGAAGAAATGCTTCGCGACGACATCATTCAGCCATAAAACAGCCCATGGGTGGCACCGGTTGTTGCAGTGAGAAAGAAAGACGCCGCATTTCGATTCTGCGTTGATTACCGCCGCTTGAACAACGTAACAAGGAAGGACGTCCGCCCCCTCCCCCGCATCGACGACACACTGGAACGGCTGTGCAACGCAAAGTATTTCTCAACGATGGACCTCAAGAGCGGCTACTGGCAAATAGAGGTCGATGAAAGAGATCGCGAGAAAACCGCATTAATCACTCCGGATGAGCTCGTTAAGTTCAAGGCGATGGCATTTCGTCTCTGTACCGCACCAGCGACGATTCAGCGGGTAATGGATACAGTGCTGGCGGCCTAAAGTGGCAAATTTGCCTGGTATACTTGGAAGACGTCGTCGTCTGTGCCTCGAACTTTGAACAGCCCATGAAAAGACTTCCGACAGTACTAGACGCCATCAAGTCGTCTGGCCAAACCTTGAAAGCAGCGAAGTGCCACTTTGCCTTTGAAGAACTGCTGTTTCTAGGATACATTGTTAGCAAGGAGGGAGAACGCCCAGACCCGCAGAAGACAGCTCCTATTGAACAGTTTCCACCGCAAGCCGATAAGGAAGCAGTGCGCAGATTCCTAGGCCTGTGCGCGTATTACCGAGGATTTGTGAAAACTTTTTCGCGCATCGCCGAGTCCCTGGCCCAACCGACGAAGGCAGACGTGCCATTTAAATGGGAAGCGCTGCAAGCAGAAGCCTTGAACAACTTCAGCGTCGTTTACAGTCCCCACCGATCCTCGCGCATTTTGATGAAAGCGCCGATGCTAAGTTCATACCGACGCAAGCAACGTGGGCCTAGGCGCCGTCCTCGTTCAAAAAAGCGACGGTCTGGAGAAAGTCATCAGATACACTAGCCGTTCCCTTTCCAAGACCGATGCTAACTATTCGACAACTGAGAAGGAGTGCCTTGACATCATCTGGGCTACGTCAAAATTGCGCGCCCCTACCTGTACGGACGACCGTTCATGGTGGTCAGCGATAACCACGCAGTGTGCTGGCTTGCCACTTTAATGAACCCCTCCGGCCGCCTCACTCGATGGAGTCTGCGCCTCCAGGGGGTTGGCGTCAGGATCGTTTACACTGAAACTTGTTGCTGGGCTAGTTGGTGACACATACTTGAATAATATGTAGAGGAAAATAGACGGGCACAGGAGAAAGACACTACAAACGCGAACGCTACTAATAGTTTAGTTTAGTTTAGGGGGTTTAACGTCCCAAAGCGACTAAGGCTATGATAGACGCCGTAGTGAAGGGCTGAGGGAATTTCGACCACCTGTGGTTCTTTAACGTGCACTGACATTGCACAGTACACGGGCCTCTAGAATTTCGCCTCCATCGAAATTCGACCACCGCGGCCGGGATCGATCCCGCGCCTTTCGGGCGCAAACGCCACTAACATCTGACTTTATTTTCCGCAGCAGTTATCAAGATATAGGTGTACACATCACATGCGCACACGATACTAGGGTGGCTCTGGGCTTCTTGACAGAAAAAAGGAGAAATCTTATCACATATCTACAATCGCGGAAAAAACGGGTTTCAAATGTATCATCAGGGAAAATTAGGTGGGGGGGGGGGTGGGGGGGGGTCAAGCAGGCATTGAAGAAAAACCTAGATAAAAAATCCGTAATGAAAAAACAGGCACCACGTAAGAGGCGGTGTTGTTCTTACAGAAAACTTTAAATAAAAGCGCGCTCGGAGGAGTACAGACTTATTAACGCGTCGCTTATGCGATGACTCGATTTTTTGTGGATGTCTAAAGCCTCCAGCAAAACTCTGGCTTTTTTGTTTGCACTCCTGCCGAGAATCATTGCTTCTTTAGAGTGAGGCTCGCACTTGCACGTCACAACGTGCGAAACTAAAATCGCGAGCTTATGTTGTTTTATGTTCAGAGCGTGCTCTCTTAAACTGTCGTTGAGACAGCGTCGCTTGTGCTGATCCCGCTTATTTTCTCGTCGTTGTGCCGCTTAATTCCTCGGCGCCAAATAAGTTGGCTAAACTATGCCCCCGTAGCTGCGGTGAAGTTTAGCGCGGTTGCAAGAAGCAACTTTAAGAAGCCTTCGTGAAATGTGCCTTGGGGGTGGTCTACATCATTCCCTTGTCCTGCGGAAAATGCTGTATAGGGCAGACGGGAGATGCACCGCCGCTGGACGACGATGAGTACGCCTTCCTGGGACCCATCAGCCTCGGCTCTTTAGCACAGCAGCGACGCTCGGACCCCGACCTAAAACGCCTCATCGAGTACCTGGAAGGCAAGGTTTCTTCACCCCCCACTTCATTCAAGCGAGGACTGTCTTCCTTCAGTGTGCAGAATGAGGTCCTTGTAAAGAACTTTACAGCGAGCAAAACAGCCTACCTCCTTGTTGTATCTGCTTGTGTCCGCGAAGAAGTTCTACGGGCTTCACACAATGAGCCGACAGCTGGACATCTCGGGTTTACTCGCACCCTCCGCCGCGTTCAAGACAAGTATTACTGGCCCCGACTGTCTGCCGATGTCGCACATTACACGGAAAACTGCCGAGATTGTCAGCGACGAAAGACGCCTCCCACCCAATCAGAAGGATTTCGAAACCCCATTGAACTCCCCTCATGGCCCTTTCAGCAGATCTGCATGGACTTGCTTGGTCCTTTCCCAAAGTCAACGTCTGGAAATAAGTGGATCATCATAGCGACCGGCTATCTGACCCGCTACGCCGAGGCGGAAGCCCTACCGAACGCAACAGCAGCAGAAGTCGCCAAATTTTTCGTGGAGTGCATTATACTGCGACACGGCGCCCCTGATGTGCTCATCACAGACAGGGGAACAGCATTCACGGCGGAACTAACGCAAGCCATCCTGTGTTACAGCCAAACCAGCCACCGGAGAACAACTGCATACCATCCGCAGACCAACGGCCTGACCGAGTGACTGAAAAAAACAATCGCCGATATGCTCGCCATGTACGTCGATGCCGAACACAAGACATGCGACGTCATCCCGCCTTACATCGTCTTCGTCTAAAGCACCGCAGTGCTTTAGACGAAGACGACCCAGATGACGCCCAGACCACCCAGATGACGCCTTTTAGGCTCATCCATGGCAGGGAGGTCACGACCGCGCTAATTCGATGCTGCCCAATGTTACTGAAGAAGAGAACGTCGACGTCGCCGCCTACTTTCAATGCCCGGAAGAAGCTCGAAGGCTTGCCCGATTACGGATCAAAGACCAGCAGCGGACCGACGCCAGAAGCCACAACCTACGAAGACGCAACGGGGAATACAAGCTAGGAGGCCAAGTGTGGGTTTGGATGCCCATTCGCCGCCGTGGATTGAGTGAAAAGCTTTTGAGTCGCTATTTCGGCGCGTACAAAGTTCTTCGTCGGTTAGGTGAACTGGATTATGAAGTCATCCCTGACGCAATGACTGCTTGCCAGCGACGCCACGTACGACCAGAAGATGTCCATGTCTTCTGTCTAAAGCAATACTATGCGCGCTATAGGACACTGTGTTTCCACGCTCTGTGTTTATTTTCCCACGATCCGTTTTATTTGCAATTCGCCTCACTTTTTTATAGCATTGGGTTGATGCTTTTCAGAGGGGAGTAATGCCGCGAATCTTTTGCAGTGTTTGGTCATTCTTCAAAGCAGCCGCAACACCGCTTTAATGCTTTGTTTGCGGTCCAAACGCGAACAGATTTACCTCGATTGATCGCATCAAAACGGAGCTGACTCTCCGCTGTTGCGGAATGTTCTAGCAACTTTATACGCTTTATCTTGAAATTTCGATATTAGCATTAAATTGAGTACGGCGCACAGCGGCGGGCATTCTGTTCGACGACTGCCGAGCACGTTTGTTGCTACGCCGCCGCCGAGTGATTCTGTCCATTATGGGCGCAAGTCAGCCCTAATGAAGAGCTTTGTTTTGACACCATTTTCGGAGCCTTTCTGCGCTCCGGACTTCAGTAACCACTTCGTGACAATATAATTATATATATATATTGGAGACCGCTAGGCGGCGCCGCCCTGTTTAGCTGGCTGCCTATCGAGCTCCGCTTTCACCTGCCCCCGGCCTAATCCAGGGTTTCGCCCGCCCCTGGATTTCCTCTCCATCGTTTCCGGAAGGCTTCCGAAGCACGTGGATACCATCGGCATTACGGCCCGCTGCCGGGCTGGCCCTTCAAGCGCCTCCAAAAGTCTGAAGCGGCGCGGCGCCTCGCTAACCCTAACGCGCCGCACCTGCACCTCGGCAATGCAGCGTCTCACGAAGCCCCTGCAGCCCAGACCCACTGATGCCGCCACCGCGGGGCCTACTCCAACCGCCCACGCCACCGCGCAAAATCCTGTCGCAACCAACACTGTGAGCGACGCTGGGAGCTCCGGATCGACGGCCGCGGCGCAGCCGGCAGCGTTCGTCGTCGCCGCAGCGTCCACTGCTCGCCAACTCCACGCTCTAAGAGACGTCAACACCTTTGGGCCCATAGACGCGTCGCAGCCGCCTGCGTTCGTCGACGCCGCCGGTGCCGCCGCGCCTACACCAGCCACATTACCCGCTGACACCAAGACCTGCAGCCCGGCACCAGCGTCACAGATTGCGCCTCAGGCTGACGATTCGTCGGCAGACATGGACTTCATGGCGTCCCCGGTAGACGACACTCCATCCCCGGAAATCGGCTGGAGCACCATCGGTGCCAGCCGTAAGCCTGCTTCCGCCACCCGACCCCGCTCCGAGCTCATCACTGTTGGCATACAACTCCCTCCTGGTACCCTCAATCCCAAGCTGCCTCTCTACGACGTGCTCGCCGCAGTCACCTCCGCTGCACAACTTTCCTCCAAGACCAGTGCAGACATCACCCTTCAGGCCAAGCCAGCCCAAAGCCTTGTGTTTTTAAAAACTCATTCTCCTCTCACCGCCCACCTCCTACTTTCTATCACGCACCTTCACCTTCACGGTAAGACTGTCAGCATCAAAACTTATTCCCCCCATCCTCCCATCTCGTGCCTCGGCGTCATCCATAACGCCGGTGGCCACTTCACTCCTGATGAGCTCATGCATGATCTAGAATCTTTCAAAACAGATATTCTCGCTGCTCGCATGATGGGATCCACTCAATCAGTGCTCATAACGTTCGCTGGTACCGTCATCCCCCACTTTGTATATTTCAAACGCGTTGCCTTCCGGTGCCGTCCTCATAAACCTAAGCCTCCCACCTGCACCCGTTGTCTCACTCTAGGCCACCGCGCCCACCAATGCCCCCAGCACAGCGTTCCGGCAAAGTGCCGTTGCTGTGCTGCTCCTCTACCCGCTGACCCTTCCGCTCATGTGTGTGCCCAGCCCTGGTGCGTTCATTGCCAGGTGAACACCCACCCCTCCCTCGACCCCACTTGCCCCTTCCTCCTTGCTAAACAATGCGAGTGTGCGAAAGCTGCATACCTCCGACGCCTAGCTTTGCGCCGGGCCACTCAACCCACCACCTCCTCCTCCTCCTCCTCCTCCTCCTCTAATCATGAATATCCATCAGCTCCGATCACGTCACCACCAGGCTCCTTCGCCGCCATAGTTAAAGGATCCTCGGTGCCAGCGTCCCTCTCTTCCACTACACCACCCTCTCCATCCTTGACTGACGCGAGCCGCTCCTTCGACCTCCGGCTCGCAATGCTGGAACGCCAGCAGCGAGAGCAGCAGCGCATTTCCCACGATCTACAACAGCAGATACATGCCTTGACTCAAACCCTCCAGACAACCACCTCCTCTCTTACCTCCCAGCTTAGCAAGCTAAATGAGCACCTTGTTACGTTCCCCACTCCCTCCTCCAGTGCCCAGGTCGCCCCTTTAACTGACCTTGTCGAAACCACCACACAGGCACATCACACTCGCTTGGTTCAGCTGGAAACTTCGGTTCTCCAGATTCTTACCACCCTTCAAGCACAATCAAAGCAATTGGAATCTTTCACATCTATGCTCCAATCCGTCCATGAGTCACTGCCCCCGGCAAATAAGAAGGAACGCGTACCATCGCGTTCCTCTCCACTCTCATAATGGCGTTTGGCGAGGACCTCGAAATTGTGCAGTGGAACTGCCGAAATCTTTGCCACAATAAGACCCCCCTCCACCAGTACCTACTCACCCGCCCCTCTCTGCCTCATTTTTTCCTTCTCCAGGAGACCCGGACGGCCCGCAATGTTCCAGGCTACCGCGCCTACCATGCCACTACGGGCACGCCACTTGCGTCTATTTATGTACGCAGTGACGTGCTCGTAGAGCAAATTGACATCCCCTCCACCCTCCTTAAATATTTAGTTTGTGTGGTTTATTACCATCCTTCTTCCCGCATCTCACTCGTCCTTTTGTCTTTTTACAACCCCCCTGTGACTTCCTCTTTATTCTCTGCTCTGGGCAAATTCCTTCACTCTCTTCCTTCTACCTCCCATCTCTTCTTTGGTGGTGACTTTAATGCCCCTCACACACTCTGGGGCTATCCACAAACCCTCAAACCCGGCCGCCGCCTGCATTGCCTGGCCCAGGAACGCCACCTCACCCTTCTTAATACTCCTGGCTCTCCTACTCGAGCGGGCATTGCCTCACAACGCCCCACGACACCCGACCTCACTTTCTCTCGGGGTTCACTTTCCTTTCACTGGCATGTGACAGCCGAAACTCTTCTAAGTGACCACTTTCTCATCCATATCACCACCTCTCTTTCCCACATCCCTCGCTGTCATCCGGTTATTCACACTGACTGGCATGCTTTTCGCACTAATCTCGCCTCCGACTCCTTTCAATCCTACGACGACTGGACGTCTCGCATCTCTGCAGCGCTCACGTCCAGTAGCCGTCGCGTTCGCTCTCGTTACCCAATCCAGGACCCAGATCCACACCTTATCCGTTTATGGCGTCGCCGTAAACGTCTTCAACGCTCCTTTCGCTCCCAACCACACAATGCCCAACTTTCCTCCCGGATCACTGCTCTGCGGGCTGAGATCGTCGCCCACTGCGCCTCCCTCGAGCACTCTCGTTGGAGTGCTCTTTGTGATGGCCTTGATTCTGCATTGCACTCGCGATCCGCATGGTCTCTCTTTAAATCCCTCCTTGGCAATAAGCCTGCCCTTGCTCCCACTCTAGCTAAAGCCCTCACTCAGGGGACTCCCTCCGAAGTTTTTGATCAACTCGCCTCTCTCTACCTCCCGCCCCCTCTGGCACCCTCCTACCCGGTGTACTCAGGTGGACCTAACCCCGATCTGGACCAATGCTTCACTCTCCGGGAGCTCGAATCTGCTCTGGCTGCTAATTCTACACGCTCGGCTCCCGGTGAGGATGCCATTACATACACCACACTTCGTAACCTTCCTGACTGCGCCAAAGAATTCCTCCTTCAAACCTACAATGAGGCCTGGGAGAGCGGCTGCTTGCCGAGCTCCTGGACATCCTCCCTTATTTCTATGATTCCAAAGCCGGGCAAACCTCCCTCTCTCTCTAACCTCCACCCAATCTCCCTGACGTCGTGCGTTGGTAAGACCCTTGAGCGAATGGCTCTGACGCCTCTCTGATTTTCTTGAAGCACGGGAGTTCTTCCCCCATTCTCTCATTGGCTTCCGACGCCGCGTCTGTGCACAGGACATGTTTCTGATTCTCCAGCAAACGTTCCTGTCCCCTACACCCACTCAAGTTTACGCACTTGTGACTGTCGATGTTCGCAAGGCCTTTGACGGTGTTTGCCACGATCACATCCTTTCTCAACTCGCCTCTTTGGATTGTGGCTCCCGCATGTACTCCTATATCCGCTCATTCCTCTCTAAACGTGTGGCTCGCTTTCGAGTAGATACCCACTTGTCTAACCCACACCACCGCACCCGTGGCACTCCTCAAGGTGCTGTTCTCTCTCCTACCCTTTTCAATCTCGCTATGGCCCCTCTCGCCTCCCAGCTAGCTGAAATTCCCGACCTGCATCATATATTTTACGCCGATGACATCACTCTCTGGTGTTCATCTGGCTCTCCCGGTCACGTACAGGGCACCCTGCAACGTGGCCTAAATCTCATCGACTCCTTTCTCACCACCGCTGGCCTCTCTCCTGCTCCTTAGAAATCCGAGCTTCTCCTTCTCAACCATTCCTCCTACCAGCGCTCACACAACCACTTCGTCTCTCTCCACCTTTCTGGCTCTCCCATTCCTGTCGTCACACAGTGCAAAGTTCTTGGCTTCCCTTTGCATGCGGCTAAGAATGTGCAAGCCCTCCACCGCGCTGTCACCACCTGCCAATCTGTAACTCACCTCCTGCGGCGTGTGGTCACTCGACGCTCAGGTCTCCACGAGGCTCACGCGTGCCGCGTTGCCCACGCGCTGGCCCTCAACAAAGTCTTGTACTTTGCACCCTACGCTTCCTTCAATCAGACTCAACTTAACGCTCTCGAGACTGCCCTTGTGGGCCTCTACAAGGCAGCTCTCAACCTCCCTATCACTACCTCTACCACTAAGCTCTTTGCCACAGGCCTCTTCCATCCCCTTCGTTCTCTTCTCAGTCTCCATCGTGACTCGCAACTTGCCCGGCTTTCCCTCACCCGTCAGGGTCAGTGGTTATTGACTCAAGCGGGTATCTCGCCCATTCCAATCTCCCCGTTTACCTCTCCTATTCCCACCCCCGCTCCCAATCTTCGTATCCTTCCCCTCCCGACCAACATGTCCCCCGTCCTGCACGCCGGACGTCGTCATGCGGCCGCACAGCACCATTCCCCTCTCTTTGATACCCAGGGTGTAGCTTACACGGATGCCTCCTTCGTAGCTCCTCGAGGTTCCTGCGGCTACGCCCTGTACCATCCACACCTCCCTGCTCCTGAAACCCACACCAGCGGGCCGTACCTACACCCTCCAGACGCATTGTCCCTCGAGGTCCTCGCCATTGCGCATGCCCTTCAGTCATTTGCCGTCCTTCCCTCTCTCCAAGAGTACACAGTCTATTCAGACTCACAAGCCGCTATACACCACATACAGAAACGCACCCTGACCCCTTCTCTCCAACAGGAGGTCGAACGAGCGGTCTCCGCACTGCAGCCTTCCATCGTTTTCCTCCGCTGGGTCCCTGGGCATTCAGGGATTGACGGCAATGAGCTGGCCCATCAGCTCGCCAGCGACACACTTTTCCGGGCACCGTTGATCCCCTGGCCCAAGCCCTCGGAGGACGGTGGGAGGCTCACCCTTCGCCGCACCATAAAAGAGGTCTACCTTGAGCTCCGCCTCGACAAACGCCTTTACCCTCCTCCTCATCCATCACTCACGGTGCCGGAGTCTCGCCTTCTTCGGCACATTCAGATGAATGCAGTTATCACCCCGTCCCGCCTCTTCCTCTATCGCTATCGATCGGACCCTTCCTGTTCCAACTGCCCCTGCATCTATGCGGACCTGGCCCATTGCCTATTCTATTGCCCGGCTGCTCAGCAGTCGGGTTCCTTCCCCCCACCCTTTCTATCCATCACCACCTGGCTCGACTGGCTTGGCGCTGAAGGGGAAGAAGAACAGCGGCTTCTGGTCGCCCAGGCGGTCGACATGCTCGGCCTATAAATTATGGTCGAATAAAAGTCTTTACTACTACTACTATATATATTTATATATAATCCATCGGAGAGATCTTGGCACGGTCAGTAGTAGTAGTAAGAACGTATATATATATATATATATATATATATATATATATATATATATATATATATATATATATATATATATATATATATATATATATATATATATATATATATATATATATATATATATATACCAAAAGTGATTTCTGGCAGCTGATTTGGTCAATATAATATAAAATCACCAAAAATTGAAGAAGTGTACACTCGAAAAAGGCTGGTTCTCCAGCCGAAACGTCGTGAATTAAATCCTGTTATGTTTCTTCAATTTTTGTGGATTATATATATATATATAAATCACCAAAAATTGAAAAACATAACAGGATTCAATTTCGAAAATAAGTGAATTCAGTTAAATAAATGAGTGAAATCAGTGATTTAAATCCGGTTGTTCTTTCATTTTTTGTTATTTTATAGTATATTGACCAATCAGCTGCCAGAAAAAACTTTTGGTATATATATATATATATATATATATATATATATATATATATATATATATGAAAATGAGGGGCTCGTGTGACAAACATATGAAGGAAGCCAACAGCTACCCAAACAAAGGTGCATAGGAGAATGTTTTCAGTTTTTACATTTGTAGTGTTGATTAGTGTTAGAATAATACTTCGATTAATCAGCTGGTTAAAGAAAATTACTTATGCAGCAGCAGAAAATACAACCATGCCGCCGGTGGGGTCCAAACCAACGGCCTCCGAATATCGCGTCCGGTGCTCTACAAACTGAGCTACGGCAACGGCTGTCCAATATGCTGCTTTCATGGCTATTTATGTTTTGCGTGTAAACAAACATTGGGAGTTCACCAGCTCCACCCTCGTCCATAGCGGCGGACGCAGCACGTTCTGCAATACCGCGAGTTTGACGTGGAACGTCATCTAGCGGCGAGGGCGGAAAATGTGCCTGAATCACCTTATGCTACACATGACATCAAGACTGCCAGAACCGGGGCCCTCGTTAAGCTATTAGCAGACAAGGCAAATGAAATGAGGGGCTCGTTTGACAAACATATGAAGGAAGCCAACAGTAACAAAAGCCAAGTTGCATAGGGGGACGTTTCTATTCATTGTTTTTTTTTTTATAATCTTTAGTGTTAATAAATGGGAGAATAATACCTCGATAATCTGTCGCTTAAAAAGTTACTTATCAAGCAGCTGAAAAAACAACCATGTCGCCGGTTGGATGCGAGCCCACGACCTCCGAATATTAGTTTAGATTATGAGGGTGTAGCGTCCGAAAGAGACTCCGGCTATGAGAGACGACGTAATGATGGGCTCCGGAAATTTCGACCACCTGGGTTTCTTTAATGTGCACTGACATCGCACAGAACATGGGCATCTAGAATTTCGCCTCCATCAAAATTCGACCGCCGCGGCCGTGTCGAATCCACGTCTTTCAGGCCACCAGCCGAGCGCCATAACCACTCAGCCACCGCGGCGGCCCTCCGAATATCGTGGGTTCGCATCCCACCTGTGGCATGGTTTTATTTTTCTGCTGCTTGATAAGTAATTTTTTTAGCGACGGATTTATCGAAGTATTATTCTGCAGAATGGACAGCCGTCAAAACGAGTCCCTTTGTCAAAACGAGTCCCTCATTTGCTTTACCTTGTCTGCTAATTGCTTAACGAGGGTCTCGGTTCTGGCAGTGTTATGCAATGCAATGCAATAGGTAGCATAAGAGGGCTCTCGCACAGTTTCCGCCCTCGCCGTTAGATGATGTTCCATGTCACGCTCGCGGTAATACAGGACGTGCTACGTCCGCCGCTATGGACGAAGTGTGGCGCTGGTGAAGACTCTTAAGGTTCGCTTACACCCAATAAACATAAATACCCACGAGAGCAGCATATTGGACAGCCGTCATCGTAGCTCAGTTGGTAAGAGCACCGGACGCGATATTCGGAGGTCGTGGGTTCGGATCCCGCCGGTGGCATGGTTGTTTTTTTCTGCTGCTTTATAATTAATTTTCTTTAAGCGATTTATTAATCTAAGTACTATAAGATCCCACTGATAAGCACAACACATAAAAAAAAACATTCCCCTGTGCACCTTGGTTTCGGTGACTGTTAGCTCCCTTCATAAGTATATGTATGTATGTATATATATATATATATATATATATATATATATATATATATATATATATATATATATATATATATATATATATATATATATATATATATATATATATACTTATGAAGGAAGCTAACAGTCAACGACACAGTTAGCTTCCTTCAAAAGTTTGTCAAATTCAAACGGGCCCCTCATCTCATTTAACTTACCTGCTATATATATATATATATATATATATATATATATATATATATATATATATAAACGCAATAGAGTGGGCGCACGGTGGAAAAAGTAGCAGTCTTTATTCTAACGTTTCGACCAGGGTCTGGCCTTCGTCAGAGTATATGGTACAGGCGAAAGACACAGCTTTTATAAGTACGCGCACGTGGTGAGGGAAACATTCCGGTTGGCGGATAGCAGCGGCAAACATCTCAATGTGAGTCGGCAGTGACAGAAAAAGTGTTACTAAGCACAGGCAAGCATGATTGAGGAATCATTAAGGATCATTGCAGTCAGATCTTTGCGAAAGAATTGGTCGTGTGCTCAAATGCACCAGAAAAGGCGAACAACAGAAAAAAAATCAGATAGATGAAAACACAGATGAATACCATTGTTTAAACAACGTTTCATGTGAAAGACTATGAGGTATGGTGCTGAGATGTGATATCATTTCAGCGATAGAACCAAAGAGCGCAGAGCAGTGTGGAAAAAAATGAGGAAAAAAATTATCAGCGTAAATGAAACATAGCATGATGCGGTTATGACGCAAGGCAAGTCAGCTTTCCAACATTTTCATTCAGACCGCAAGAGACACTGTTGAACTTGTGTATAAGAAAGGATTCGCGAACTTCGCGTTCATGGTGGGTCTTGAAGCCCGATTCCAGGAAAGGTACATGAATTTTTTCAAAAGGGTGCTTAGTATCGCTCACGTGTTTAGAGATAGGAAGGTTAGGCACTGTCTTGCAATGAGCTTTAAGATTGTTGAAACGATATCGGAACGGCGTTTATGTTTGGCCAATATACTGAATCTTTCAGATTTAACATTCAAGTATGTAGATTACGTTGCATGTATCACATGAATAGTTACCTCGCATTTTCAAAATAAAGTCTGATGCTGTGCTGGAAGCCATTGCTGATGTAGTCATCTGCGCGCAGATTTTGCAACGCGATTTTTTGCATGGGTGACAGCCGATTGGTACACTTGTGCTCGTTTTCGAAGAAGTGAGAATTTCACTGAGGTTTTTGCCACGGCGGTATACTGCTGAAAAATGCTGAAAAATGTGCTCGAGTCGATACCTTTGCATGAGGATGACATGATGTTTTTTCAATAAGCCCGCGACGTTTGCAATCAATGCCAAATGAGTAAGGACCAGGCTGATTTGTGATTGACTAGATGACTGGATTTCTGCTTTGAGGAGTGCCTCGCGGTCAATAATGCCTGCGCGTTCTACAGCATCGTTTGTTAGTCGCGCTGGGTATTTCCGCTTAATCAGGGCGTCTCGGAGTTTGGTACAGTGTCTTTCGAAGTCGCGCTCGTCAGAAATATCCGTTTAAAGCGGACGGCTTGTCTATATGGGATGCTAGTCCTCCAGTGTTTAAGATGGCTGCTTTCGAAGTGTAAGTATTGAGGTCTGTCGCTAGGTTTCCGGTATACATCCGTGATAAGTTTGCCATTCTTTATTGATACTGTCACATCTAGAAAGCTGATTGTGGTTGGCGAGTAAGAATGAGAGAAAGTAATGGCCTCATGCGCGTTATTAAAACTAGAGATGAATGATAGAAGTTCTGCTTCGCCATGCTGCCAAATGAGAAAAATGTCGTCAATGAATCGCTTATAGTAGAAGAGTTTTAATGGTTGTGCAGCAAGAAACTGGTCTTCTAATGAACCCATAAATATGTTGGCATAGTTAGGACCAATTCGCGAAGCCATTGATGTTCCGTTTATCTGAACATAGTGCTATCAAATTCGATGTTGTTAAGTTCTAGTATTAATTTCAAAAGTATAGCTAGCGTGGGGCCATCAACATTAGAACTTAAGTTCTGTTTCTCAAAAAACTGCACAACTGACCGGATGCCGTCGGAGTGAGGAATGTTGGTATAGAGAGACGCAACATCAAGGGTTACAAGCAAGGCACCCTGGGGGATGTTTTGTTCGGCTATGTCGGATAGAAAATGTCCGGTGTCCAGTATGAAGGACTGAAATGTAGCAAGAATTTTATTGATGAGGCTGTCAACGTAGCTTGACAGCCTTTCAGTTACGGTTCCTATTCCGGAAATGATTGGTCGGCCAGGGCTGTTAGGTTTGTGAATTTTGGGCAGCAAGTAAAATCTGCCTGCTACAGGGCTGAGTGGAATTATTGAATTGACTGTCTTTTGTCTAGTTTATTACCCAGAACGAGATCGGATAGCGCCTCTTTCGGAACAATTTTAAACTTTGCAGTTGGATCGCAGTCTAGGAGACGGTAAAATGAGCAATCTGTGAGCTGCCTTTCGGCTTCAGCGACATAATCAGTTTTGTTCATCACCAGGATGCCACCGCTTTTGTCTGCGTGCTTTATAACAATCTAAGTTTGAGAGGCTAGTTTTTTTATTGCTGCGGTTTCTTTTCCAGGAAAGTTGCGGCGAAAGTTCTTTTTAGTATTGTATGCTTCCAGTACATCTTTTTGGACCGCCTTAATGTAGATGTCGAGGCAGGTTTCTCTCTGAGTTGGAGGAGTCCAGTGATTTTGCGACGGCAAATTTTTATCACGTTCGGGATCTTGTCGTCGGTCATGGAAGTACTCCTTAAGTCTCATATTACGGGCAAAATTTTCTTAGTCTGTAAACAACTGAAACTCACTGAACCCACCGGACGCGGGGCAGAAATTTAGGCCATGTGACAGGGCACTCTCGTCGTCATGAGTCAAGGTGAAGTTCGAAAGATTAGTAACTGAGTTATGCAATTGAGATGGTAATGGCAGTGGAGGCTGGCATTGGCGGGACAGAAAGATTTTGTCGCGCAAAGCGTTTCTGGACATGATAGCGTTTATCTCGGCCCACTTTTTGTGATTGTACACATCTAGGACAGCGAGTTCTTCGGAAGACAAATTAGAGTGGTTTAGCAACTGCGTTTCTGTATTTGTTAATGACTTTCGGGCTTATTGGTGGTGATCCAAAACAACAAGCGTATATTCCAAAGCAGCCGTTGCTGAAATGCTTTCCCACTTTGCATTGTTGAAGCTAGACAGTTTGGACGTTGCTGGTTTGACATAAACGCGGAGACCACTAGAGAGCAGCGGAGGATGCTACGTAACTTTTTAAAGTATTGCCATGAAGTTCCGTTCATTGTATCGTTCATTGTATGAACATCAAAATCGTTTCTCTCAGTTAAAGCTGAAAAACTGTTATGCAGTGATGTCCTGAATTCCTCTATTTTCCCTCTGACCGTTAACTCGTTGATGGACTTCCTCTTCACTAGCTTCTTCTGTTCCCTCTTTAAGTCAAAACTAATTCGAGACTCTATCATTCTGCGGTCGCTACAACGCACTTTTTCGAGGTCGTCCACCTCGTACACAATGCCAGGTTGAGTGCATAATATGAAGTCGATTTCATTTTATTCTCACCATTGGAGCGTTTCTAGGTCCGCATCCTGTTCTCTCGTTTGCGGAAGAAGGTATTCATGATCCGTAAATTATTTTCATCTCTGAACTCTACTAGCAACCCTCTCCAGCTACTCCTAGAAACTATCCCATAGTCGCCTACCACCTGCTCGCCAGCCTGCTTCTTGCCCACCTTCACACTAAAGTCGCCCATCAGTGCAGTGGAGCGCATATGGCAGGTTCTCTCACATCATCAGTGACATGTTTACCAATATTCCTCCAGACAAAAATTTGCAACAGCTGTATCTTGCCTATACTCACCTACAGCGCAGAAATGTGGAGGCTAACGAAAAGGGTTCTGCTTAAATTCAGGAGAAGCAATAAGCCATGGAAGAAAAATTATAAGTTTAACGTTAAGAGACTGGAAGCGGGCAGAGTGAATGAGAAAAAAAACGCGTGTTAATGACATACTTGTCGAAATCAAGAGGAAGAAACGGGCTTGGGCAGGACATGTAATGCGCACGCAAGATAAATGCTGGTCTTTAATGGTAACGGAGTGGATTTCAAGAGCAGGCAAGCGTAGCAGTGGCTACGGGAGGTTATATGGGCAGATGAGGTTAAGAAATTTGCAGACATAGGCTGGGCGCAGCTGGCAAAGGACCGGGTTAATTTGAAAGACATGGCAAAGGTCTTTGCCCCGCAGTGCATACACTGAGGTTGATGAATATGATGATGATCGGTACAGTGTATTGTGAATTTACTTTGTTCATTGCCGATTACACGTCTTCATAGAAGCTTTCAACGGTCTGCTCATCATGGCTGGATGCAGGCACGTAGTCCGGCACCACCTTCAGCGTGTACCTTATATTCAGCCTAACTACGATAGCTGCCACCCTATCGTTAATACTACAGAACTCCTCTGCGTTGCCAGCTATATCCTGATTATTGAGGAATCACACCTAGCTCTCGTCTATCCGCTAATCCGTGACAGCACAGTATTTGCCCGTCCCTCAGTACTTTATACGCCTCATATGTGATCCTAACTTCACTAATCTCTGTGACATATCAATTTATGCCAGCTAGCTCCTCGAAGGCAGTTGTAGGCTAGACTCACTAAACAAGGTTCTAGCGTTAAACGCTGCCAGTTAGGATTCCAATGGCGGCCTGTGTCAAAGGTCTTGCCCTCCGCTGTGCCACAGATCTGACCGCTGCTTTGGCCATTTGCTCCTCAGCCGCTGGGGACTGATGGCCGAGGGTTAATTGGTTTGTTCATAGAAGGTTGTGGCCAAGTACGGTACCAGGGTGGCCAGTGTTGTCGCTTCTGGTTACCGAAATCAGGCCGCACCCCAGGCGTACTTATACAATTCTATCGAAGGGACGAATTTTTTTTCAAACCGGGTGGAGATTTGCGCGGCACTGGGGTTCAAACCCCGGTCCTCTTGCTCACGAGGCGGACGCTCTACCTCTACGCCATTATCGCAAACTACTGGGTACTACCGGGGCACCGGGGTCTATCGGGTATTGCTTCCCATCTACAGTGATTTCCTTAATTTTCACCAAAGCAAGAGCTCTTGCCTCCGCTACCGTCGCCACTGCGAAGGTGTTGTTGGTGGGTTGAACTCTGATGTGTAATTCTCCCGTCACTGAGCAGCTCAGTGTGAAGTGCGTGCAGGATGCTTGGAGCTGGGAGGTTCTCCCAGGAGAGACCGCCTCGCGGCGAAAGACGACTCGGATTTTTCCCATCAGCTGGGCAGCGAGTTGTTTGCTTTTATTTACGACCACTCGAGTCATGCGTAGCAGCTGCGGCGTCTCTTTGAACGCGATCGAGAGTTGTCTGGAAAGATGCAGCGTCCGGTGGCGCACCGGAGTTGCTGGCGTTTGGCTTACCTTGAACCGAGGCCGTTGACGGTTGTTTTGGTGGCGAATTGAAACCCAGGGTCCAATTGTGATAAGCACGGATCATATTTTGCCACTTAACAGGGTGAGAGTCCAGCGGGTTTATGGTCTCAACACTTATGGGCTCCTCGATGGCTGTTATGGAGTAAGGAACGCGGCGCGCCGGCGAGGATCGCCTCGATGAGGCGAGGCTTCATGCAGTGGCGTGGCTGCCGGAAACGAATTCACCACACGGTTCACAGAGATCATGGGGCACTTCCAAAAGATGGTAGCGGTCAGGGTACGTGTACCTTCCTAGATCCGTGCATGGCCTTGGTGGTGTGTCCTAGGAAGGTTGTAGCTGGACACAGGCACCAGACATTGGCATAGCAGATACGACATGCGTGCGCTCTCTAGGGCTCCATATCGGCCTGCCTCACAACAGTGTGCATACGCAACACAACTTACTGTCATGCACACCCAAACGCATTCACTTCGTGCTCCTCTAACACGCTTCATCCAACGACCTTTTATTTATTTATTTATTTATTTATTGTACCCTCAGGGCCCGAAGGCATTACAGAGGGGAGTGGGAATACATAAAAATTTAGCCTAAACAGCAACAACAAGGAGGGAAAACAAAAATAATCCAGGAATACATAAAAAGTGAAAACACAGGAAGGCAATAAGATTAGAATGCAGTGGGGATATATTAAAACAGTGTGTAGACAGTAAAAAGGCAATTTTTATACAGTAATAAACGACACATACTCAGAAAGAAACATTAAGGACTTTACGAAATGCATTGTTATCGGAAATACCTGCGATGTCGTGGGGAAGGTGATTCCAGCTGACACAAGTTCGGGGTATGAATGAGTCATGAAAACATTTGGTGTGACAAGATGGGATTCCAACTTTATGACGGTGATCAACGCGTGCTGATATGTAACATGGTCTAGACAGTAACTTAGGATTGAGAAAGCTGTTGTGGTAAATTTTATGAAAGAGACACAATGAGGCTATTGATCTGCGGTGGGAAAGAAGTGGTAGGGACAAACTTGATTTCATGGCGGTTACACTGCTTGTTCGGTGATAATTAGAAAGAATGAAACGGCATGCGCGGTTCTGTACAGCTTCCAAATCTGAAACGAGTGAATCGATGCCAGGGCTCCAGACAGATGCAGCATATTCTAACTTGGACCGAACCAATGTTTTATAAAGTAATAATTTTATTGAAGTAGATGAACGTGAGAAATTTCTGCGAAGGTACCCAAGCATGCGATCAGCGTTATTTATTATGTATTCAACGTGAGTTTTCCAAGACAGGTTACAAGAAACGTAAACACCCAGATATTTATAACATGACACGGTTTCGAGAGACACGTTGTTAATGTGATAAGAAGAAGGGGCATTAGAGAGACGAGAAATGCGTACATGTTTACACTTATTAATGTTAAGTTGCATGTTCCAAGTAAAACACCAGTCAAGAACCTTGTTAATATCGGATTGAAGACAAGAGACATCATTACCATCTTTAATTTCGCGGTAAATAACACAATCATCGGCAAAAAGATTAATTGAAGAAGAAATGTTAGCCGGTAAGTCATTTATATAGATGAGAAAAAGGAGGGGCCCAAGAACTGATCCCTGAGGCACGCCTGAACGGACAGGCAAAGAATGAGAGTTTATATAGTTCGCTATTACGAATTGTGAACGGTTAGAAAGAAAGCATTGCAGCCATGCAAGGACATTAGGGTCTATGTTAAGATTGCTTAATTTAAAAAAGAGAAGCTAATGTGAAACAGTGTCAAACGCTTTCTAGAAGTCCAAAAATATGCAATCTGCCTGAGCCCCGTGGTCAAGGATGCAATGAAGGTCATGTGTGAAACATATAAGCTGAGTTTCGCATGAAAAAGACTTACGAAAACCATGCTGGGCAATGCTGAAAAAGGAGTTAGATTCTAAAAAAGAGATGAGATGAGAATATATGACGTGTTCCATGATCTTGCACGGAATACTAGTGAGTGATATAGGTCTAAAGTTATCAGGAGAATGTTTACTTCCGGACTTATGCAGTGGAATCACCTTCCCAATTTTCCAATCATTGGGAATACAACCTGTTGCAAGAGACTGCTCAAAATATTTAGTAAGAATTATGGAACAATAGTACTTTGTATTAATTAAAAACTTCGAATTAAGGTTGTCAACACCGCAGGAAGAGGAAAGCTTAAGATTTTCTATGATGCGCTGGATGCCTGACGCGCCGAATATAACTGGATCCATAGGAAGAGCATCAAAAACAGGGCACAGGCGATGAACAAGAGAAACGTTGGTAGAAAATGCCGCAACAAATATATTGTTTAGAACAGAAGCACATTCGTATGGAGGAAAGGCAACACCATCAGAAGAAGTAAGTAGTATTATGGCAGGGTCTTTCTTGTTAACTACATTCCAAAATTGTTTTGGATTATTGACCAGCATAGCAGGCAGTGTGTGGTTAAAAAATGTGTCCTTTGCGTTTTTTAGCGCACCTTTCTACTCTGCAGCTGTGGAAAAGTAGGCCTCCCATCGTTGTTTAGAATTCAACAACTTCGCAGAGCGGAACAAGCGCTTCTTTTTATTGGAGAGTCTTTTTAAAAGATTATTAAACCAAGGTGATTCCCGATCGCACTTCAAAGATCTTAATGGTACAAAAGTGTTAATGAGATGTTCAACGATATCCTTGAACAAATCCCAGTTAGCGTAAAGAGAACGCTGTGAAAAGCCTGGTAAGTAATCATCCAAAAAACCAGCTAGTTCGCCGTTAATAGCATTAAAGTCAGCCCGTTTATAATCTCTAATGTGTTTAGTCTGACTAACTCGGATAGATACAGGAATTTGTACATCAAAATGCAGCAAAGAATGATCACTGAGACCAGGTAGGTAAAAAATCGAAGGGATATGATCAGGCACGTTAGTTAGAACAAGATCTAAAACATTCGATGAGGATAAAGTAGTTCGAGTAGGTTTAGAGACTAACTGCGAAAGATTGAAATCCATACAAGTTGACAAAAACTTTTTACACTCAGTAGAAAAAGAGCTGAGATAAGGTGATGTACTAGTCCACACGATACTAGGGTAGTTAAAGTCACCAGCTAAGACAATAGGTGTACTCGGAAATCGTACAGTGATCATGTTAAGGGAATCATGCAATTCATCAACGAATGTATGG